>NC_030828.1:42265812-42868729 GCF_001704415.2 Capra hircus | reverse complement strand
AGAGATAATTATCCCAGAACTTGAACATAGAACACAATAAGTGATAGCTTTCAATACTAATATTTATCCTCCTAAATGTCAAAGTTAGCAAACCTATTATGGGGTCAAATATTTTTATAAAGCATAGACTATAGACGGAAAACTGCAGACAGTTCTCACACTGTAATCTTTAATACTTTTACTGTGATGTTCTAATTCTTCTCGTAGATAGGCTTGTTCTTGATAGACTTCTGTTTCACGGTAATTCATCAGCTCTAATGATGATTTAATTAGTATAACATTTATCAAAATACATTTGCTTAATAAATGAAATTTTTATCATTAGCAGTCATATGTTAAATTCGAGGCCTTCCACTTTAGAAGGCATGTAGATAAGTCAGAGCAGAACTAGGGGAGAGGGAGTCCATGGTGACAGAGCAGGGTCCTGGGGAGATGGTGAAACACTAAGGGGACCAGACGCTCCGGAGAGAAGACCTCGGGGAAGAGTACTTCCAACATTTAAAATGTTGGCCTGGAAAAGTTATCAGTTGGTTAAGAGCCCACAGAGAGGGCTTGGGTCCAATGGATTGAAGACATAAGGAGACAAATTCCAGTTTAATATAAGAAAAAAGTGCATAATGGCCAATTCTAGTCAGGGATGAAATGAGCTGTGTTCGGACCAGTGGCTTCCATGTCACTTGTAGGGTTTTGAACCAGTGCAGACACCCACTTGGCCAAGTTCTGGAACAAAGGGGTCAAACACCAAACTGATGATGGGAATAACTGACGTTTAACAAATTCTGAGAGTCAGTATCTCCGATTAGATGCTTCCCCCAGATCACAACATACCTACAGAACTCTCTCAGCATTAACTGAAGTACTCCCTTAGTCCTATTAATTCTGCAAATCTAACAAGCTTTTACTTCAAGGTAAAACAAACAAAAAACCTAAGAGTATAACTTAGAACATATTGAACACCCAGTAAATTATACTCCAGCGGATCAGGCACAAGGGAAATAATAAGATGGGCCCCTCTGTGTATTCCTCTGTCCTCTTACCTCCCTGATGTTTGAGGATTCCTGCATTTGTCCATATACTGGGAGATATGTCTAGGTATACGTAGGACCCCACACTTTGAAAGCAGGCAGATCTGAAAGCAAATTTGAGCTCTGCTACATACTAACTATGTGACATTGAAAAAGGAGTGTTGCCTCTCTGAGTCTCACTTCCCTCACTCATAATGAAGATAAATTTTATTTTATACAGATTAAAGACGGTGATATAAAACATTTATCACAATGCCTGGAATAAAATACAGTAACCATCGTAACTATGACTTCACTCATTCAGCAAATATTTACTGAGAGTTATCCATGTCGGTCACAGTACAAGTCCATCAAGAAGTACTGTCTACACTCTACTGGAGTTTGATAACCATGAAGCTCATAGATACCACTGCTAACTGGAAACATAAACGGCAACTTCAGTAGACCTGAGGGATGTGTAATCACAGAAAGGTGACCTCCAGAATAGCTTTGATCTACATTTTATAGATCACTGCCTTTATTGTTGTTCAGTTACTAAGTCCAACTCTGCGACTCCATGGATTGCAGCACAGGAGGCTGCCCTTTCCTTCACCGTCTCCTGGAGTTTGCTCAAACTCTTGTCCATTGAGTGGATGATGCCATCCAACCATCTCACCCTCTGTCACCTCCTTCTCCTGCCTTCAATCTTTCCCATTATCAGGGTCTCTTCCAATGAGTCGGCTCTTCCCATCAGGTGGCCAAAGTATTGGAGCTTCAGCAGCAGTCCTTCCAATGAATATTCAGGGCTGATTTCCTTTAGGGTTTTCTGGTTTGATCTCCTTCCTGTCTAAAGGACTCTAATGAGTCTTCTCCAGCACCATAATTCAAAAGAATAAAATCTTCGGTGCTCAGTTTCTTGATGGTCCAACTCTCTCATCCGTACATGACTATCGGAAAAACCATATCTTTGACTCTATGGACCTTTGTAAGCAAAGTGACGTCTCTACTTTTTAATATACTGTCTAGGTGTGTCATAGCTTTTCTTCCAAGGAGCAAGCATCTTTTAATTTCATGGCTTCTATCACCATGCACAGTGATTTCGGAGCCCAAGAAAATAAATCAGTGCCTTAAAAGGAGCTGAAATCCCTCCACCAAAAGTCTTACTCCCCAACCATGTATACACATATTATCTTCCTTCACAATGAGTGGTCTGTGAAAGTGAAAAGTGTTAGTCACTCACTTGTGTCTGACTCTTAGCAACCCTATATACTGTAGCCTGCCAGGCTCCTCTGTCCACGGAATTCTCCAGGCAAGATACTGGAGTGGTTTGCCGTTTCCTTCTCCAGGGGATCTTCCTGACCCAGGGATTGATCCCAGGTCTCCTGCATTGCAGGCAGATTTTTTACCATCTGAATCACCAGAGAAGCTCGAGCACCCTCTTGGCAAGTAAGAGTAAGGGTGCTGGCTATACTTGGAACTCTCATTAGTAAGTGTTAGAATGCCACACTGCAGAATTTCTTAGCCAAAAGCATTCTCAGTCCCATTCAGAGAGCTCAGCATAGTGGGCTATTTACCACTATGACCTCCCTTTCTCCAATAATTTTTCAGATCTGGGAAATAGTCTGAACCACAATTGCTGAAAAAAGTTATGCCAGTGCTATATCTGGAACCAAATGAATAAACAAGACATTAACATGCAAGTTCTCCGCAGCTTGAGGCTCTGTTGCATTAATGGTGATGAAAGGGTAGGTAGAGATCAGCAGGCATAGAGGGATAGGTGAGGCAAGGTCACGGCAGCTCAGGAGGCTGGACCAACAACTACAGAACCAATGGTCAGGGAAAGAAGCTATGCCTGAAGGCACAGCCTGACATGAGGGATGTGAGGAGAAGGCAAGAGCAATTTCCAACATAAAATATTTGCCATTTGTCCTGAGGGGCTATGCCATCCATAGTGGATCCCTACAGTGCTAATCCCACTAGCAGTTCATTTCTAAGAATGGGCTCCAACACTAAAAGAATTATGTATATACATATTAGGTTAGGATGACTCTCATCTTTGAGTGAGAATAACTTACATTTATGTAATGCCTTATAGCCTTCAACCTCACACGGTACAGAATCTGCACAATGTAGGAGACTCGGGTTCGATCCCTGGGTCATGAAGATCTCCTGGAGAAGGAAAGGGCAATCCACTCCAGTATTCTTGCCTGGAGAATCCCACAGAGAGAGGAGCCCTGTGGGCTACAGTCCATGGGGTTACAAAATCTCAGACATGCCTGAGTGACCAACACTTTCAACACTTTCACAGCCTTCAACATGATCTGTACAATAGCCAGGCATTTTTATTCATATTTTAATTTTAAAGTGAGGAAACTGAGACTTAAGCATTTAAGTCATACAACTAATAAATGAATAGAGCCTTGTCCCGGAGCAACTCTTCTGACCCCATGCCCAATACTTCTTTCACCAGACAACAGCCAAGTTTCTAAAAAGGACTATCCCATCAGCAAATTCTGTTATAAATAGGGAAAATCCATTGACAGTGCAAATAATCATCTCTAAATTACTACAATTTCATAAACCTTTTTCTTCTATTAACAAAGAGCACCCTATACAGTGAACCCCAAGTGGACAGCTTTCACACCCAGAAGAAACACCTAGCACAAGCCTGTATTTTCATCGAGGAAACTGAGACTCAAGAAAGTAAAGGGTCATGCCAGAGAGAGGTATTAACAGAATAACAGCTGGATGTGGACTCAGATATTCTATGCATTCCAGACCAACACTCTTTACTTTTGATAACAGTGCCCAAAAGCCCTGAACAAACATTTAAAAAATTTTTTCTATGCTTAAGAAACCTCAGCATTCATGTTGCAAGTTTGTCCTGATCACTCTCTATCAAACCTATCTGCATTCTTCAGGATCTGTTTTAAAATAGTTGGAGGCTTATCTTCTTACCTACCAACATTTTAATTTCTGCTTTTCACCTTGTTGTGAGAACAGTCATGCATCCAAGACTCCCTAGATACAGGTGCACATGGTTAAACAGTTCCAACTGCATTAGCTAAGATTCACCCAGATTCTGTTCCCTGTTATGACGGCCTCTGATTTCCACCTGATTTCCTCACAGCTCTTGGCTTGGGTGGGAGAGGGCAGTAACATGCACAGTGGGGATATGGGTTTCAAGGGAGTGACTGTCACATTTCAATTCTCTTATTGATTACCAAGGAACTCCACCACTGCTGATTAACCTTGCACATGCTTGAAGAAATATTTTAGTCAATGAAATTGTTTAGCTTTGGGGAATTACTGAAGTGTCAATGGAAAAACAATATAACCATTACTTAAGAATTGTTTGTAACTAATAACCACTATACCTAGTCTCAGACTATTTTTAACCATTTATTTGGCTTCGATATTTTCAAGTATTCTTGCCTGGAGAATTCCATGGACAGAGGACCTGGCTGGCTATAGTCCATGGGATTGGATAGAGTCAGACATGACTGAACAACTAACACTTTCACTTTTACCTATATGCTGAATCCCAATTCTCTGACTTTAGCTCACCTCTTAATCCCAAACCCAAGGTCTATATATTCATCCATCTGTTGGACATTTCTATTCAGAGCTTCCATTTATCTTTTTAAAAAATAGAACACATCACCTATCCTCCCTAAGTGGCTCTTTTATCCCCTGCTGGAATTACCTCAGGGATCAGCTCCACACTCTCTCCCAGGTACCGCTTACTGGCCATTTATTCTTTCTTCCCCTCATTTTCCATTTGCTTGGAGTCATTAAACCCTTTCTCAGTTTTCTCTTACATTTCTCCACAAAGTCACTTCTCCACTCACAGTGCTCTAGTCTTATCTCAGGTAGATCACCTCATTTGGATAAGTATCCTCTTCCAAGTCCTCCTGGCTTAGACTCACCTTCCTTCATTCCATCCACCACACAGAAACAGGCTCTCTAAATGCAAGTCTGACTGGGTCACTGCCCCGAAGAGTCCAGCATCACAGCCTGGCGTACAAGGCTCATGATGACTTGAGCCCAGCCCTACCTCTGCAGCTTCACCCAGCACCCTCCCCGCATGTTTATCCTCTGCTTATCACTAGACCACACCACTTCCACATTCTGCATGTGCATACATGCCTCTGTAGGTGCCCCTTCACTTCCTCAATGATCTTGCCTCTTACTTTGCTGACCGACTTCCATGTATCCTTTCAAGACTTACCTGGTTCATGACTTTAACTTGAGCAGCATCAGAAAGCAGAGCGCATCTGAGTCCTCTACAGAAGGAATATCTGTGCAATATCTCCTCTACAGAAGTTTTCATTCTTTTGTTTTGTTTTGTCAAAATATGGACTCTAGTTGAGAACGTGCTTTACATTTTAGAATTTCAATTCTAGAAACTGTTGTAAGGCCAAAGAGGCCGGTGAATACATGCAGCGCAGTAGTTCCATATCCTCCATATCTAAAACTATCTCAGGGAAGACCCACAAGAGGATTAAGCTAAAACACATCTAGAGTCTATGAATATCCACCCCAATTCAGCCCAGATTTTCTCTTGCGTAGTCTAAAGGTTCTAGAAATAAATGTTTCTTCTTCATAAGACAACTACTCTAATCTTTTTCTACACAGTCTAAAGACCTAATTCGAGGTTCTTTGTTAATTAAGCCTTACTCCAAAATATTTTTAGCTGAAAAAAGTTCATCCGCCCGAAAAAGAAGGGCTCATGGGACCCTTCCCTGCAGCCCTCTTGCCCAGCTGAACTAAGCTTAACGACAATCTTGACTAGATCAAAAATGAAGACCTTACAATAGAATGGATCATTAATTATCTCTACAAGATGTGAACACAACCTGGGGTAGAGATGTATATCCTACCATTAGCAGGAATATTTGCTAACCAGCATAGTTAAGAGGCGGGTATTATCTAGACTTTAGGCCACCTGCAAAATGAATTAAATCGGTTGGTTTGTCTCAGTGACCAAAAATAAAATCATAAATGTAAAGGCCTTGGAGATGAACATAAAGGAAAACACTTCATAGCAAGTCACTACTTAGAAGTTAAGATTTCAGAGGTGAATAGGGGGCTACCAAATACTAAGATTCCTCCAGCAATTTCAGAAATAAGAGGGCCTCGCTGAGCCACGTCCGACTCTTTGCGATCCCGTGGACTGTAGCCCACCAGGCTCCTCCATCCATGGGATTCTCCAGGCAAGAATACTGGATTGGGTTGCCATTTCCTTCTCCAGGGGAATCTTCCCGACCCAGGGACTGAACCCTGGTCTCCCGCATTGCAGGCAGAGGCTTTACAACGGGAAGTGTCAGGGAAGCTTCAGAAATAGGGACTCATGGAAAAAAGCAACATATTAAGTTTTTGTCCTAGTTCAGGATGACACATGGGGCCCTTGGTGACCTGGCCTCTTGTCAGTGGTAAGGTCACGGTAATAGTACTGTAGCTAGATACTCAACCTCTCTTGTGTCTGGATATGGTCCTATGACTGTATTCTCACCAGCAGAACAGAAGAGGAAGTGATGAGCACCACTTCCAAGACCAGGCCTTAAGATACCAGATATGCGTTCTCCTATACCTTTTTATCAAAGTAACAAAAATCCAGCTTTGACCATGCAGACAAGAGTAAGGATGATGGTAGAGCAGCAACAGAGAAGGACCCTGGAACCCTGAATGACCTTGCAGATCAGGGTCACCCCTTCAACTGGGCCATTCACCTTGAATTATTAAATAAAAGAGAAATAAACCCTAACATTCTTTCAGCTACTGTATTTTATAGTCTGTTACACCCTTTTAGCTTTTACCTACCTAGTAACACCTGTCCAAGTTTTTCCCACTCCTCATGCTTCAAAATCAGCTCTTCTGTAGAGTCTTTCTGAGACAACTGTGGCATATTTACCCCTCTTCCGAGTCACCACAGTCCTCTGTTCTCAGCTCCACTGCAGCTATCGTCACAGTTTGTTTCAATGAGTTGTTTACTCTTCTGCCTCCCCGAAAGAAGTAACTCAGAATTCTGGAGGCAATAATGTATCATCTACTATGTTCTGCAAAATGTTTGGCACAAGTTTGTAGCTTAATGATTCCTAAATGAATAAATCAAGTTGGAAACCACACAGACATTCCTAGATCGATCGAAAGTAAATAATAGTTGTTGATATACACATTTGTCAGCTCACACTCAATGGTAATCATGCTGCTAAGCATTAGAAGAAATGTTCAAGTCTTCCAAGGGCATGGCCTTTCTCTCTAATAGAAATATTAGTAAAATGTAATGGTTGCCTCATCTAAAAACCATGGTTCAAATATATGACTAATGACAATTTAAAAATAACTACAACTAAACAAAGGAAAGAAATGGCCAAAAAAAAAAAAAAAGATCCTTTGATAAATTACTCTATATTGGCAACATTTGGTTTCCCTGGTAACTCAGTGGTAAAAAAAAATATCCTCCTGCCAATGCAAGAGACATCGGTTCAATCTCTGAGTCGGGAAGATCCCATGGAGAAGGAAATGGTAACCCACTCTAGTATTCTTTCCTAGGAAATCCCATGAAAAGAAGAGCCTGGCCAGCTACAGTCCATGGGTTGCAAAAGAGTAGCACACGATTTAGTTACTAAACAACAGCAAAAGGAATCTTTATTTAACATTGATTATGTTTGTTATTAAAATTAATATGATTATCCATGGTAATGAGGTATAAAAGCTTTAGCCTTCACCCTAATCAATCACCTTTCCAGTTTCTGAAATAAGTGGCAAAAAAAAGTAACATGAACTTTACCGCTGTCTGACTTCTAGCATGAATGCAATTGATACTAATACTGGTTTGAATCAAATATAAGACTGGATTTCATTGTAGTCAAATAGAAATATATCAAGTTTGCAGGTTTGGGATAGAAAGGAACTTGAAGATGAGTCAAAGTGACTAAATAATATGAAGTCTAATATTAGAAGATTCTCTTTGCATATGCAAATATTTTTATCTCAATATTTTGTACCTTATAGACAAACATTTGTGGCGCTTTTAAAATTTCCATTAGTCTATTTTATTGTGGCATAACAATAGATCTTTAAATTTGAACTGTTCTGAGATTAACTGGAATTGGATCTTTAAAATTATTTTAAATTTAATGATTATGCTGTATTAAGCACTTTTTTTTTCAAACTCCAGTAAGAGTTAACAGCCTTTGGCATGTTGCTCTTTCTGTCTGAGGAAGAGAAGTAAACAGGTAAAATCACAAGTAATCTTGACACATGTATTCTATTCATTATAACAATTAAATTTACAGAGTTAGGGAAATACTCTGGAGAATCTGCTTCCTCAAGTTTGATTTGGGTTGAAGCCAAAACATTTCAGCGTTGGTACTCAGGAGTATTATTTAGAAGATAAATTGCCTGATATCAGATTTTGGAAAAGGTAGAATTACCATCAAGTCTTGTTACACAACAATTCATTGGAGGGAACATACCCTGTATTATTCAGTTTTGCTTATCATAAGAAAAGGATTACTACTAAGGAGAATTTAATTGGAATAAAATATCACTGAATTACAGTTTAGTGTAGCATTTCAATAATAAATAGACCACCTCTTTCTCTTGGACAAAAGTTTTATTTTGAGGTTTTACTGTACTACTGGTATGTAATATATATTTAGATATGTGTTCTTATCATAAATCTTTTAACGCTAAAGTAGATTGTACCAACTAATAGGAGAGCTTCAGTATTGATCTTCCACTTCTTTTGAATGACAAAAACGGTTTCAACTTTCAGTGTGGCAATATCTCAAAAATAAATTTGAGTGGAAGAGATTACATTCAACTAAAACTACATTATGAAGCAGCAGCAGCAAGGTAATATAAAGTACTTTTCACGGGGATATTTGAGATCTGTACATATTTTTCCGTTTCTTTCAAGGTCTTGATTCAACAAGATTTATTAGCACTGTCTTCTTTAAGTGAAAAAAAAACCGGCTCTGTATAAAAGTTTGTGTTTTTCTGTGTCTAGAACCCACACTTCTGCACTCAACTGTCTCAAAATAACTACTGTGAATAAAAGCCTTTTCTTAACTTGGTTAAGTTGAATTACCACTGCATTTTAGCCAAGGTTAATTCTTTTCATGGAAAAACTCTTAATAGGGATATCAGGCCTTCAAATGAGAACTTTAAAACTGAAATGCTAATGTGATCAAGGATAATATTAATGTTGAGACAAGGTTTATAATGGCTTAGTGAAGTGGCATGTTGAAGAGTAAAGAAAATAATGCATATAATCAAAGTGGATGGGGTAGAGAACAAGAAATACGTCTAAATTCTACTGATATTTTGGCAAATGATGGTTTTATTTTGGCAGGGATTTCCTACATCACTTTGAATAGATTTACATTAGCAAGATGCACAAAATAACCCGAAAATTCCTTATATTCCTGGTGTGTGGGGAGGTTCTTGTTGAATACATTTGTCCTTCTCATCATGGGACATATTCATGCACCATCAGCACAGATGCTTCTAAAAAGAAAATTATACACCCAGATACAAACATCCATTTCATCACCACTCTCTTTTCCTCACCATGTGTGATATCTAATTACTTAGGCAGTCCATCTAGTCACAATAGAACCACAGGTGCCACAAAGAAGTCTCAGTACAATAGGAATTGTCTTGCATGGAGGAATAATGGGAAGTTCCCATACTCAAAAGTTTCCTAGGACACAGGATCCAAACCTTTCCTTTCAAAGATGTGGAAATATATGATAATGCATGTTCTGTGTTTGGTATTTCCTTTTTGACTGATACACAGCTTCAGGCTTCCCACTATGTTTATTTGTACTTTAAAAGGAACTTTTTAAATTTGCTCATGAGGAGAAAATATGACATATTTAAAAAGAGAACATAACCGTTTGTTGGGAACTTTCAATTTGCTAATTCAAATGACTAAGTTATATCCCATTGTAAAGCAATTATCATCACAAAACCACTTTTTTCTAAAACCAGAATTTTAGAAGAATCTTAGTCATGCTTCAGCTGCATGTCACTGCATTCATAAATGGGCCTCCCAGGTGGCACAGTGGTAAAGAATCCACCTGCCAATGCAGAAGACACAGGAGATGTGGGTCCCATCCCTGGGTCGGGAAGATCCCCTGGAGTAGGAAATGGCAAGCCACTCCAGTATTCTTGCCTGGAAAATTCCATGGACAGAGGAGTCTGGTGAGCTACAGTCCCTGTGGGTGCAAAGAGGTGGACACAACTGAGCACAAATGCACGAGGCATGAAACGCATTCATAAATATCGCCCTATGTTCAGTACCAGTGTGTGTGTGCACGCTAACTCGCTTCAGTCGTATACGACTCTTTGCAGTACTATGGACTGTTGCCCACAAGGCTCCTCTGTCCATGGGATTCTCCAGGCAAGAATACTGGAGTGGGTTGCCATTTCCTCCTCCAGGGCATCTTTCCAACCCAGGAATCGAACCTGCATTGTCTCCTACAATGGTAGATGGGTTCTTTACCACTAGAGCCACCTGGGAAGCCCCAGTACCAGTGCACCGAAGTTTATTTCCTCCTGTGTTTATAGACTAATTTGTCTTGTAAATAACTGACCTGGAGCTGGTCCCAAGACAGCACATTATCATCAGTAGATATTTGGACAGAACAAAGAACAAACCCCTGGAGATTGTCTTGTTAATATGTATTAAATTTTAAAGGAATTATAGAACAAAAAAAAATATAGAGTCTATAAGTCTATACCTTTCAAGCTCTGATAATTAATAAAAAAGAATCCTCATCCTCTCTCTTCCATCCCCAGTAAGCCCTGGACTAGCAGTCAGCTGATTCGGCTCTGCTTTAAGTTCTGCCACTTACTACTAGAATGACAGCCTTGAAAAATTCACACTATCTTGTGTCTTGGTTTCCTGTTCAAGACAGGAAGTGAGAGACGGGGACACTAGTGAGTTCTGGCTGCCTAACAGGGTGCTTGAGAAGGTCAAATGCATGGGAGAAAAATCACCGGAAAGTGTAAGTTCAGTGAAAATATGAAGGGTTGTTATTGTGTTATGATTACCTAAATCTTCAACGGAAAAAAAGTTAATCTCATTCACTAACTATATTTTATAAGTGAGAAAATCAAGTTAGAATATAAGGTAGATTGTGTTTTAAGAACACTATCTTAGGACTCAATGTTCTTTCCATGATTACACTTAACTAGTGAAGTGAAGTAATAAACAAAATCATATATCGATCAATGCCTCATACATAGGTGTTTGTGTGTGTGTGTGAGTGTGTGTGTGTGCGTGTGCGTGCTCTTACATTATCATTAATTATGCAATTGCCATTATGTGGAATATTTCATGAAGATAATGTGCCCTTCATTATTAAACAAATTTCATTTCAATAGCACTAACCAAATACAAATACGAATCATTTCTATGTGATTATTTTAAAAATTCTCCCAAAGTCTCTTGTTAGCCTTATCTCATACCAAGTTATTTGGAAAAACTCCACTCCTACCCAGCACTTCATGCATCTCTTTGATTTCTAGCCTGGAATAGCTAATAAGTAAAGCAACACAGCTAAGTACACATTCATTTTCTTAGTACAAGTAAAAATGACTGTTGTTTCCTTGATACAATAAATTCCTCTGTTCAATAGCCTCCTGAAAGTGGCTAAAAGGGCATAAGATTCTTCTACTTCTCCCAGTTCCGTTACAGGATGATCATATCACTGCAAGTAACTGCCACTCCTGCCAGTAAGTTAGAATCCAAACAGCCCAACCCTGGAGTTTCTTTAGTAAAGTCTACTTTTATCAAAAAACAGATATTTGTCAATTACTCCTTTCTTATAATGTAATATTCAAAAATGTTTTCTTAAGTATAAAATAGAGCCTCATATAGAAAGAAAAATAATGTATCATCAAACAGAACTCTACCAGGAAAATGAATGAAACATGTAAATAGACCTTGTGTTTCTTTGCCCTTCTCCATCAATCCAAACTTAGCCAGAGAAATGTAAAGGCCTGATTCCTGAGCCCCAGGCCCTTGTGTGTAGCCTGCACATGTACCATGCCTGCTACTGAAACTGTTTAATAATAGAGGAGCTTGCACTTTCATGTAATTCATAATTAGAAGACGACTACAACTGCACTATTTAAAATCAAGCCTTTGTTATCAGCACCAGTTTTAGACAGAAGCTGAGAATCATTTGTGAGCTGCGGCAGACCCAGACTGTTCAAAGCAATTGCTGTTCAGCATGAAAGCTGCAATGGAGGTCACGGAACAGGTCAGGAGGAAAGATAGTGTATCGATTTCACACCAGGAATAGAGGCAAAGCCAGGGCCCACTGTTGCTGCATGTGATGTATTTCACTTCGGTTTAAGGCACATTTCATTCCCGTCTGAGAGGGGGTGGGGCACAAAGGGCAGTGGATTTCACACGGAATCATGATGAATTCTGGACTCGTGGATTCCAGTAAATATCTCCTTCCTGGCATTAAGTATTTCTGTAGCAGAGTGAATATAATGAAAATTAGGCTTCCGATGGTAGCAACAATGTACCTTAAAAAAAGGTACCTATGTTGTGGGAAGTTCATTTCCTCCACTTATTAAAATGCAACAAAAGCAGACATGAATGTAAAAGCATAAAATGTATACAAGTGAAGAGCTCTGCAGAATGACCTCACAATGAGCATCATTCATGTGGTCAGAATGATGCTACGGATCGCTCAATGAAAGAAGTCGACTAACAGAAATAAACCTCTCAAAAGAGAAGTCTTGGTCATGGCCTCCACGCAATTCTCTGAAGTCATAGGATATTAATGGCATCAAAAAATGTTATTTAGTGTTTCCACATTGTACATGGACTTTTTCTTCATCAACTCTGAAAAGCCATTCATACTGAATAAGATCTAGAAATCAATTTATGTACACCAAACTTTATCCTGCTTCAGGCTGCCCTAAGAAAACAGGAAAACCCTGTTTATTTCCAATAAATGCCATTAATTTACAGTAACAATTTTGTATTCTGCCTTGACTATGACTGTCAGCATTTTCCTACTTTCAAAATTTGTATCAGTTGGGTGAGCTTTGGAAAATAAAATAGGTGCTGGATGTTTACGATTATAAGCAAATGGAAACAGGACAGTGTGCTTATCTGTCTTCCCATTGGAGAAAATGGACTTTTCAATTCATGTACTCACCACATTAGTCCAGCTAATCCCAAAAGCCACCCATCTAGAGTGGGAAATAATTTATTTGTAATGTTAATAGCATCGTCCCCTTTAAAAATACTGATTTCATTATAAATAATATAAATACTTATATTAGTTTTGTAATATTCTCTTTTCCTGTTTAGAAACATATTTTCTCTTTTCAGAGAACCAAGATTATATTAGAGCACAGAGACATCCTTCTAAATTATTTATATCATTTCTCCACCTAATCATTATTTCTCTTAGACTGATCCCAGGCATCCGTGCAGGCCTTTGCATTGCACCTTCTTCCTGCATGCCTTGTTTGTTATTTTATAGGTAAGGAAGATCAATTTGCCATGTGCCATAGAAATAAAGATATGGCAATTAAGGCACATATATTGATAGAGTCTTTAAAATTATTTTGTTTGTTCCCAAGCCTCCTTTCCTAAGGAATTTAACAACTGAGAAGGAATTTGCACATTTCCATTTTATCCGACAAAATAAAATGAAAAAGCTCAGATATATAGAAATATTAAAATAGAGATGAGAGAGAAATAAGTATTTTTCTCACAAGGAAAACTGACAAGTGAGAAGAAACTACACAGAGGTAGGGAAAAGTTAGACAGAAACCAAGTGACATGATACTATTCTAGACCAAATGGCCTTTAAATTGAATCCAAAGTATCAAAAAAGTCCAAATATCTATAGGAAGCTATAAGACTAATCAATCCAATCAGTTATCTAGGAAGATAGTCAGTTTAATAGAGAAAACAACTGATGTAAAGAGCAGGATAGAAACTTCCTGCTAAACTATTTATGAAATTTGGCTGACATGGCACCATTCCTTCAATTGGTTCCCATGAACCATTCTGTCAACTGGTTTCAAGGCCTCAATCCAAATTCTCCAGGCAGTTCATTGAGTCTTTTGTTACTGGCAATTTATCTTTAGAGAAGTTTGAATACATATAATAGGTATCGTTGCTCCAAGAAATATTTTGGCTAGCACAGTAATTTGAGAAGTTTGACGAAGTCCTCAACCACCTATCTTACTTAATATACAATATGAATTCAGAAAGAATCAATGGTACTCCAATATGTACTTGAACTCACAAATACATTGCTTACATTCTTTAACCAATTTTTTTATTGATGCTAACATTTTTAAACTTAAGGCAGCTATTTCTCAGATTCATTCTTAAGATGCTAATTCTTGGCTTCTGTTGAGATATTCTCCCCACCCCATATATACTTTCAATCCAGAGACATGATATTGAAGTACGTTCTAAGCAAAAGTGCAGCACTTCAATCTCCAAACCAAAAAACCAAGGCTAAAAAGATGCCGCTTAGTCAGAAGTGCAGCTTTAAACTGCATCACCAGTTCAAAAGATGGCTTTATCTTTTCTGCAACATAACAATGATGATGATCTGAATAAGATGTCTAGATTCGTGAGCACATAGCCCCTTATTCATCTAAAACAGAGCAAGTCAATATGTTTGTGTTTGTGCTCAGTCATGTACAACTCTTTGTGACCCCACAGACTGTAGCACACTAGGCGCCTCTATCCGTGGAGTTTTCCAGGTAAGAATACTGGAGTGGGTTGCCATGCCTTCTGTCAAGGGATCTTCCTGACCCAGGGATCAAACCCGCATCTCTGACCTCTCGTGCACTGGCAGGCAGGTTCTTTTCCACTAGCGCCACCTGGAAAGCCCCTTATTAATGTTCAAGCTGGTTTTAGAAAAGGCAGAGGAACCAGAGATCAAACTGCCAACATCCGCTGGATCATGGAAAAAGCAAGAGAGTTCCAGAAAAACACCTATTTCTGATTTATTGACTATGCCAAAGCCTTTGACTGTGGAAAATTCTGAAAGAGATGGGAATACCAGACCACCTGACCTGTCTCTTGAGAAACCTCTATGCAGGTCAGGAAGCAACAGTTAGAACTGGATATGGAACAATAGACTGGTTCCAAATAGGAAAAGGAGTACATCAAGGCTGTATATTGTCACCCTGCTTATTTAACTTATATGCAGAGTACATCATGAGAAACACTGGGCTGGAAGAAACACAAGCTGGAATCGAGATTGCTGGGAGAAATATCAATAACCTCAGTTTGTAGATGACACCACCCCACCCTTATGGCAGAAAGTGAAGAGGAACTAAAAAGCCTCTTGATGAAAGTGAAAGAGGAGAGTGAAAAAGTTGGCTTAAAGCTCAACATTCAGAAAACGAAGATCATGGCATCTGATCCCATCACTTCATGGGAAATAGATGGGGAAACAGTGTCAGACTTTATTTTGGGGGGCGCTCCAAAATCACTGCAGATGGTGATTGCAGCCATGAAATTAAAAGATGCTTACTCCTTGGAAGGAAAGTTATGACCAACCTAGATAGCATATTCAAAAGCAAAGACATTACTTTGCCAACAAAGGTCCGTCTAGTCAGGGCTATGGTTTTTCCAGTGGTCATGTATGGATGTGAGAGTTGGACTGTGAAGAAAGCTGAGCACCAAAGAATTGATGCTTTTGAACTGTGATGTTGAAGAAGACTCTTGAGAGTCCCTTGGACTGCAAGGAGATCCAACCAGTCCATTCTGAAGGAGATCAGCCCTGGGATTTCTTTGGAAGGAATAATGCTAAAGCTGAAACTCCAGTACTTTGGCCACCTCATGTGAAGAGTTGACTCATTGGAAAAGACTCTGATGCTCGGAGGGATTGGGGGCAGGAGGAGAAGGGGACGACAGAGGATGAGATGGCTGGATGGCATCACTGACTCGATGGACGTGAGTCTGAGTAAACTCTGGGAGTTGGTGATGGACAGGGATGCCTGGCGTGCTGTGATTCATGGGGTCACAAACAGTCGGACACGACTGAGCGACTGAACTGACCTGAACTGAAAGGATAGTCATTTTACAAACACACCCACTAAGCTTTTTTCCCCTTATAACTCCTAATTCCTTTAGGTACTCAGACTCTCTTTTTGGCCAAAGGGCTTTGCAGTATCAACCCCATTGCATCCCAAGCAGTGACAGTGTCCTTCCTCTTTCCTGGTGGACCTCCTCCATCACCATGATCACAATTCTCTGTGAGCACCGTGGTCTCATTAAGCCACCACCATTACTATATACATTCATAATATAACTCTCACTCTTCATAGAAGTGGCCCAGAACTTGTGGTCCTTAGGTTCCCTATCATTATGGAACAATGATAGGTTCCCTATCATTGCTAGAAACAAGGATGACAGCACCCTACGCTCTTCCATCCTCACCCTCATCTCCAGAATTCCAACTGCTCTGCTTTCCAGCGATCTTTGCTTTAGAAGCAGACTCCAGGAAATATGATAAATATGGCTGTGGAATAGCACAGGGATCCTTCCTCCCAAATCTCAGGAAAGGCCAACTGAAGGGCTATAGGTTGTACACAAACTTCACAGATTAAAAAGCAAGTGGCTTCCAGGGCAGATTCAAAACAAATTAAGAGGACTTTCCTGGGGGCACAGTGGATAAAGAATCTGCCTGCCAACTCAGGGGACACAGGTTCGATCTCTGGTCCTGCAAGATTTCACATGCCACAGATTAACTAAGCCCATGTGCCCATGCTCTAGAGTCCACAAGCCACAACTACTGAGCCTGCATGCTCTAGGGCCTGCGAGCCACAACTACTGAGCCTGCATGCTCTAGAGTCCACAAGCCACAACTACTGAGCCTGCATGCTCTAGAGTCCACAAGCCACAACTACTGAGCCTGCATGCTCTAGGGCCTGTGAGCCACAACTACTGAGCCTGCATGCTCTAGGGCCTGCGAGCCACAACTACTGAGCCTGCATGCTCTAGGGCCTGCGAGCCACAACTACTGAGCCGCTGTGCTGCAACTGCCGAAGCCCATGAGTCCTACAGCCTGGGCTCCACAAGAGCAGGCACCACAATGAGAAGCCCACGTGCGCATCACAACTAGAGAGTTGCCCCTGCCCTCCGCAGCTAGAGAAAGTCAGCACAGCAACAAAGACCCAGTGAGGGCATAAATAGACAACATTTTTTAAAGAAAAAAAATCAGAAAAACATAAGGTGCTTTGGCTCTTGTTATCCTAGTCTCCATTTCTCCTTCACACCAAGAAACTAGCCTCCATAGGCAATTTTATGAAAACCACATATATACTAGCAAGCGACTAAATAGCTCTGAGGGACTTCCATAGAAGCAAAAGTGTCTCCCATACCTGAAGCCTAGGAGCATAGGGATGATGTTAGGAGGCAAACACACAAAGAGTGCAAAGAAAGAAGCTCATGTCAGTGAAGAGTCTGTTTATCCTTAAAGCCATATTGGCAGCCCAGACAATTCTAAAACATCCCTCAGCACTCTCTTTTGCAAAGTAATTGAAAAATGCTGCACCAACTGATTAAAAAGCATTTCAAGTTTATGCCTAATGTCTGTGATATATATTTTCAAAGCACTAAATGGCAACAAAGATTAAAAGCAGTTCCAAAATAAACAACAAATATTTATTGAGCAGCAACTATGAGGCACTCTGCTGGGACTTCAGGGGATTTAAAGATGTGTAAGACTGCATCTACAGTTTAGTTGGGAGATCAGACATATGCACAGTAGAGGTTAAGCTCTAATACAAAATGAAAATACTTGAAATGTCAAAAAATACATATATATATCAGCAAATGTCTCCATCTCAGGGTATAAGGCTGCTCTTCTCCCCAGACACGTCCTAGCCCAATCAAAATAGACAAAAAAAATCTGCCTTCAAGTAATAGTAACACTGATAAAAATAAGTCAAAGAGATCACTGCCAATTAAGAAAATGTCCTCAAAAAGGCCTTTGATTTTTGCTTGCCCATTTAGTGAATATTATGTATGTATGTATTAAATAGATAGTTTGCTAGGCTTAATTTATATGCAAAACTCACTAAACACACTCAGAAAATAAGACTAACTTTTTAAATGATCCCCTTTCATTAAATGTCTGCAAAATATCAAAATAACTGATCACTTCAGTCATTAAATAAAAGAAATTCATCCAATCAATGTGACTGGCATTTGTTAAACACAGTGAGCCTAATTTTCTTTTACTTGTCTATTAAACTGACTTCTTATAAACTGACAGATGATCTCAAAAGAAAATAATGTTTGTCTTAATAAAAACCTTTCCAATGGATCAGAATTGTTGAGCTAGTTCAGAAGAAAAGGAGAAATGGGTCCCAAGGAATAGCCTAACACAGTTCTATGGGCTCCTTACTCAAGTCATTATCCTCTCACCTTAGTTTTCTCATTCATGAAATGAGGTCATTGAGTAAGATGCTTTCTAAGGAATTGCTCCCAGAAAGAACTACCTGGGATTAACAAATTAAAGATAATTACTTTAATACTGATGGTCAAAACCTTTCTTTCAAAATATACATACCTACACACAACACTGCCTTTAACTTTATTAAAAAACTGAATATATATAAAATTACATAATTCATGTATATGTGTTCTGTAGACAAATAGTTACATTTTAAATACCCAAAGCAACAGATATACATTAACAACTCCACTATACAGTTTTATATATATTAAAATGTCATCTTTAGTTTCATTTTCCAGCTGAGAATATATCATGTATACCACCAAGTATAGATGAAGTTAATCATATTTAATAGAATGAGCAATGAAGACTCAAGGTTTTATTTATAATGTAATATAACATTTTTGCAGTGCTTTAAGAAAAAACATTTTTTTAATTTCAAGCTGTTGATACTACTTTAGAAACACTATTGAAATTCAACCCTTGATTTCATAGAATGCATACTTTCCTAGCCTAATTCTATGATCTTTAAAGTGAAGAAAACATCAGAAATAGATCTGAACACTTCATTCAAAGTAGAAAAGAGCCCTTCATTCAAAACAGAAAATTCCAAAAACCTAGCACAAAAAGTACAGTGTTTAAAAAGCATTTTATTTATTTATCCTCAAGTGACTGTTTATCTGATTTATATGATCATCATTACTTCAATACATAGTAAAATACATTATTTTGGATATCATTTTAAAGTAAGGTATCTAAACATCATTAAATAAATGTAGTTATAAAGTATAACATAAAGTTCAAAGGCTAAAGGCCAATGGATTAATGTACCTACAATGACAATTTTGTTTTTAATTTAACAATTTATTACATGTTATTTACACATTAAAAGAATGTCAGTATAGCAACTGTGGGGACAAAGAAGTAAACATAAGCACGGCTTGACATCTGGCCAATGTTAGAATGTGATTGGGAGGTAACTGGTATAGCCATGAACTGTAAATATGGAAGGTATCATTATTCTATGATGTATGATAGCTCTTAATGGGAGAGAGTGATCATCAGTTAAGCAAATGAACCATTGGGCAGAAAATAGATGTGACACCGTGGGCATGACATACTATCTGATAGGCGATGGACATTAACTGGTTCACAGATTTTAACGAGGACATATACACAATATGTAGTACATACGCATGTGCAAATTGCTCTATGTATTTAAATAAAATGAAGATATTAATATACCACAACTAGACTCAATTTTACTTCTATTTTCCATTCACACATTTTCAAACCTACATTCATCTGTATACACAAAGATATTGGGGCAAATCTTTGCTCAGAGTTTCTATTTGATCTGATATCTAACGAGTGTAATGAGAAAATTATAGATACCCTGAAACTATTTTTGGATCACAAATTAAACAAATTATACTTTGCAGTCTGAACCAAAGTTTGAATTTGGTGCCAGTGAAAGTTTCTGACTGAAAAGCTCACATATTATATGATAAAATATAAGCTCACAAAATCAAATTGGAACTTGAGTTTGTCTTTATTTAGGCTCTCCCCAAAGCAGACCATGAGCTAAAGGTCTGAATGCAAACAATTTTTTGGAGTGAAGGAAATACTGGCAGGGTGTTAGAGAAGTGAAACAGAGAAAAGGAAGTAGTCAGTAAAAGTATGAAATCAATGCTACCACTATGAGCCACTGGAACTTAATCCCACCAAGAAACTCTGAGAGTCAATGTAAACTGCATCTCAGGAATCCCATCCAAGGGGCAAAGAAACTACTATACTTATATACTATCTCCATCAGTCACTGGGGACTGTATCAATTCCCTGGCAAGAGCTTCCGCAGCCAGACAGAGCCCTAGACCAAGGATGCTGCCAGACAGAAGTCAAGCTGTGGGCATTGATCACATATGCTATGGTGTCCTAATACATTCAGAGGTTCCATACAGGAACCCACAAACAGGCTGCCAACCTCCCAGGGAACTTCATTTCCTTTTGCCTTGAATGTTGTAAGCACCTTCTAACTGGTTTTCTTGTGCACTTATTCTCTCCATTTCAACCCCTCCTGTGCATTATTGCTAAATTAACCTTCCTATAACATGATTATTATCTGTCAATGCCTTTCTCGAAACCTTCCAATGGTTACCCTTTGTCTGCAGAATTAAATCAAATGTTTCAGTCAATCTTTTCCCAGTCACATTATATATTATTCTCCAGCACTTACCTCGTATTCTGGCCAATGAGAGCAGTCACTATTCACCCAAATACACCATTGTCTTTGCTCACATCTTACTCCTCACCTGGGACAATATAGATTTTATCACAGTCTATTTCAAAGGATGCCCATAGTTGTCGAAGAAGATGAGTCTCCATCACATGGGCTTTCCTTACATGTGCCCCTTTCTGTATTTCCACAGCATCCGATTCCCTTTCTACTCTGGGATTCATCAGGCTTTAAGTTCTACTTACTGCAGTAATTATCTGCACTTTCCTTCTACATTCTCAGCTCTGTGAGATCAAGATCTTTATGCTAGTCACTTTGGTTCACCTACAATACCTAGAATAATACTTGCCATGCAATGCATGTTCACAAAACACGTGTTGAATTAAAACTATGACTGTAGAAAGGTGTCAGTGTGTTATCAAAAGGGAATTAAACTTGGAGTCTGACACCTAAACTTCCACTTCTAACTAGGTGTGTGACACTGTCATCCACTTAGCCATTCCACTTCTTGGTTGCCTCACTCATAAAACTGGAAAATAAACTGCCCTCTGCTACATATTTCACATACATAACTCAAGAATTAAATAAATCAGTATCCATGAAGATGCTCTGAAACGTTTAGTGACAGAACATCACACGTTACAGGTGCTATCACAGTGAGGCACTGTCCTTCAGGCAATGATGGAGATGACACTGACCTGCTGCTGTGAGGCTGTCAGTAGTTTCACCAGTATTTGTTCTGATTGTGCTGGCCTCAGTTTCAGCTCTCCTTAAAATCAATGCCTGTACAGCATGTATAAGTTGACTAGCTGAGAAGAGAGATCAGCATCTGAATTTAGTCACAGGGTTAACTAGCCTCATATGGTGACTGAATGAAGGACATTGACCTCATTAACATCATGCATCAGTCAGCAAGTGTGTGTGTGTGTGTGTGTGTGTGTGTCTGTATGTATTTAATAGACAAAACGGTCTATTAAAAGAAAAAAGAATTTTATAAGGCTCCCCTGCTTGTCTAGAGTACTTACAGAGATGATTTTCATAGGATGCACTTGAGTAAGTGTACAGATAAAATATATGCATATCCTCATCCTTCTCTTTTCTAAATGGCACACTCCAACCTCACAGTATATTCATATACTGGCACTGGCACACCTTTTAAATATTACTAAAAGGCTGCCTTTCTATAGTATATTAAGCAGCTGCTTGCATGTGAGTATCTTGTTGTCCAGAGTGACAGCTGTATTTTCGCCTGTTTTGACATTGAGTCTGATCTGGGTGAATAGCTCATATCCATTAAAGTGCTATTACAACACTGAATGACTGCCAGAATACTTCCTGATCAATTTTAAAAGCCAGCTAGCTGTCATCATCTAATCGCAACAGCAAAAAACAAATCTTTGGGGAATAAAATGAGATTTTTAAACATTTTTAAGACAGTGTATTAAATATAATCCCTAAAAACTGTTTGAATAAGAATTATAAGCTATAGAAATGGGAAGGTGGAAATAATATTTTCTGCACTTTGAAACCCCTTACACTTGCATATTGGCAGGCAATCTCAAATACTCCTTAAATTTACCATTTCGACAATCACTGAGTTTGAACTCCTGCCATTACATAACTTAATAAAGCAGCACTGAAAACAATCACCACAGAGTGTGATTGTGCTCACCATTAAATTTAGTTCTATAAAATTTAAGACTGAATTCAATCATCTTTCTGTCTTTGCTTCAATGGTTGAAATCCAAGTATTCAGGTTTACTTTTTACTTTTCTCAACAGCCAGAAAATATGCATATTTTTAAAGCTACGATGCCAGTATTTTAGATTTGCATTTATTAAGCACTGCCAGAGGGAGGCAGAACTCACTGAGACAGTTAAGACCACTTGACTCACCAGTTTAATTGAGAAAGTCTTACTCAAAGTTGTAATTCCACCACCATTATCCTGACAATATCAACAAATACACAATGTATAAATTGGTATAATCCATTTGGAGGGCAAATATTTAAAGGATATAGGGAGTTTGGGTGCATTTAATCATCTGGGATGGTTTCTTAATGGGCAGCATTCAGCTCTTCTCTTTGTGGTTTTGATGGTCCATATTTTCACACCAAGACTATGTCAGGAACACTCACAATTGAAGTGGGCTTTTCCAACTGCAGGAAAGAAATGATCCAACTGCATCTCATCAGGAGGCTCAGTGGTCCTCACTTCCTCCCAAGATCACAAAGTTAAGAGAGTCTGAGCAAAAGACTAGAAATGCCACCTTTCCAACTCACAGCCTAGAGAATCTAATAAATAGTGAGTAATATATTTCTAAAATCCTTAAACATAAGTCTCTGTAATAAAAGAGAATAATTAATGGAAATACTTGGTTGATAAAAATCATTATCCATTTTTGGAGATTCAAGAGCTCTCCCAAAAATCAGGAACCTGTGCAACAAAGTTTACTCCGCAATACTAGAGGACCTCCTTTACTTTCATCAGAGTCACCCTTCACTTTTACTTTAAAAGACTCTTCATCTCTCAATTCGTTTTTAAATATTAAAATTGATGTTATTCTAAGAAACTGCTCTATCATTAAAAAAGGCAATGCTCCCCTTTGCATATCAGAGAAAGTTCTAGTCACAGCACCTGGCTTACCAGTCTTTCAAGAGCTGCTTTCCAAACCCACAGCTGTCCTTCAATCCTAAGACTCTGTCTAGCCCCACGAATCAGCTCCCTGTTCCTCCATAACTACAGGCCCTTCCTCAGGTCTGCCTAGTCAAACTCTTTCAAAATATGTCCTCCATCAGCTCCCCTGTAAAATTTCCTTCTATTTTCCCAGGTAAAATCATTTATCCCTTCCTGGGTGTTCCCCTAGTACCTGCACACATTAATTCCAGGCCTGAGCATATAAAAAGAGTATTTTCATTATTTCTCTATTTATCTACCTATGTTAAATGCCATAGATGCCAGGCTGTAATAGGAACAATATAAAGAAAATTCCACAGAGTCCAAAATACCCTAAATGATGGAAATTATCTCAAATTGAGATCCCGACATGAGAAGAAGAAAAAAGTAGCAGCTCCCATTATCAAGTTGCCTTTTGTGTTTACTTTGTGGTGGATTTTACTCGTTCTTTTTCATTTTATCATTCTCACCATTGTTCAAGCTTTATCTTTGTAAGGCAGAATTATCAAAATCCATCTATCTATCTATCATAGTTTAAAAAATAGGGAATACCTGGGGTCAGATCACAAGACACAATGAAGAAATGACAAAGTAAAAACGTCAATAAATTTGAGGTTGGAACTGCAAAAAAATCCCAATTTTTGTTCAAAACTACACATTATTATTAAAGGTAAAGCTCATGTTTTATAAATGTATTTTACCCCCTGAAGGTAAAAAAAAAAAAGAAAAAAAAAAGTGTTCAAAAAGCAGAGAACAACACTACAGATACTGAAGTGTGAACTCTGTGATGGTTCAAGATGTGAGCCACTGATGGTTACTCCCAAAAAACTCCTTAAATTCGTAAAAGAACAAGTGATATTTTAGGAGCAACTATTCATTGGGTCAAAATAGCTGAGGTCATATTAGATTGAAACCTCGCTGCCATATATGTGATTTGTTTTTCCTTGAATAGATTTGACTATACTCTGTACCTATTACCATATGGTATAGAAAAGAAAGTGCAGGAAAAGGTTGTAGCTGAGGTCAGCTACTCGTGCCAATCCCCATTTCCTTCATATCTAGTCCATTACTCCCAGCACAAGTTGGTTCAGCCTCCCCACATACTGTTAAAAATATGTATATTGCTTCTGGGAGATCTACTGCCCCTTGTAAATTCACATACTAAAGGGTAGCATAGAAGGGAAAGGAATCTGTAATAGAGTCATTTATAGCCAAGCACTAAATCATATAATACAGAAAACAAATGTGGATGGCTTAGAGGGTGGGGGCATATATATTACCTCTCTTCTATGAACAATCATAAAATTAAATGGGATCTCCAAGCTGCCAAAATTAAGTGGAAGCTGGGCTACTAGAATATCAAAGACAAAGAAAAAGAGAAAGAGAGAATGAGATAGAGAGAGACCAACCAACTTAACCTAATCTGAATAACTAGTTAACCAGGTGTTAAGTATTTAAGAGCTTTTTTAAATTAAAAAAAATTAAACAGTTTTGAAACTCATTATATCCCAATGCATATTTCCAGAGAAGAGGGGGAGTGTGACATGAAGAGGCACTTAAAAAAAAAAAAAGCCTGGAAAATCACAGGAGAAAAATGAACAGACTACAGCTTTACCAGCTTTTCCAATGATTCCTATTCCTCCTGACTCCGTGCCCAAACACGTCTTTCTCTGAACTGCCTTGCTATTTTGCCAAAAGAGAAAACTTATTTTCCATCTATGTAAACTCCTAGAAGAGGAGGGAGCAGGAAGACTACTCAATTCAGCCCAAGAAAAATAGAGCCCTTGTGCGTATCTCCAAGTGTCTGGCAGTGACCCAATCCCCTGGCAACGTTGGTGGTCCAGCCTGGAGGCTATGCTCTGACCTAGGAATTAGAAGCGTTTTGCTAACCTTCCTTCACTGGGTCAACTGGAGAAAATGATACACTTAACCGCAGGAAGGAAGGGCATAAAGCACATCACATTTAACACCACCCCTTCCCTGGAGCTGGCAGGTCCAAAAGAGTCCCTGGAATTTAGCTGCAAAGGATTAAGTCTTGCTAGACTCTGTAATGAGAGGAGCAGCTTCAGCGGTAGAGAGGGGAAAAAAGAGGAAGAGAGTCCCAGGGAAAGGATGAGGAAGTCTGAATTCTGGATTCAAGAAGCCAAATCTCTTTTCATTTACATAAAATGTTAACAGAATCAATCACAAAGGATTAAGGGAGACTGAAAATATATTTAAACTAGCTGTCTGATGAACCAGTACGCTACAGCTAAGAGGAGGGTTGTGAAGTAGAAGAGTGATCTGGAAGCAAGAGTAACAAGAGCAACAAACCCACCGGGAGGAAGGGCTAAAATGTGGGCAGGTAAAATTAGACAGATTCCTCCCAGCTCCTCAGGAAAATGTGAAAACCCAGCAAGAAGAAGAAGGGACAGAGAAGAACCAAAAAGGAGGGAAATTCAGACCATTGCTGGTATACAGGCTCCATTAACAGAGAAAATTGTTAAGAAATGTGATACACGTTCATTATAAAGAGTTTCAAACCACAGATAAAGCTCATCCATAATTTCAATATTCAGTTAGTTCATGTGAACAGTTTAGAATATTTCTATATTTCTATGTATGAATCAATATATGTGTATGCAATTTTTAACTGAGATCAAAACTGTGAATAATATTTTTTATTTAAACCTTTTGTTTTCTATTGGGGTGTAAACAATTAACAATATTATGATAGTTTCAGGTGAACAGTGAGTGGACTCAGTCATACATATACATGTATCGATTCTCCTCCAAACTTCCTTCCTATCCAGGCTGCCACATAACACTGAGCAGAGTTCCATGTGTTATACAGTAGGGCCTTGTTGGTCATCCATTTTAAATATAGTGGTGTGTACATGTCCATCCCAAACTCCCTATATCCCTTCCCCTCATAATCATAAGTCAGTTCTCCAAGTTTGTGAGTCTCTTTTTGTTTGGAACATCTTCATTCATATGACATTTATAAAGTAAGTATTTCTTACGGCCTCATATTACTTAAAAATAAGATTTTTCAATGAATGAAATGTATTCTTATCCTATAGACCTTTGCTCTGCAATATGGGAGTCACTAATAACATATGATCATTGAAGTATAAGGACTTTAATGTATCTTGCCCAAAAGACATATCAAGTTACTCTCCTTTTAAAACCATTTGAAAATGTCTGTTTTCCCTGTGATTTATCCATATTATGAACATCTAAGAACAAAACCAGTATCTTATTCATCTTTTCTCCTGCTTTAGTGACTGACACATAGTAAATGCTCAATAAATGTTTGCTGATTGATCTGAAAATATGCTTATCTGAGACTTATAGGAAAATAAAGGCAAGGCTAACATATGTCCATAAATATATCCACAATAAACAAGCAAATCTAACCTCTCAACTTTAATGTAAATATTACAAGTAAACAAAATATAGTATTCAAGACAAAAGCTCATATTTGTCAATAATTTATATCAAGACCAGGAAAAGATGTTTTCATAAAACTCCAAAACTACCAACATTTAAATGTCTAATGTAAAAAGGATATATTCTGAATAATCTTCCCATCTACCTTACCAGTGCCACACTCAGGTTATTATAAAACTACAGAATCAATCCACCGTTATAATGCATTTTTAGAATGTATTAGGAACGACAATAATTGTTAACAGCCTACAGATCTATTCCCAGCAGCAGAAAGCATCAACACATGTATGAAAAAAGGTGATTCTGACTCAAAGTCAAATTAGGAAATAAGATACATAGAAGAAATATGGAGATTAGGTCACACCTTCCAATGAAAAGAAATTCATTCCAAAAATGATGTCATGGGTCAGCTTTGAATCCAAGTGTAAGGTTAACATTTTGTCTCACTGGAAAAAAATGAATTTGACCTTGTAATATTTATATCACATAGAAACTACCCCAGACAGATTTCTTTCTGAAAGCCTTTAGATTGCCTCTTGTCAAACTGCCTGGGTCAGAGATGTGAAATGTGATCTTAACTGGAGGCCTAGTGACAACCAGAAGACAGGGTTGGAAAGAGTTTTAGTTTAGTTTCTTTTTTCTTTGTTAATGAGCGTTTGCCACTATTTTTGTTACGTCTACCTGGAAGAGTACAGATATCATTGAGGACAGCCCTCAGACAGACTTGCTTCTTTTTACAAAACTGTTAACAATCTTGGATTAAAAACTTAAAGGCAATGGATCCTGTCAGCACTCAGAAAGGCAAAGTCACTTACCCCAACTTTTGACTAAAACATTACAAAACTGTTAACAGTCTTAGATTTAAAAACTTAAAATCAATGGATTCTGTCAGCACTCAGAAAGGCAAAGTTACTTACCCCAACTTTTGACTAAAACATAGTAACTCATTACAAACCAACTACAGAACAAAACAGTCTGAACAAATCTGGAAAATAAAGATCATATATTTTGCTATATATTAATATGGTAAAGCGTCTGCCTGTAATGAGGGAGAGTTGGGTTCGATCCGTGGGTCGGGAAGATCCCCTGGAGAAGGAAATAGCAACCCACTCCAGTACTCTTGCCTGGAAAATCCCATGGACGGAGGAGCCTGGCAGGCTACAGTCCATGGGTTGCAAAGAGTCAGACCCGACTGAGCGACTGAACTGAACTGAATAATAGTAAATAGTAAAATATTTATCCCTTTAAAAATTTATAAGGAATTGGGGGAAGGAACCATTAAAAAGTTTAAAGTTACATATTGATTAAATGATGACTAGGATTTTCTATACAAAAGAGTATTTTTAATTCTCTGAAAATGTGTAATTTCTAACAACATTAGTAGAAATGCCTGACTGGATGATACTTAAGTGGTTTATATACACTTTCATTTCATCTTCAAAACATATGCTCCAGTAGTACTTCCAGTTATTTTATATTGACTCATAATCTTCTATCTCTATCTTCAACATTTTCCTATGGATATTAGAAGGCTTATATCTTATATTTTGTGAACTAATGTAAGTATATCTATTAAAGGCCAAAGACATGATTCCTCTAACATGTTTTAAAATTCAGTAAGTGAGAAGGAGGCTATAAAAAAGAGGCAGCCTGGTGAATGAGGTAGAAAAATTATGGGATTTGGGATCTGAAAGACCCCTGGTTTGAGTGTCTGGTCCAGCCTTCTGTGACTTTGGACTTCTTACCTAACCTCTGTGAGGCTCCATGTGGTCCCATCAATACACTGGGGGTAATGATACTATCCTGATATGTGGTTTCATAGATGGTCTTTACATGTGTGAAATACGTGTTCTTTGCAAGTCATAACAATTACTGTGTAATAACACTCCAACTACTATTGTTATATTGTCTTTGCCACAAGAACCTAAGTGAATAAAACATATCACATAGCCTATAGCGCAACATATTACATATTCTCTTATATTTACTACAGAATTTAATATTAAACATGTGTAAATACTAAAAATACTGGAGGAGCTCAGGAAAGAAAGGATAACACTAGGGTAAAAATAATTAGATATGACGTTAGTAAGAGATTTGACCTTTGCTTAAAAACAAAGACAGGATTTTGGAAGATCAGAAGGGTGAAAGGGTGGGAGCACATGTGTGATAGGCTTTTTATATGAAAATCTGTGGTTATTAAAATCTTGTACCTGTGTCCATAGGCTTGTTTTGACCATTGGGCCATCATTTGTGACTCCTGACACTTATTTGAAGAAACCCAGAAAACTACTTGGACACAGGTAAGGTTGAGTAAAAATAACCACCACTTTTTGAGCAACTGCTATGTGTCAATTACCCTCTGTCTCATCTGTTTCTTCTGTAAAACAGGGATTGTTGTTGTTCAGTCGTTCAGTCATGTCCAACTCTTTATGACCCCAGGAACTGCATTACACCAGGCTTCACTACCTTCACCATCTCCCAGAGCTTGCTCAAACTCATGTCCATTGAGTCAATGATGCCACCCAGCCATCTCATCTTCTGTCATCCTCTTCTCCTCCTGCCCTCAATCTTTCCCAGCATCAGGATCTTTTCTGCTGAGTCAGCTCTTCGCATCAGGTGGCCAAAGTTTTGTAGCTTTAGCTTCAGCATCAGTCCTTCCAATGAATATTCAGGACTGATTTCCTTTAGGATTGACTGGTTGGATATCCTTGCAGTCCAAGGGACTCTCAAGAGTCTTCTCCAACACCACAGTGCAAAAGCATCAGTTTTTCAGTGTTCAATTCTCTTTATGGCCAGCTCTCACATCCCTACATGACTACTGGAAAAAACATAGCTTTAACTAGATGGACCTTTGTCGGCAAAGTAATGTCTCTGCTTTTTAATATGCTGCCTAGGCTGGTCATAGCTTTACTTCCAAGGAGCAAGTGTCTTTCAGTTTCATGGTTGCAGTCACCATCTTCATGATTTTCAAGCCCAAGAAAATAAAGTCTGTCACTGTTTCCACTGTTTCCCCATCTATTTGCCATGAAGTGATGGGACTGGATGCCATGATCTTTGTTTTTTGAATGTTGAGTTTTAAGCCAGCTTACTCAATTTCCTCTTTCACCTTCATCAAGAGGCTCTTTAGTTCCTCTTTGCTTTCTGCCATAAGAATGGTATCATCTGCATATACTTCTGGCAATCTTGATTCCAGCTTGTGCTCATCCAGACTGGCAGTTCTTAATTCAGGGAGAGCACTTAGAACGCTGCCTAAAAGTAGTAATTACTCAAACCTTGGCTTAGATGATGATAAAAAACAATGATGATGATATAGCAACAGGCCCTATGTGATGTACTTTCACAGCATCATTGATGATTCACAATAATCACGCAACCCACAGGGCCACATATTTGAGACGGCATAGAGTTGAATAGGAAAATATTGGACCTCTTATAATAAAAGTCATGTCCGACTCTTTGCGACCCCATGGACTGTAGCTTACCAGCCTCCTCTGTCCATGGGATTTTCCAGGCAAGAGTACTGGAGTGGGTTGCCATTTTCTTTTCCAGAGGATCTTCCCTACCCAGGGATCGAACCCAGGTCTCCTACATGGTAGGCAGACGCTTTACCCTTTGAGCCACCAGGGAAGTCTTATAATAAAAGGAATCACTGTGAACTATTTTGGGTAGACCACTATTTAAAAACGATTGGTCTAGTAGGAACAGGATAGCCAAGAAGCAAAACAGGCACTGAGATTCTTGCGCAGGCAGTGAGAGGCTGAGGGGCACTTTCAAGGTGGTAAAAATGGGGTGGAGAGAAAGGGAACTCTGATCCAAAAAGGAGGGGGAGGGGTGCATGATTCCTTCTCCTTACAGTTCACTAACATTTCTCAAGTGCTCAGAATGTGCCCGAAAATGTGCTAAGTGGTTTTTATGCTGACTATTTCATTTAATTATTCCAGTCTGGGGTAGTTACTGTTTTCATTTGCATCTTGCAGATGAGTAAACCTTGGCTAAGGACTATACTTAAAATAACCCAAGGTCATACAGCTTGAGCCAGGATTTGAACTCAGATTTCTATCTGACCTCTGAACCAGCACTCTTGACCTCCAAATGATGCTAACTCTCACACAGCTATACTTAAAATGATAAATATTTTATCTGATCGTAAGAATTAATTGATATTGATTTCTTTATTCAGGATGCATCTCTGGTATCTGAAGTTTTAGTATGTACTAGATACTATCAAGGAATATCCATTTTTAACAAAGAACATAAATCCAATTGCCAAACACCAATATTTTGAAAGGGATAACACTATAGACATTTAAACAATATGACAAGGTATATAAATAACATCCATGGTGATATTCATGAAAATCAACTTATTTATAAAAGAATTATTATTCCTTCTTTCTACTGGGTCCAGCTTTGCAAAGGAAAAGCCAAAGGCGTTTCTCTAAGCAAAATCAAAAAGTTAATTTCATGAAGCCAGCTGTTTTAAATAGTGTTGTTTTGAAGACATTGTTCATATCTATTCAAAAAGACCCCAGCCCTACCAAAATGTTTATCTGTCACTTCTAACTGATCCTTTACAAAGCCTTAGACCACTGCTTACAAAAGGAATGTAGTTTATTACAGTTGTTGCACTCCAAATGAATATTGATTTCAATCTCAGAATGCTATGAAAGGACTTGCATCAATTACACAGTACATCAGAGTCATAATGCAAGTTACCTAGTTCCAATGATGCACACAGCAAATCAATCATTCACTTTCACACACCTTTGAAGAGACACCAGCCACCATGAGCTTCCTTTATCTAAAACCCTAAAATAAACCATGCAGTGCAAAGTGGTGATAGAAAAGGAAATCATCCCCAGTTTTTAAAAAGCACAGGCTACCGTCAGAAAGCCATTATAATTACTCCCTTTCAAGTGGGCTGTGTGTTAATACAAATACAAATGAGGGGGTAAAAAAAATGAAGCCTTAATGACAGCATTATGAGGGGAGGTTTCTCCTTTACATTATTTATTTATTCAATGGAAAATTATTTGGCAATTATGATAAAGCAACTAGACGACAATGACTTTCCTTTGAATCACTAATTAAAATGCTGATTGCCTGTGGAGTGAGATGTGCAGTTATGGTCAAACAAGAACTTTCATTGTGCTAAACAGCTTGGGCTGGCCTGACACCTGGGTGGGGAGGGGAGGGTATGAATCAGGCACACTTCACTACTAAAATCACACTCATATTTATTCAGTAAAATTCTAACAATGTTATAAATCTATATTATTGTACTCAGTAATCTGAAGAGATTTTTTTTAACTAAGAAAATCTAGGTTCAGAAATGAAAAACCTTATGAAGTCTATGAGTATATTTAATACATCTCAAATGGCTTCGCATGTAAAAGTTATTTTTTATAAGTTGGCACTTCTTGTATTCTTCCATTTCTCTACAAGCTACCTTTATGGATAGACAAACATCAAAGAAATGTGACCTTCTTAGTTCAACATAAATGCTCTTCAAACACAGATAGTTTGTCTTCAATAATAGAAGAAATGTCTTACAATTAATGGTGAAGAGGAAATTACAAGAAAGTAATGCAATGAATTCAGTGCTCTGAATTTTACTAACTAAAATTATGGTTTTCCCAATAACACTGAAATAGTCATCATTTTCCAAAATGAAAAATATATTTCTTATATTCACAACTTGTTTATGTTCTCAAAAATCAATTCATAAAGTTAAAAGAGAGTAGTTGCCTTAAACCAGTAACATACATTGTTAGGAAATGCATTATTTTGAAAGATTCCATCTCTCAGAGAACAATAAATTCTTTAGATTTGGAAGAGAATAGATAATAGATAAGTCATCTGGAAGCTTCCCTGGTGGCTCAGACAGTAAAGAATCTGCCTGCAATGCAGGAGACCCAGGCTTGATTCCTGGATCGGGAAGATTCCCTGGAGAAGGAAATGGCCACCCACTCCAGTATTCTTGCCTGAAGAATTCCATGCACCAGAGGAGCCTGACGCGCTACAGTCCATGGAGTCACAAAGAGTTGAACACTACTAAACAACCAACACACACTTTCAGAGAAGTCATCTACTCTCATCCAATTTGAAACTTGCCTCCACAGTATCTCTCAGAGAATCCTGCCTTTGCCACAACTTGAGAAAAAGATGTTTCCTATCTCAAAAGGAAGACCATCCCACTTCTGAATGGTTCCAAAGGTCAATAAATATCTAAAGGTCAAACTAGCTTCCCCAAAAGTATCGCTGGAATCCACTCTAAAGTATCACAGAATAAACTGATCCCTCTTCCAAACAATCCCTTCCAAATATTTTAAGACAACCATCATGCTTCCATCGAAGTTTCTTCTTTTCCTTCCAAATTCACTAACTCTGGTTCTTCCAGATGCAGTCAAATTACCCAAGTGCTTTTGGATCCATTTTTTCCCTGCTCCTAATTTTTAAGCCATGATATAACAATAAATCATATTCATCTCACAGTCAAATAAAACATATAGGTCAATGTTACACAAGTGATTTTTAACAAAAACACAAATTTTATGAACTTTGATTTATTGCTCTTACATAACATTTTCTTAGTCCATAACTAACTCAGATGAAATTCACTCCTGTCTATTTGATGCTACTTCATGTCTCTAAGCCTGACTTTCCTTGTGTATAAAATGCTTAGCACAATAAATTCTAAACAGGCACTAGCTACCATTTATGAAGTATTTGTCAAGTGCCAGGTACAGTGCTAAGGGCCCTATATGCACTACACACAACTAAGGTAAGCATCATTATTTCCATTTCACCAAAGAAAAGACTATGGCTCAGAAAGTTTCCATAGTTTGCTCCAGGTCACCCAGCTAATCAGCAAGCCAAGATTTGAGTTCAGGCCACCCTTATCAACACACTATAAATGACTACTGTTCTTAATCACCTACCTTGTAAAACATTAATAAATGGGCTTAAGGTAAAATTATTGAACAGAATCAGATTAAAGAAGTCTCTTTAGAGATCAGCCTCCAGTTTGATTGACTTTGGGCCATTTACTCAAAAATCCTGAATCTCTCACCACATAATGTATATACCCACCGAAAGCCTGTAACTATACCAAGACAATTTCTCAATGACCTGCACAAACTTAGACACATGCTACATCTTGGGAGTCTCCCTAATCTACAGATTCAGTAATCATAGTATTTTATAAGGAAATGAAGTTAGCCTGGCACCCTCACTGTTATCTAATGACTACTGCTTTTGCCCAATAGTTGTCAATTCATCCATTTAACGGTTCCCATCCCAGGACAAGTCTAAATTTAGGCATTCACTTTGTTCAGAATATCAGAATTTGGGCTCATATCTCTTCTTTCCTGGGTTTTCCAAAGATTTCCAAAAGTATTTCCCCAGTCCTAACTGAAATTTCTTTATTTCAATGGATGAATCCACACAATTTAGAGCAACTAGGAGCTCATTTAGACTCTCTACACATATTTAAGTTTTCAGGTTCTTGTAGTTATGGTTGTGATGCCCTTTACAATTTGAAAAATCATAAATCCTTTACAGAGAAAAGAAAAGTTAAATCAGATTTAGTAATGTTTCTTTCTTTTTAGCCATCTTTGTACTTGATACTATGTTTCAAACAATGCAAGTTGGCAAATATTTATGGAGCACCTATAATGTGCAAGTATTTTTGATGAGAATGAAGTATATATGATGAGAATGATGACATACTATGCTTAAAAACCAGGAAGCAGAGTCACAGTGACAGAAAGGGTTAAGTTAACACAAAAGAACATTAAAACATTAAGACAGCAAACAAGCTGCTATGGGGAGCATAGCAATTAAACAACAAACTAGATCTCTTATTTCTCATCTTCTATGTTTCCAAACATAACTTTAAGTCTTTTCTCATAGTTCTACAGAAAACTCGAGAAAACTTGCATGTGATATTTTGGGAGAAATCACTCTTTTCTCCATTGGGGTCATCTGTTATTGTTAGATTTTTATTATTAGAGCCTCCCCTCCAATGACTCATCTCTACTCAATACTCATTTATTCATTCATAACATAAATATTACTGTGTCTACTAAATACCAGGCAGTCCTTTAAACTCTTAAGTCACTGAATCATACTTATGGTATTTTAAAATTATCTACTGTGGATCAATTATTACAAGGCCACTGGCCCTGAATTTAAGAAATTTAAAACTTTATATTTTTAGAAATCTGCTTCCTAAAGTCTCAGGCTACTGCTCTATGTACAGTTGTCACTTGACCAATGAATTCTCCCTTAATTTAGACTTATTGAGAGTATCCAGTTACTCCACTGAATCCTCAATTACTTGAGGGATTTTTTTAGTTCATCATAAACTTTTCAGACTCTTGGAAAACTACTTGGAGAAATGAAACTCCCCACACTTAGCATGCCTACTGCATTAATAGTTCTGCAGTCTCAATAATTAAAGCATCATCCCTGTCATCCATTTCAAAAGGCGGCCAACAACTACTCCTAATTATTTAATCCATGCCCAAATGCTTTCTACTCAAATGCGCACTTTGGGATTCAAAAATATTACTTAAATACTATTTTTACTATCAAAGTAACAGATGCTTATTGCTGAAGCATTTGAAAATATAGAAAAGCAGAAGTACAAAATTATTGCTCAAAGTCTGGAAGTAATTTCTTTAAGAATTTTGGTATATTTCCTTTCTGAATAAGTGTGTGAATAACACACATATGTGTCTACATATGCATATACATGCTTTGTGTGTGAATATGTGTGTGCAGGATATGTATTACCTATGTATGCCAGTATCTGCATGTTTTTTTTAACCTGTTTATTATTTCAGGGGCAAGTCCTCCCACTGCAGTTCTTCCATTGCTAGTCCTTCCCCTTAGTACTTGAGTCAAGACTTGCTTAGACCCCTTAAGCCATAATCATATGTTCTTCTTAAATCTACTTGATACCAAATCTACTTTATACCAAACACATATCTTGCCATATTGGCCCTATCCTCATTATTATGCCCTGCTATGGCTTCTAGAGAACTTCTAGGCTCTTCATTCACCATGCTTCTTCATTAGTTACATATTAAATGTAAATCTATGTTGTACTCATTTTGTTTCATTTTCTCTTTACCAGCTCCAAATTTTGACTGAAAGCCCTCTTGGCTCTAATGATAAGACTCCTATCAAGCCCATTCTTCCCAGTCCTGAAACTTTGGGAAAACAGATGAAGACACTGCCTTATCTCACACATGTAAGTTCATATTCATAACTCTTGCAGATATCTTCTCAGACTCTTCCAATTCCCCCCCCCCTTATATATTATGCATTGATCAGCTCTTGGATTCAATGAGATTTAAAAACAGACCAGCCATCAGTGCTAATATTCTCACTCCAAGAGTGTGGTATATTTCTCATTAAGTCATGTCAGGTCTACATCCAGCTTCCTTCCACTCCTCAGGAGGGACTACTGCAGCATCGGGGCTCCCTGTGTGAGACTTCTCTGTGAACACTGCTCACTGTCAAGCAGAGAGCAGATAAGTGCTTCCTCAAAAGGCTCAGCCTCATCCTCCAGGGGAACAGCTCCCATCTGCTGCTCAGCTCTTGGGTGGCAGAAGGACTTTTCTGTTTCAATGTGGAATCAAGTTCCTATACTCACCAACACCGAGATGTTGGTTCATAATTGCCCTCTAATGCTTTCTTCATTCTTTTGCTCTGATCAAGAAATATTCTAAGAACCAGTGCTTATTATTCAGATATCTAAAACAAGTGAACCTCTCTGTAGTCCAATAAGCTTACTTACTAAATGAATAGATGAGATTTTTTTACTTAATACACTAAGCTTTGACCACATGTCATTTGATCTTTTAAGATAGATAATATATCACTATACAGAGTCTCGGAGAAGGCAATGGCACCCCACTCCAGTACTCTTGCCTGGAAAATCCCATGGACGGAGGAGCCTGGTAGGCTACAGTCCATGGGGTCGCTAAGAGTCGGACACGACTGAGCGACTTCACTTTCACTTTCACTTTCATGCATTGGAGAAGGAAATGGCAACCCACTCCAGTATTCTTGCCTGGAGAATCCCAGGGATGGGGGAGCCTGGTGGGCTGCCGTCTATAGGGTCGCACAGAGTCAGACACGACAAGCGATTTAGCAGCAGCAGCATACAAAGTCTACATTAATAATGACTTTCATCACTATGTGGTCATCATTTTAACATTAATTCAAAACAACAGTATGTAACATTTAGTTACTGTTTTGGTATATGAGTAGTTTATTTTAAATTAAGGATATTAACTACAAACATATCAACTTAAACAGGAAGAAAAACAAACACATATTTCTCCAAAACTATTATTTCTATATTTTTTAGTACTGAAATCATGAGTTTATGAAATATAGCCCTTACACAAATAATCTATTCTGGAAAAAAGCAGTACAGTTTTCTCTGTCCCTTATCCATGTCTCTGCCATAAAATGTATACCCACATCCTCCCCAAAATCACATGACGGTGTATGTTTTATAATTATCCAAATATTAACATTTTATCTCTTTGCTTATAGTAAACAAAATTATGGGGGTTATTTTTTTAAATATTTGCTGTTCTGATTTGAGTAATGGCTTATAAGACGTAAACATAAGATCAACTCTACGGATTCTCAACAGAATATTTCAGATTGTATTTTTCATGTTTCCATCATTTGACTGTATATAGAAAAGTGAAAGTTATTTTATTTCTTATTTTGGCTTATTTGTGACATCTCCATGTTATTACCAACATAAAATGAAAATGAGAAAATTCTGGAAGACAGTTTGACAATACTTATCAAAATTTAAATGCATATTCTATTTCTTTTAATTTATTCCAAGCAAATCTAGCAAATGAACAAATACAGAAATGCAAAAAGACAGCCACAGAATTTTTATAAAAACAAAACACTAAAATTAATTTAAACACCCATTAATAAGAAATTGCTTACATGAAATATTATGCAATTAAATACTGTGTAACTATCAAGAGAGTTATATCATCTTGCAGAGATTTTTATAACATACTAATTTACAAAGCAGATTAAGGCCAATATGTGACAATAAAATATAATTTTTAAAAATATAAAAGTATAGATATGAAAAGAGCCTATAAGACCATCACCAAAAACTTTCAAATGTTTCTACCTTTAAGGTGGGATCACAGGTAACTTTGTCTTTATATATCTATGCATTGCATGGCATACAATGAGCATGTGCATTTATAATAAAAAAAATTAAGACAATAAAACTACCAGAATATAAAATCTGCCTTTTAAACTCAATATCTTAAATCTAAACTAATTCAGAGACCCAAAACACATGACACTGATTTCCATTTAAAACATTTTTACAAAGAATGCCAAGAATGATTAATTTTAAAACATTTATAGAAAACATACTATAGACATTTAATATTTAGAGAATTATACATGGTAACCTTGAGGGATAAAGAATTCCAAGTATAACAGCAAACAAAATTTCATTTGGTTCAGTCCAGTCGCTCAGTCATGTCTAACTGCAACCCCATGGACTGCAGCATGCCAGGCCTCCCTGTCGATCACCAACTCCCAGAGTTTACTCAAACTCATGTCCACTGAGTCAGTAATACCATCCAACCATCTCATCCTCTGTCTTCCCCTTCTCCTCCCATCTTCAATCTTTCCCAGCATCAGGGTCTTTTCAAATGAGTCAGTTCTTCACCTCAGGTGGCCAAAGTATTGGAGTTTCAGCTTCAGCATCAGTCTTTCCAATGAATAGTCAGGACTGATTTCCTTTAGGATGGACTGATTGAATCTCCTTACTGTCCAAAGGACTCTCAAGAGTCTTCTCCAACACCACAGCTCAAAAGCATCAATTCTTCGGTTTTCAGCTTTTTTTATAGTCCAACTCTCACATCCATACATGACCACTGGAAAAACCATAGCTTTGACTAGAAAGGCCTTTGTTGGCTAAGTAATTTCTCTGCTTTTTAAAATGCTTTCTAGGTTGGTCATAACTTTTCTTCCAAGGAGCAAGCATCTTTTAATTTCATGGCTGCAATCACCATCCGCAGTGATTTTCAAGCCCCAAAATATAGTCTGTTGCTGTTTCCACTGTTTCCCCATCTATTTGCCATAAAGTGATGGGACCAGATGCCATGATCTTCGTTTTCTGAATGTTGAGTTTTAAGCCAACTTTTTCGCTCTCCACTTTCACTTTCATCAAGAGGCTCTTTAGTGCTTCTTCAATTTCTGCCATAATGGTGGTGCCATCTGCATATCTGAGGTTATTGATACTTCTCCTGGCAATCTTGATTCCAGCTTGTGTTTCTTCCAGCCCAGCGTTTCTCATGATGTACTCTGCATATAAGTTAAATAAGCAGGGTGACAATATACAGCCTTGACATACTCCTTTTCCTATTTGGAATCAGTCTGTTGTTCCATGTCTAGTTCTAACTGTTGCTTCTTGACCTGCATACAGATTTCTCAGGAGGCAGGCCAGGTGGTCTGATATTCCCATCTCTTTTAGAATCTTCCACAGTTTATTGTGATCCACACAGTCAAAGGCTTTGGCATAGTCAATAAAGTAGATGTTTTTCTGGAACGCTCTTGCTTTTTCCATGAGCCAGCGGATGTTGGCAATTTGATCTCTGATTCCTCTGCCTTTTCTAAATCCAGCTTGAACATCTGGAAGTTCATGGTTCATGTACTGTTGAAACCTGGCTTGACATTACTTTGCTAGCGTGTGAGATGAGTGCAATTGTGCTGTAGTTTGAACATTCTTTGGCATTGCCTTTCTTTGGGACTGGAATGCAAACTGACCTTTTCCAGTCCTGTGGCCACTGCTGAGTTTTCCAAACTTGCTGGCATATTGAGTGCAGCACTTTCACAGCATCATCATTTAGGATTTGAAATAGCTCAACTGGAATTCATGTAATCTGCACATAGTCATTAGGTATGGAGATCTGATCGAAGAATATAATACTTTTTCTGACTTCCTTATTAATCAGTGTACCTTATCAGCTAGGGGACAGAAACACAGTGGAGTAGACAGCTGGAATTCACCACCCCTTAAGGGCAGTGGACACTTCAGCTCAGAAAATCCATTCATCCTATGGCTATCATCAAAAAATCAACAACAACAAAAGCTGGAGAGGGTGTGGAGAGAAAGGAACTCTCCTGCACTGTTGGTGGGAATGTAAATTGGTACAGCCACTATGGAGGACAGTATGAAAGTTCCTTGAAAAACTAAAAACAGAGCTACCATATGAGCCTGCAATTCTACTCCTGGGCATATATCCAGAGAAAAACATGGCCCAAAATGATACATGCAATGTTCACTGCAGCACTGTTTACAATGGCCAAGACATGGAAACAACCTAAATGTCCATCAACAGAGAAATGGAAAAAGAAGATGTGGTATGCTGCTGCTGCTGCTAAGTCGCTTCAGTCGTGTCTGACTCTGTGCGACCCCATAGACGGCACCCACCAGGCTTCCCTGTCCCTGGGATTCTCCAGGCAAGAGTACTGGAGTGGGTTGCCATTTCCTTCTCCAATGCATGGAAGTGAAAAGTGAAAGTGAAGTCGCTCAGTCGTGTCTGACTCTAGCGACCCCATGGACTGCAGCCTACCAGGCTCCTCCGTCCATGGGATTTTCCAGGCAAAAGTACTGGAGTGGGTTGCCATTGCCTTCTCCAGAAGATATGGTATACATATATATATATATACATACATATATATGTATATATATATGGGAATATTACTCAGCCGTTATAAAGAATGAAATAAGGCCATTTGCGTATATATAAGGGAATATTACTCAGCCATTAAAAAGAATGAAATAAGGCCATTTGCAGCAACATGGACAGACCTATAGAGTGTCATACTGAGTGAAGTTAAGTCAGACAGAGAAGGGAAATATCATAGGACATCCTTTGTATGTGGAATCTAAAAAGAAATGATACAAATGAACTTACTTACAAAAGAGAAGGATACTCACAGACTTAGAAAATGAACTCATGGTTGCCAGGGGAATGGGATAGTTAAGTACTTTGGGGAGGACATGTACACACTACTATACTTAAAATGGATAGCCAACCAAAATGGATAACCAAACCTATTGTATAGCACATGGAACTCTGTTCAATGTTATGTGCCAGCCTGGATGGGAGGGGCCTTGGGAGAAAAATGGATACATATATATGGATGGCTAAGTCCCTTCACTGTTCACCCAAAATTATCACAACACTGTTAGCTGGCTATACCCCAATACAAAATGTTTTGGGTGCTAAAAAATAAAATAAAAAATAAAATTTTTTAAATAAACAAGCAGAGAAAAAAAGAAAATCCATTCATCCTGACTACTTTCTTTCTCTCCAAGAACATATAGATGGATACCATCACTTATAATACTAACCAACAAATTTGGACCCTGAGTTCTGTCATGCTTTGCCACTGTATATATATAATCATGTTAACAAAAACTATGACTTTGAGGATGAATGTATCATTTTTCGTGACAGAGTTCAGTTTGAAGATCGTACAGGGTTTAAATCTGAAAAGTGAAACTCTCACTTATAAGAGATTTACAATGTCATCAAAGAATATGGTTCCTAGTATCTAGTGAGTTGTTCATTCTCATTAAACTTTAGTTTCTATCTATCAATACAGCACACCTTTATTAAAATAATGAGGCAATATTAGAAATTAAATATCTAGAATGGATATCAACTAAAGACTTGATTTCATTCAAGAAGAGATCTCAATTCTCTTTCATGCTCTACCCCTGCTGAAGTTAACTAATGAGAAGATAAAAACATTAAGACCTATGTGAAAGTGAAGTTGCTCAGTCGTGTCTAACTCTTTGCGACCCCATGAACGGTAGCCTACCAGGCTCCGCCATCCATGGGATTTTCCCGGCAAGAATACTGGAGCGGGCTGCCACTTCCTTCTCCAGGGGATCTTCCCAACCCAGGGATCGAACCCGGGTCTCCTGCATTGCAGACAGACGCTTTACCGTCTAAGCCACCAGGGAAATCCTATATTAGGTCTTAAAACTCACAGTGCCTCTATATATAACTCATGAAATTGTAAAGGACAGGGCAATGTTCTATGCAGTTGTCCTGTGCAGAAACTTGGACGGTAGATGGAGAACAATGGGATGGAAAGGAAAAGGGAAAGAAAGGCAGGCAGGGCACCAAGCTCCACTCAGCCTGAGCAGAACCATTCCTATCTGCTGCACATCTGGGCTTCTGTGTAAGAGTTCACTTGGAAAGATGAGCCTGTTGCTTGAAGGCAAAAAGGGAGAAGAAGAAAAAAGAATGAAAAGAAAAACATTTGAGAAAAAGGCACATGACCCCAGGCCTCTCTAACCTAGAAACCTGAATTCTTGATTCATCCCTGCCACAACTAAGAGTCCACCTTGGGCAGTCTGCCTCAGCCCTCACAGCCTGCAATAAATGCAACATTAAAGTGAAGAAAAGATACCCCATAAGGGTAAAATAAGAAGAGCATAATTGATTTATCATTCAATACTTTTCCAATTTTCCATACATAAGTAGGATACAAAGATAAAAGGTTACCAGAAGAACAAACAGGAAAAGCAGAACTCAGTTTTCTTATAATTGACAAACATAAACCCTTAAATTTAGGATTTAAATTAGCTTGAAGTTTGTCTAAAGGAGAACTGGCTTATGCCCTTCTCATTTTGACTCCTGTGTTGAGTCGCTCAGTCGTGTCCAGACTCTTTGCGACCTCATGGACTGCAGCTCACCAGGGTCCTCTGTCCATGGGATTTCTCAGGTAAAAATACTGGAGTAGGTTGCCATTTCCTTCTCTAGGGGATCCTCCTGACTCAGGAATCAAATCTGAGTCTCCTGCACTGCAGGTGGATTCTTTACCGCTGAGCCATCAGGGAAGCCTAAAACTTTATGGATGTTATTAATTTTAGAAAACCATTGACAATTAGTCAAATACAATATATATGGATTTAGATTTCAATGAAGTTAAGAGAGTCTCTCACAAGCTCTTTCTCCTGTTTATGACTCATGCCTTTTAGGCAGTTGGTCACCCTGAAGGTAAATAGAAAGGTTTGTGCTAACCCTTATCCACAGTCTAGCATGTATCTAGTAGAACAAATGCTGCAGCAATCATCTAGACTGACTCATGATTAGATGATGACAGCAACGTTTTCTTTATGGGATTCTAAAATTTGATTGAGTGTCCAGTATTTGCCTGACACTGTTCCATGTATCCTTTCATTGTTTTATCTGCACAGTACAATTAGAGTCCCATTTTCTGATGAGGCACCTAAATCACAGGATGAGCATAATGAACTTTAGAGGCTGTGTTGTCCACTGCCTTTATTTCACAATGGAGGAAAATGAGTCAGGGGGTACTTAGTGTCAGAAACAGCAGTAAAATGACGGTCCTCTGGGTCGGCCTGGCCTTGGGTGGTCCAGGGTTTCATGGTCAGGCAGCCAAAAACATATTAGCTTCAGCATTCACCAGCTAAACGTTCTTTGTGAAGTTATGTTACCGCTCAAAACCTTGATTCCTCACCTGTATATTGGGAAAAAACACTGTACTAAGTAAGGCCCCAGGCTTAGTGAAAATTGCAAAAGTACATGAACTCTTAGTGCCTCATCTGGCATGAAACTCTTGGTCAAAAAAAATAAATATGGGGCTCTATTTTGTTACATTTGTTTGTTTTATTTTTAGATGCCATATATATAAGTGAAATCAGACTTATAGTTACAGAACCAATGAGAGGTTGCCAGCTGGGAGGAAGGTGAGGGGATAGGTGAAATAGCTCAAAGGGATTAAGAGCTACAAATTTCTAGTTACAAAATAAATAAGTCACAGTGATATAATGTACACATAGGGAATATAGTCAATAATATTGTAATAACTTTGCATAGTGACTTATCATGATGAACATGTCATGATATATAAAAATATTGAATCACTATGTTGTACATCTGAAACTAATGTAATATTATAATTATACTTCATCTAAAAAGGTGACCCCAGTGTTATTACTACTACTATACATGCTTCCATCTCCGGCAGTCGCTGGGGTCATTAGTGCCCCCACCATCAGCAATAGGACATCAGGTTCGTCTTCAGAAGAGATACCTAAACTTGCTCCCTGACTCACTGTTGTTGCTCACAGGCCCCCTCCTTCTTAAATTCTGCCTTTCCATCTCCCTATCTGTCCATACTTCACACTGAGACCCAAAATCAGATGCAACTGTCTTAAGAAGCTGACTCTCAAAAGTTCCAGCCCATGCTGGTCCCCAGATCTGCCATATATATTACTGAATTCTCAAGATGGCATTTTATTGAATAAAATAAGATATCTTTTGACATTATCTGATTTATTCTTATTTCTCAATGAGGTAGTTTTCATAAAGGAGACTATTCACATTTTTATATACTTCTCCAATGCTGTGCTGGGCTTAGTCACTCAGTCATGTCTGACTGCTCTGCAATCCTTTTGACTGTACCCTGCCAGGCTACTCTGTCCATGGGATTTTTCAGGTAAGACTACTGGAGTGGGTTGCCATTTTCTCCTCCATACAGGAGTTTAGGGTAGGTCTGCAACAAATAACTGTGAAAATATAGCCTTTTCTCAACCATAAATAAGCATCTTTTTGCTTTATATCATCTACTCTTTATCTGGACTCATATACTATATTTGTTTATAACAGCCACATTTTAAAACAACAGTTCTGTGTAAATTGAGGTATACTGGCATCAAATCCTCTGAGATTTCACTTGAGACGGTATCATGTTACAAAATAAGTTTCCCCGTCAACGTGTGACATGAGCACAGGTGTAAATTCCAGAGGCCAGACTGACCATAACACTGGTGTGCAGCTCATAAATTGCTGGCCCCCGCAGTCAGGCTACTACCTTTGCAAAGTTATATAGAGTTTCTCAGATTTCATAATGTTCAAAGATTTTCTGTAGACCAAGGCCTACACAATAAATAAATCACATGCCCTTTTCATTGGAAGTAGAATTCTTACCTAACATTCATTTCCTATAGAACCCTCAACATTATAAAGACTATAAATTTCATGTGCTATAATTTTAAACTCAAAACTTACACATCCTCAGTCTTTATACTGTTTCAGAACGTAAATGTCTAACAGCTTTGTGTGTCATTTTCAAATGTCTTTTTAAAATGTGTGGTTTCACATTTTCTTTGACTAACACCCCTAAACTCAGTCCCTCCCGGAGGAAGAGTTAATCATTGTTTCCACATTGGTATGCATTCCCCTAGAGCTTTTTACCATAAATTTACAAACATACATCTGCATCCATAGAAAATATGCAATAGTCTTTTGTGACCTGCTCACTTCACATAAATGATGTCATATTGTATATATCATTCTATAACCCCGCTTTTTTATCCCTCAAGGTAATGGTGTTGGGGAGAAATTTCCTTGTCAGTAAAAATATTTGTAGTTCATTCTTCTTAACTGGTGCAGATTTCCACAGTTTGTTCAACTGGTTCTTTACCAATGAACATTTAGGTTGTTTCCCCTTATTGCTATTATAAATGCTGCTGCAGTGATCACCCTTGCCAGCTCCTCTATTATTTTCTATGCTGTCTGATTAGAAATCATTTTAATTAAGCATGCATTCTAATCACATATAATCCCTCAATAAATAATATCATAAAGTTTTCTATTTATTACTTAACTAGAGTAAGTTTAAAATTTCATAGCTTTCATCTTTGGTAAAGACCCTTATGCTGGGAAAGATTGAGGGTAGGAGGAGAAGGGGCCAACAGAGAATGAGATGGTTGGATGGCATCATCAACTCAATTGACATGAGCTTGAGCAAACTGCGGGAGACAGTGAAGGACAGGGAAGCCTGGGATGCTGCGGTCCACGGAGTCACAAAGAGTCGGACACAACTGAGTGAACAACAACAAATATTAAATTTAGAGACCTAGCCTCACAGAAGAGAAGCTGGCAAACTAGGGCCCACATGCATGCCTGCTAAGTCACTTCAGTCATGTCCAACTCTTTGCAACCCCATGGAATGTAGCCTGCCAGGCTCCTCTGTCCACGGGATTCTCCAGGCAAGAATACTGGAGAGGGTTGCCATGCCCCCTCCAGGGGATCTTCCTGACCCAGGGGTAGAACCTGTGTCTTTTAGGTCTCCAGCACGGGCAGGCAGGTTCTTTACCACCAGTGCCACCACAGTGCCTGGTTTTAATCCATCCACTGCCTGTTTTGTAAATAAAGCTTTAAGAAACACAGCCATCATCACTCTTTATACATTATCTAAAACCTCTCTTGTACTCTTAACAGCAGAGCTGAGTAGTTTTGACAAAGACTATATGGCCCACAAAACCAGAAATACTTACTCTCTGTCCCTTTACCAAAAAACTTTGCTAACCCTACTACTAGAATATGAAATAGTCTTTCTGTGGCAAGTTTTTTTTTTTTCTATTCCTACAAAGTGCAAGTTAAAAGGTCAGCATCTTCATACTTTAAGTAGAAAACATTTGTAGTGGCACTTGCTACTGAAAAAGTCCGAACGCATATTGACTGAACACAATGATACCACTTTCGAATTCCACAATTGAAATATATAATATAACATCATAGCTGTTTCAGGCCCTTCATAACTATTTACTAAAATCTGAAATGAGGAACAAGACTACAGAGTGAGGCACATCGTGATTTAAGCCGACAGCACCACTGCACTCTTTGGCATCTGGGATGGTTGTGATCACTGCTGCTGCTGCTGCTGCTGAGTCGCTTCAGTCGTGTCCGACTCTGTGCGACCCCTAGGTGACTTCTAAGATCAGTCCCAGTTCTCACATTATCTGGCACCAACTATTCACACTTAAAAGGAAGAACTATTAACAGGAGCTTCATGTATTTATACTATTACTCAAAATTATCACAATGTTCATTGACACACTTATTATTTTATGTTGTCACTGACTATAAAATTTAGGTTAAAGTTGGAAAATAGATAATAACAGATTTTTTTAAAGGTATAATTTGAATTTATTTACCATATGTTCACTGGTGACTCAGACAGTAAAGAATCTGCCTGCAATATGGGAGACCCGGGTTCAATCCTGAGTTGGGAAGACCTCCTGGAGAAGGAAATGGCAATCCACTGCCGTATTCTTGCCTGGGAAATCCCATGGACAGAGGAGCTTGGTTGGCTACAGTCCATAATGTTGCAAAGTCAGACACAACTGAGTGATTAACACTTTCATGTTCTGTACAATGAACTGGTATTTACAGAGTTGATGACTAGTAGAATCTACCACTTAAACAACATTAGGAGACCCAAAGCATGCACAGATAAATTTGTTTATATTATTTTCAACTCAAATTTCCAGGTTGTGCCACATTTGTAGAAAAAGGGAACCATGGTTCCCAAGCCTTGTCCTGTGTCATAAATGTTAAAGGCTTTATCAGCATTCCTCATCATGAAACTTTAGAGAGTCTATAACGAGGGTCCAAACAATTGTCCAAAGGACTGAATTCCCATTTTGTTCTCCCAAATGGAGAAATAAGACTTCTGGTTTTGTTTGATGAAAAATAATAATGACAATTACTTCTGAATCATTTGTAGACTGACATTTGACAGACTTTTTGGAGACCCCTTTACCAACATGATTGCTTAGTCTCTTAAATGAGCACTGTAGTAACCCACAGTTGCCTCTCCACACGGCAACTACGTGTGTGTGTGGGGGGGGGGGTGTGTGTGCGTGCATGCACATGCACTCGGTTGTGTCCAACTCCCTGCAATCTCATGGACTGGAGCCCACCAGGAGCCTCTGTCCACGGGAATTTTCAGGCAAGAATACTGGAATGGGTTGCCATTTCATCCTCTAAGGGATCTTCTTGACCCAGGGATCGAACCCACATCTCTTGCATCTCCTCCATTATCCCACAGCAACTACTTAACGACAACAAAAATAACCAATGCACTGATGAGTTGGTGCTGTTACTGTCAAGTGGAAAGAAAGGAAAGAGAATGGAGAAATGATTGCTTTCCCCTAGCCTCAGGCCCAGGGTGGGCCAAGGACCAAGTCTGCGCAGGACAACAAGGTTTATGTCAGGCTGTCCTAGTGTGATTACTAATGGCTCTCACTCCCCTCCTCAAAATGCCTAGTCTTAACCATAAATTACAGGTGGGTGCCCTCCTTAGAGGAGAAGGCAATGGCACCCCACTCCAGTACTCTTGCCTGGCAAATCCCATGGACAGAGGATCCTGGTAGGCTGCAGTCCATGGGGTCGCTGAGAGTTGGACACGACTCAGTGACTTCACTTTCACTTTTCACTTTCATGCATTGGAGAAGGAAATGGCAACCCACTCCAGTGTTCTTGCCTGGAGAATCCCAGGGACGGCAGAGCCTGGTGGGCTGCCATCTATGGGGTCGCACAGAGTCGGACACGACTGAAGCGACTTAGCAGCAGCAGCAACCCTCCTTAGACCCAGCCTTTCCCCTTAATCTTTGCCTCCTCCAGGGTCTCTTCTCCACTTCTTTTTTGAGAGCCCTAATTTGGCAAGTGCTGAAGGAAGAAAAGGGAAAAAGGAATGTCCAGAGTCAGAGACAAGCAGGGCCCCTGATATCCAGAGGGCAAGAGGAAGTAAGAGAAGTGATAAGCAATAGAGTTGGGTGAAGTCCAAGGTCAATGTCAATAGCTTCCTGCATCAGTCAACCAGGTCACAGGAACTGTGTGCTTCCAAGGTTGGCTGTCTAGACTGGAGGGTTAAGTGTCAGGGTCAGGGTTCCTGTCTGAGGACTATTGTTGGGGCCATAGGTCAGTACCACGAGAGAGGTCACAGGAGAAAATTGAAAGGACTTGTCCAAAGAACTGAAGTTTCTGTAAAGAAGCTTTAGGGCTATCATGGAAACTGCTATTTGAAAAAATAGGGGAAAGCTCTATGAATGCTGAAGATCCAACAGCCAAGTAATGTCCAAGGAACAGTCACTTCAACAATTTTGAGAAGATGTTCACTGTCTTTAACTCGAGAGCAACTCCCTCTCAACACTAGTCTGCTGATCATCTCTAAATTAAAAGGTTCTATTTTGACACAGATGAGTTCAAAGTAAGCTTCCCCTATGTGGGAAAAATCTTACTTGACAGGGCTTCCAACACTCTCAGGGGCTGGGGATCCAACTCTCAAACCTATCTCTCAAATAGATCATTATACACTGAGTTCTGGGCAGCTAAAAGAATGTGATACCACATGACTCACACCCCTAAGAAACTGCACTAGATGTTCTAAGCGATCAAATTATAAAATAATAAAAATTATTATTATAGTCGTTGTACAGCTAAGACTTACAGAGCACTATATATCAAGCTGCAGTCTAAATGCATTACTTTTATTAATTCAATTAATCTTTACACAACCACAAGAATATTTCCATTTTACAGGTTAGAGAACTGAGGCTAACAAATCAGCCCTAAGTCACACGTTAACAGGTGGTATAACTGGAATTTGAACCAAGGTAATCAATCAGGCTCCAGATTGTACTCACTCAACAATTTTACTATAATAACTCTCTTACACTAAACTCTTCTGAAATTCTGAGATTGGTGGAATAGTCAGCTTTAACATAGTCCAAAATAATTCAAGTAAATTACATATACCATTCTTGAATTTTCTACTTAAAAATTAATATTTAAGGGGAAATGCTTTGTTTTTTCCCATGTCCCTATGAAGTAAATCGTAATCTTAAATCTTTACAACTGTTATAAAGCTTACCCTGTGTAATTTTATTTGGATTTCTTCTAAATGAAAATAACCCACCAAAATATTCAGGAAAGAAAGCTCATGATGGTGTTATATTCTTTTCTGAAAGCTTCATTTAGACACCTACCAGAGATCCCTCATGGACACAGAAAAATCTTAAACTGTCTCTTATTTGATTGTGCTTGCCTAAGGCATTAAGTCCAATCCACCATGTCGCACCTCAGTAACTCGACATAGACTAGAAAATTCTTGCAGTCAGCTTCCCCAAGGGATTTGTTAAGTTTCACATGCATTTAGTTGTGCAGTTGGCCTGCTCAAATTGATAAACTTGTAGCTAAATTCTTTCTGCAGCAATGGGCTGTTGGGCTTATTTTTTTTTTATCACCAAGAGAATAAATACTGCAAAAGACGCTGTTACTATGTGTTAGTGCTACCCATTAGTTTTTAACATAATTGAGCTTACATTCCAATTTCCTAGTAACTGATAAGTATTTATTTTGTGGATGTGGTTGAAAAGTGAAAGGAATTTAAAAGGTCTAATTCTGAAATATATTTATAGCAAAACAAAAAAAGGAAGGAAAAGAAATGGTGATGTCTTAAATTGAGCAAAAAATGAAACAAATATTATGAATAAAATTAGTATTTTTATTAGAATTCCCAAGTTGCTATGATACATGCCAATACAGGGAATTCTTGCATCTAAGCTCAATAAAGTCAGTACCTGAATGCAAAATGGCTTGGCTTAACAAAAACATACTAATGAAGCTAAAACTCAAATTGTCAAGTTGTCAAATTGTCCTAAAAAAGGGGGTCTTCTCCCAGATTTTAATCTTCCTTTTACTGCGCTTCTCAATTCCTAGACTAGAGCATCAACTCATATCACATCAACATTCATCAGCATATGATTTTCTATCACATTTTATCAAAGCTTGTCCCACACCATCTTCTACCTCACAGATGAATGCAGATGGGAAAAATCCCAGAGAAGCATCTTACAAACTCACTCTCATGTCATACCCGGGGACTCTGCTATTTTAGACAACATCAGGATAGGTTATAAACTCAGCATCTTCACCCATATCAATTTTGAAAGTCAGCACATCAGTGCAGTGTGCGTTATTTTTTATACCCTCTAGGTCTATGTCATTTATCTTCAGTTCATTTACATATTCAACATATATGTGTTAATTTTTGCTCTATATTATTTTGTTCTGTTATTTGTTTAATTATTGCTCTATATACACAAAATACATAGTGATCATATCTGTCCTTATGGAGAGAAAAAACTGAACAAATAAATATACATGCAATGAAGAAAATAAAAAGAAAAATTAGTGAAGAATATGTATATAATATATACTGTATATACATAATATATATACACACAAACATATATATTCAGTTCAGTTCAGTTTAGTCACTTAGTCGTGTCCAACTCTTTGCACCCCCATGGGCTGCAGCACACCAGGCTTCCCTGTCCATAACCAACTCTCAGAGCTTGTTCAAACTCATGTCCATCGAGTTGGTGATGCCATCCAACCATCTCATCCTCTGTCTTCCCCTTCTCCTCCCACCTTCAATCTTTCCTAGCGTCAGGGTCTTTTCCAAGGAGTCAGTTCTTCACATCAGGTGGCCAAAGTATTGGAGTTTCAGCTTCAGAATCAGTCCTCCCAATGAATATTCAGGACTGATTTCCATTAGGATTGACTGGTTGGATCTCCTTGCATCCAAATGACACTCAAGAGTCTTCTCCAACACCACAGTTCAAAAGCATCAATTCTTTAGTGCTCAGCTTTCTTTATAGTCCAGCTCTTACATCCATATATGACTACTGGAAAAACCATAGCTTTGACTAGACAGACCTTTGTTGCTAAGTAATGTCTCTGCTTTTTAATTTGCTATCGAGGTTGGTCATAGCTTTTCTTTCAAGAAGCAAGCGTCTTTTAAATTTCATGGCTGCCATCACCATCTTCATGATTTTCAAGCCCAAGAAAATAAAGTCTGTCACTGTTTCCATTGTTTCCCCATCTATTTCCCATAAAGTGATGGGACCAGATGCCATCTTCTTTGTTTTTTGAATGTTGAGTTTTAAGCCAGCTTTCTCACTCTCCTCTTTTACTTTCATCAAGAGGCTCCTTAGTTTCTCTTCACTTTCTGCCATAAGGGTGGTGTCATTTGCATGTCTGAGGTTATTGATATTTCTCCCAGAAATCTTGATTCCAGCGTGTGCTTCACCAGCCCAGCATTTCACACAATGTACTCTGCATATAAGGTAAATAAGCAGGGTGACAATATACAGCTTTGATGTACTCCTTTCCCAGTTTAGAACCAGTCTGTTGTTCCATGTCCTTCTAACTGTTGCTTCTTAAGCTACATAGAGATTTCTCAGGAGGCAGGTAAGGTAGTCTGGTATTCCTATATCTTTAAGAATTTTCTACAGTTTGTTGCGATCTACATAGTCAAAGGCTTTGGCATAGTCAATAAAGCAGAAGTAGATGTTTTTCTGGAATTCTGCTTTTTTGATGATCCAGCGGATGTTGGCATTTTGATCTCTGGTTCCTCTGCCTTTTCTAAATCCAGCTTGAACATCTGGAAGTTCACAGTTTACGTACTGTTGAAGCCTGGCTTAGAGAATTTTGAGTATTACTTTGCTAGTGTGTGAGATGAGTGCAATTGCGCAGTAGTTTGAACACTCTTTAACATTGTCCTTCTTTGGGATTGGAATGCAAACTGACCTTTTCCAGTCCTGTGGCCACTGCTGAATTTTCTAAATTTGCTGGCATATAGAGTGCAGCACTTTCACAGCATCATCATTTAGGATTTGAAATAGCTCAACTGGAATTTGGGTGATCAAGAAAAGTCCTTGTGATAAGGTGAGATTAGAAGAGAAACCTGAAGGAGTTTAGCATAGGAATCATAACTTATCTAGGTAAAGATGATTCCAGGCAAGTGCAAAGGCCCTGAAGTAGGAACCTGTGGACACAGTCAAAACAGTGAGAGAAAGGATGGTAGGAAATATCAAATTGTAAGCCAGGCAGCAAATCATACAGGGCCTACTGGGTCACACTAATGTGACTGCAACATTTTGAACAAAAGAGTGCCTTATTCTGATTTTTATTTTGAAAGAATAATCATGATTTCTCTCCAAGGAAGAAACTGTGAATAAGCAAAAGTGACCATAAGGGAAAGGTAGGTAGGTAGCCATTGGCAGGTAGCCATGGCGGAAAACAGTAGTTTAGCACAGGGCAGGGGTGAGGATGATAAGAAATAAATGCACTGGGGATGAACCTTGAGAACAGAATCAAAGAAATGAGCAGAATGTGGAGCATAAAATAGATGAAGAATGAATGGGTTAGACACAGGATATAAGAAAATGTATAAAGATCACTCCAAGGATTCAGATATAAGTAATCCAAATTCTTTACAAGTAATAAACTCACCTGTAACTTTATAGTTCATTACCAGTATGCTTTCTCTTTTGACCATCATTATAAATAATAATAATAAGAGAATGACAAGGAGAAGGGAGAGGAAGAGGAAGAAAAAGATGAAAATAATAGTAAAATAATGAATGTATAAAATAATGGGCAGGTATATAATAAGCACAGTAAAATGTTCCTTGTCACATCTAAGTGATAGGTGTATGGATATCTACTGTAAAAGTATTTTAAGTATTCTGTATGCTTGAAATGTTCACTAAAAATGTTGAAAAACACATATACCATTTCCAAAATGTATTGACTATGGAAACTTTTTCAATGGCTCCATCCCATGAAAATGAATAACCCACCTACATTACCCAGAAAGTTTCAATGACTTGCACAAGACTACAAACCTTAGTGAAAATAAAGTCAGGACTAGATGGTTGGTCTCCTAACTTTGCAATCAGAGCTCTTTCAAACATACAATCCTGCCAGTGTTTGTAGAACGTTTTTCACAATGAAACTTAATTCATATTAAATCAACACGTTACGTTCATTCAAATCATCACTCATTCCCAGTTTGTTACCATCAATAGTGTGTTACAGTCAGGTTTTGTGGGAGCCATCTCTCTTCTTTGCTCTCTGGGTTTCAGTAAGTCCTATCACTTACTTTTATCTTTCAAAACTAGAATCTTCTGTGGTTTCAGAGTTACAACTTCTCTAATCCTACAGGAAACAGGGGCCCCTACGCTATTTACATAAGCAAAGCAGGCTCTTTAACTCCATCTCTAACATTTTGCATTTCTCTGTTTTCAACTTGAGAGGATCCTACATACAATCCTAAGAATCCTCTTCCCTGAGTAACTTTTGATTCCTGTTTTCATGAAGCCAAAATTGGCTCCCAGATGCCTCTTGAATCAAATGAAAACCCCCATCCAAATGATTATCTTCACACTTAAGTGCCTTCATCTCCATTCAACACTTTTATTCAGCAAGTAGCTGTTGAGTAATCACTTTGGGCCTAGTTGTATATTAGGCCCTGTGGGAAATTACAAAATATATGACATTATTCCTGTCCTTATGAATCTGAACAATCAATGTGGAGAGACACACACAGGAAAGACACACATATGAAACATTTTTATAACAGGATGAGGTTGTATGTGACTACACATTCACAGCAGTGAGTGGAACAGACAAGTCAGACTAGCAGGGACCAACGTGTTTGAGAGAGGCTTCATGAGTATATGTAACATAAGCCGGGGCCTGCTCCAAAAGGTGCAGAAGAGCTCATTCTCTGGGGGAAGCTCTTATGTCCGGGATAAGAATTAGCCTGCTCTAGATGAGAGACTAATGTACCCAGCCTTCTTGTGTTTACTGGTCAGAAATGAGGCTGGAAAGGAGGTGGAGGCAGTGTGACACTGATTCTTTAGGTATAACTTGGGAAACTGGGATTCATCTTCACACACAAGGAAGGCAAAGGGATTACTAAGGAGGATATGACAACACAAAGGTGGTTATGTATCTAGTAGTAATATCCAGAGTGGAACAGTAGGTAGGAAATTATTATATCAGCACAGTTGTTAGGACATGAGGTCTCTGACAAGAGTGTGCAGGAAATGGAAAAAGGAATACATCGAGCAGGCATTCTGAAGGAACATTGTCAAATACATAAAGGAGAGAAAGGTTAACAGTGACTCTGGGGTATCACACAGAAGCAATAAAAGAATGACGAAACTGTTGATTAAAAATAATGAATAATGAAGCTAGGGAAGGAAGGAATGGTGAGTCGGAGGTGATGTCAGGTCACCTAAGTTGAACAGGCAAACTGGAAAGAACAAAATAAGCCTCAGGTGAAAAATAAGGATATGATCTAGATTCAGAGGATTCCAGCATAAAAATGATAGACAGAGACCACTAACTATTTCCCCAAACTCATGACTTTTACTTCTTGGGCACCCAGCTAAATTACCCTTTCCAGACTGTTGCAAAGAGTTGTGGCCACACGCTTGAGTGCTGGTCGGTGGGGTATATGCAGGGCTCCTGCCAAGCTGGGCCCACATATACTACCCACTGACTCTCCTCCATTTCCCATCCCCTTCACCAACTGAATGAAATACTCTCAAAACCCAGAAGACTCCTCGGATCTAAAATTTTTAGCTGGAAGGAGCCTGGAACCCTGAATAACTACACAGAATAGAGACACTCAAACATATATTCCCATTGGATCTGATATAAGAAATAGGCTTTCAGTGTGTTAAGTCACTGATATTTGAGATTCTTTGTTATAATAGCAGAAAATTCTGAAAGAGATGGGAATATCAGACCACCTGACCTGCCTCCTAAGAAATCTAGATGCAGGTCAAGAAACAACAGTTAGAATTGGACATGGAACAACAAAGAAGCAACAGTTAGAACTGGACTGGAACAGACTGGTTCCAAATTGGGAAAGGAGTACATCAAAGCTGTATATTGCCACCCTGCTTATTTAACTTCTATGCAGAGTACATCATGCAAAATGTTGGGCTCCTGAAACACAAGCTGGAATCAAGATAGTTGGGAGAAATACCAATAATCTCAAATATGCAGATGACACCACCCTTATGCCAGAAAGTGAAGAGGAACTAAGGAGTCTCTTGATGAAAGAGGAGAGTGAGAAAGCTGGCTTAAAATTCAAAATTCAAAAAATGAAGATGATAGCATCTGGTCCTATCACTTCATGGCAAATAGATGGGGAAACAATGGAAACAGTGACAAACTTTATTTTCTTGGGCTTGAAAATCACTGAAGATGGTGACTGCGGCCATGAAATTAAAAGACGCTTACTCCTTGGAAGAAAAACTATGACCAACCTAAACAGCATATTAAAAAGCAGAAACATTACTTTGCCAACAAAGGTCCATCTAGACAAAGCTATGGTTTTTCTAGTCATGTATAGATGTAAGAGTCGGATTATAAAGAAAGCTTAGCACTGAAGAACGGATGCTTTTGGACTGTGGTGTTGGAGAAGACTCTTGAGAGTCATTTGGACTGCAAGGAGATCCAACCAGTCAATCCTAAAGGAAATCAGTCCTGAATATTCATTGGGAGGACTGATTTTGAAGCTGAAACTCCAATATTTTGGCCACCTGATGTGAAGAACTGACTCCTTGGAAAAGACCCTGATGCTGGGAAAGATTGAAGGCAGAAGGAGAAGGAGACAACAGAGGATGAGATATTGGATGGCATCACCAACTCAAAGGACATGAGTTTGAACAAGCTCTGGGAGTTGGTGATGGACAGGGAAGCCTGGCATGCTGCAGTCCATGGGGTCACAAAGAGTCAGACACAACTGAGTTCCTGAACTGAACTACTATTAGGTTTTCCAAAATAAATCTCTATCCCATAAAACCCCAGATGTTCAAGCCAACCTTACTGCCATCTACGAAGAACCTGCACACTTCCTCTGTTTTCATTCATTTTATTCAGTTTCATTCATACATCCTAGAATGATTTCCCCTAACTAATCCCTGTCCTTCCTGTCCTTAATATTTTTGCCTAAGTTTTACATCCCATACTAAAACAATTCCTGACTTACCCCAGCAGACAGCAGTCACTGTAATCATTTCCCTAGCCCCACAGCACTTGAGCAAATATCTCTATCCATCTGTAACTGGTTATGACTATGTTTTTATGTTTATTTTATCTGTTATCATGTATCTCCATTTATATCTGTTCCATTAGATTATAAACTCAATATGAACAAAGATTGCATTTCCTGCTTCCTTTGTAATTTCCTACATGCCTCATATATTGCCTTATACTGTCAGTGCTTCATAAACTCAACTAATTGAAGTTCGAACTTCTACTCATGTACTTGCACCAGATGCCTAACAACTCACAAAATCTGCATCAATAACATAAATACACGCCATCTTGCAGCGGCACCCTCGTTTATCCACCAGCATTGGGGAAGAAGCTGGCCCAGAGAATTAATTTCAGCAAATATAACACAGCATGGAGGAACACAAGCTGGACAACACGGCACATTCGGCTGGCATCTGAGCCTGAAATGTTCTCTAGTAAATCACATTTTAGCAACGGCCATTAAAATAGGTCACTACCAGACATTCAGTAGCAAACAAGTTCAAACTGATCCAAATTGGTTTACACGTCTGACTTCAGCAACTAGTAAAGATGTTTTAAGTTAGAGGCGGTTGACACTTTCTAGCCCCGTTAGACCCTGATGCCACTGACACATTCTTTAACTCAACTCTGCAACACAGCACCTATGCCACCTCCTCTGTTCCCCCTCCTTTGTGATACTAGGTTATTGTGTATAAACATCAGTTGTACACTAGATAGTAACTGTGGGCTTTCCCATCTGCTTCACTCAAACCCACTGCAAACACCTTAGTACAAGGACGGAATCTGTTCAAAGCCCTAGGGCCAATGTAGCATTTGTAGCATACTGAGTTGGGTAAACTCCAGGAGTCTGTGATGGACAGGGAGGCCTGGCGTACTGTAGTCCATGGGATCACAAAGAGTCGGACACGACTGAGCAACTGAACTGAACTGAAATTACATCATAGGCTTCCCTGGCGGCTCAGTGGTAAAGAATCTGCCTGCCAATGCAGGAGACACAGGTTCAGTCCCTAGGTTGGGAAGATCTCCTGGAGAAGGAAATAGCAACCCACTCCAGTATTCTTTTCTGGGAAATTCCATGGACAGAGAAGCCTGGTGGGCTACAATCTATGGGGTCACAAAGAGTTGGACACAACAGCAACTGAGCACGCAGGCAAGTTACATTATTCAAGGTTTTTTATTTATTTTTTGACTACAAGCAAGAAAAACCCAACCTAAACAAGTTTAAGGGGAAAAAAAGGCAACCAAGTAACGGTGAAGATAACTAGGCCTAAGAAAATACATCATTAACAGATTTTTCTCCCCAGACATGCAATTCTTGGAAAATCTTTACCAAGGTAAGAAACTTAAAACTGTTTGGTTCCGAAATACCAAAGGAAATAATTTTTTAAATATATCTATAATAGTTGAGGGAGATTAAAATGTACATACTTTCAATTATAAAATAAATGAGTCACATGTATAACATGTACAGTGTGGGGAATATAATCAATAATTATGTAATATCATTGTATGTTGACAGATGGTTCAGTTCAGTCGCTCAGTCGTGTCCGACTCTTTGTGACCCCATGAATTGCAGCATGCCAGGCCTCCCTGTCCATCACCATCTCCTGGAGTTCACTCAGACTCACATCCATTGAGTCTGTGATGCCATCCACCATCTCATCCTCTGTCGTCTCCTTCTCCTCCTGCCCCCAATCCCTCCCAGCATCAGGGTCTTTTCCAATGAGTCAACTCTTCGCATGAGGTGGCCAAAGTACTGGAGCTTCAGCTTTAGCATTATTTCTTCCAAAGAAATCCCAGGGCCTATCTCCTTCAGAACGGACTGGTTGGATCTCCTTGCAGTCCAAGAGACTCTCAAGAGTCTTCACCAACACCATAGTTCAAAAGCATCAATTCTTCAGCACTCAGCTCTCTTCACAGTCCAACTCTCACATCCATACATGACCACTGGAAAAACCATAGCCTTGACTAGATGGACCTTAGTTGGCAAAGTAATGTCTCTGCTTTTGAATATGCTATCTAGGTTGGTCATAACTTTTTTTCCAAGGAGTAAGCATCTTTTAATTTCATGTAACTAGGCTTATTGTGGTGATCACTTTGAAATATATAGAAATATCAAACTACTGTGTTACATACCCAGAACTAACAGAATATTGTGTGTCAGTTATACTTAAAACAAACTATAGAAAAAGATATTAAATCTGGGGTTACCAGAAGTGGGGCATGAAGTGAGGCATGAAGTAAAGGGACATCAGATGCAGACAATCAAAAGGTACTGACTTCCAGTTATAAGGTAAATGAGTACATACAATATGATTAATATAATTAACATAATGGCTGTATGTTGTATATGATAGCTGTTAAGAGTAAAACCTAAGAGTTCTCATTACAAAGATTTTTTTTCTATTCCCTTAATGTTATATATAAATGAGATAATGGATGTTCACTGAACTTATGATGATAATCGTTTCACGGCTATGTAACTGAAATCACTGTTCTGTACATATGAACTTAAAGAGTGTTGTATGTCAATTATATCTCAAAAAAGTGGTAAGAAATGCAATTTTTAAATAAAGTAAAAATACATATTAAAATGTGTGTGTGTATACGCCTGTAATTACTGGAAATAAAAGCACTCCAGGATGGAGACTTACAATGGTTAATCATTTACAAAATGCAACTTTGTTTGACAAGAAATAAAACATGTAAATAATCCTCATCTAATTCCTCTCTGTGTGCCTATTATAAACCAAGGGACAAAAAATATTTACTGATTTTTTTTTACCATAGTAAAACAATAACCAAAATTGAAGAAGAATTACTCATTAAAAATAAAACTTAAAAGCCAACATCAAGTACCCACTGTGTTCCTCACACGGTGTGAGACACAGTGAACACAGACATGAATCATATGAAGTGCCAGTCTTGAAGGAGCACATAGTCTAAAGAAGCAAAGAGAAGGACATGGCTACCCTTGAGGCAGCATGACACAGGCTGTGATCAGGACCTAGGAGAGCGAGGGGGGAAGGAGAATAGCTATCTTCTGAGTAACGGCACAAGCAGGGGATATCTCGTAGAGGAGCTGGAATTTCTGCTCTTCCTCAAAGGATATAGCTGGGCTTTACCAAGAAAGGAGACAGAGAGAATAGCATAAGCCAAAGGAGAGAATGGGGAAAAAACAGTAAGTGTTTAGAGAAAAGAAACTCTTTCCATATGGGAAGGAGAGAGACTTGAAGGAAGGACTAATGGGATAGGATTAGGAAATTTAGGTGTATAGCCTAAATTTCAGGTTATAGCCAGGTTGTATCAGTTCAGTTCAGTTGCTCAGTCATGTCCAACTCTTTGTGACCCCATGGACCACAGTACGTCAGGCTTCCCGGTCCATTACCAACTCCTAGAGCTTGCTCAAACTCATGTCCATCGAGTTGGTGATGCCATCCAACCATCTCATCCTCTGTCGTCTCCTTCTCCTCCTGCCTTCAATCTTTCCCAGCATCAGAGTCTTTCCAATGAGTCAGTTCTTCACAGCAGGTGGTCAAAGTACTGCAGCTTCAGCTTCAGCATCAATTCTTCCAAAGAGTATTCAGGACTGACTTTTGTATGCTGCTGCTGCTAAGTTGCTTCAGTCGTGTCCGACTCTGTGCAACTCCATAGACGGCAGCCCACCAGGCTCCCCAGTCCCTGGGATTCTTCAGGCAAGGACACTGGAGTGGGTTCCCATTTCCTTCTTCAATGCATGAAAGTGAAAAGTGAAAGTGAAGTCGCTCAGTCATGTCCGACTCTTCGTGACCCCATGGATTGCAGCCTACCAGGCTCCTCCGTCCATGGGATTTTCCAGGCAAGAGTACTGGAGTGGGTTGCCATTTCCTTCTCCAAGACTTTTGTATAGAGTCATATAAAGAAAGGTTGTATACGGCCTTATAAAGAAAGCCAGGATGTTTAGGGTCTTATAAAGAAAGCTGGGGAACCTAGAGCTTCATTCTGTACATAAGATGGAGACAGTGATAGTTTGTTGGGTTTCTTTAAGTTGAAATGAAATGCATGGAGTATAAAATTAATCAATTCAATGTCATTTAGTAAATGGAGTATATAACCACCAGTTTTACTATTTTAAAAATATCTATATCACTCCAACAGAGCAACCTGTACCCATTAAGCAGTTGCTCCTTGCCCTAAGTCCTGACAACCATCAATCTGAGCTCTGTCTCTAGAGTGTACCCTGCATATACGTGGAATCATAAAATATGTGTGTCTGTATCTGGCTTTTTTCACTTAGTCCAACATGTCTGAGGTTCTTCCATGTTGATACATGTATCCCTACTTCATTCCTTTTAATGGCTAAATAATATTCCATATTATGTATATATCAAAATTTCCTATCCATTTATGTGTTGATAGGCATGTGGGGTGTTTCCACCTTTTGGCTGCTGCAAATAGTGCTGCTATGAATGTGTACTTGGAATTGTTTGTGTACTTGGAATTTGAAAACAGGTACACAAACAAGTCCAAGTACATGCATGTGTACATGACTAAGCAGAGACTTAGCAGTAGGATGGCTGGGTAACTTTGTGATGAACTGGTGTTTTCCTCAGTGGCTATGACAGGAAAGAACAAAGGCCGTTAAGGGTCTATTCAGTTACCTAGGTGAAACACGCCAATATTAGACCTAGGACCACAGTGCTTGTGGAAGGTAGAAATACCATGTAAGGAATGGTCAACTGTGACTTCTGTTTATAGCCTGAGTAACTAAATAAATGCTTCAACCAATAACTAGGTGGTTAACCAACTATTAACAGCCCTCAGTAAAAGGAAAGCGTTAGAAAGGCTGATTTAGAGAAACTGAGTATTCACCAAAAGTATCTAATGGCATGAGGAATTTGGATCACAGGATGAGACTGAGTTTCACTGTAAGTTTGTTAACGATTAACACAAAGAGGGTAGTTGACAGAGATACACAAAACATGGAAACTCCAGGAGAGATTAAGAAGATGGCCAAGAAAAACAGTTTAGAAAATGGTCACATTTGAATACCAGGTGAACTTAGACCATGAGTATGAAAAGAAAGCAGAGTTAGAAAAGAAAATTGAACTGTAACTTAGAGTACAAGAGCCAAAAAAACAAAAAACTTAATTTCCTTATTGGTATCTAAATAAAGAATTCCAAAGAATAGCAAGAAGAGATAAGAAAGCCTTCTTCAGTGATCACTGCAAAATAAATAGAGGAAAACAACAGATTGGGAAAGACTAGAGATCTCTTCAAGAAAATTAGAGATATTAAGGGAACATTTCATGTAAAGATGGGCTCGATAAAGGACAGAAATGGTATGGACCTAATAGAAGCAGAAGATATTAAGAAGAGGTGGCAAGAATATACAGAAGAACTGTACAAAAAAGATCCTCACGATCCAGATAGTCATGATGATGTGATCACTAATCTAGAATGAGACATCTTGGAATGTGAAGTCAAGTGGGCCTTAGAAAGCATCACTATGAACAAAGCTAGTGGAGGTGATGGAATTCCAGTTGAGCTGTTTCAAATCCTGAAAGATGATGCTGTGAAAGTGCTGCACTCAATATGCCAGCAAATTTGGAAAACTCAGCAGTGGCCACAGGACTGGAAAAGGTCAGTTTTCATTTCAATCCCAAAGAAAGGCAATGCCAAAGAATGCTCAAACTACTGCACAATTGCACTCATCTCACATGCTAGTAAAGTAATGCTCAAAATTCTCCAAGCCAGGCTTCAGCAATATGTGAACCATGAACTCCCTGACGTTCAAGCTGGTTTTAGAAAAGGCAGAGGAACCAGAGATCAAATTGCCAACATCCGCTGGATCATGGAAAAAGCAAGAGAGTTCCGGAAAAACATCTATTTCTGCTTTATTGACTATGCCAAAGCCTTTGACTGTGTGGATCACAATAAACTGTGGAAAATTCTGAAAGAGATGGGAATACCAGACCACCTGACCTGCCTCTTGAGAAATCTGTACGAAGGTCAGGAAGCAACAGTTAGAACTGGACATGGAACAACAGACTGGTTCCAAATAGGAAAAGGAGTACGTCAAGGCTGTATATTGTCACCGTGCTTATTTAACTTCTATGCAGAGTACATCATGAGAAACGCTGGACTGGAAGCAACACAACCTGGAATCAAGATTGCAGGGAGAAATATCAATAACCTCAGATATGCAGATGACACCACCACCCTTATGGCAGAAAGTGAAGAGGAGCTAAAAAGCCTCTTGATGAAAGTGAAAGAGGAGAGCGAAAAAGTTGGCCTAAAGCTCAACATTCAGAAAACGAAGATCATGGCATCCGGTCCCATCACTTCATGGGAAATAGATGGGGTAACAGTGGAAATGGTGTCAGACTTTATGTTTTAGGGCTCCAGAATCACTGCAGATGGTGACTGCAGCCATGAAATTAAAAGATGCTTACTCCTTGGAAGGAAAGTTATGACCAACCTAGATAGCATATTCAAAAGCAGAGACATTACTTTGCTGACTAAGGTCCGTATAGTCAAGGCTATGGTTTTTTCTGTGGTCATGTATGGATGTGAGAGTTGGACTGTAAAGAAGGCTGAGCACCGAAGAATTGATGCTTTTGAACTGTGGTGTTGGAGAAGACTCTTGAGAGTCCCTTGGACTGCAAGGAGATCCAACCAGTCCATTCTGAAGGAGGTCAACCCTAGGATTTCTTTGGAAGGAATGATGCTAAAGCTGAAATTCCAGTACTTTGGCCACCTCATGCGAAGAGTTGATTCATTGGAAAAGACTCTGATGCTAGGAGGGATTGGGGGCAGGAGGAGAAGGGGACGACCGAGGATGAGATGGCTGGATGGCATCATTGACTCGATGGACGTGAGTCTGAATGAACTCCGGGAGATGGTGATGAACAGGGAGGCCTGGCGTGTTGCGGTTCATGGGGTCGCAAAGAGTCGGACATGACTGAGCGACTGAACTGAACTGAACTATTGGTATCCCCATCAGAAAGACTGACTCTTACGTCATGCTGGTTTTTCCATGAGTTAATACTCAGCAGGATTCCTCTTATTCTGGATCATCATATACTGACTGCTCCTGTGTCTGCCATTTTACATATACCATGCTGGTTTAGTCTACCAAAGTTCTGTATGGGTAACAGTTCCAATTTGCAAATATAACCTGAGGCTTAGAAGCGTTAAGTAATTTTGGCCAAACCACCCAGCTGGTGTCAGAAACAGGGTTTGAACCTATACTCCTTCTACTGTGCTGAGCTGCCCCCTGCTTCAGTTTGCTATTAAAACAGTAATTTCTCTTCCCTGTAAAATTTTTGCAAGGGTTACTTGCTTCTTTAGTCAAATGATGATTGTTCCAAGTAGTAAATCTTGATCTGAGGAGCTCAAAGTCCTTAAATAATTTTTTAAAAATTAACGTTAGAATTACTATCAAAAATTTTAAAATTTAGGGTCCCAATAACAAAGAGTTATCTTGCAAACTTCATCAAAGATTAGTTTCTTTCTATGTAAATCATTGTTATTCATTTAAAATTTTCCAGATGGAAAACAATTTTGTGCTCTAATCTGTAACTTAGAAGAGCTTAGTATATTTAGTTATTGTAGCTTGATGTACTATTTTTTTTTCTTTTGCTGAGGGAGAGATATGAGTAGTATTAACCAATCTTAACTCTTTGTTAGTATGGATGAAAGTGTCAGTCGCTCCATCAGACTCTTTGCAACCCATGGACTCTAGCCCGCCAGGATCCTTTGTCCATGGAATTCTTCAGACAAGAATATAGGAGTCGGGTAGCCATTCCCTTCTCCAGGGGAACTTCCTGATCCAGCGATTGAACCAGGGCAGGGTCTTCTGTATTGCAGGCAGATTCTTTCTCATGAGAGCCACGAGGGAAGCCACAACTCTGTTAACAGGATATAAATGTAGTATCTTGGGAGTCAGTCTATGAGTATCTGTTGTAACAAAAGAGTGAAATACCAAAGCATTCCACCAGTATTTACATTTAACCACCAATACCAGTACTTGGATATCTGTGATATCCATAATAATGTATTTCAAACAAAATAATGAGGCATCCCAGTCCATCATCCATACCTCCTTATCCTCTCTCCCCCAGGGAGCACCCAGCCTCTCTATCACCACTTTAACTTGGAAAATTCAAAGGAGGATATCTTCACAAACTTTATGGTTCCCTTTCCCTGGGGCCAAAGGTAATTAATTTGACAAAAAATCCTCCTCTCAAATTCCTTCTGGGCTATGATAAGCTAAGATCCTGTTTGTATATAAACAAAAGTGCTTAATTAAACAGCATATCTGATAATGTCAGAAAAACTGGATTCTCATGCCACCATTTTATTAATCAAAATTTGACTCTATCTATGAAGCCATGAAGATACATCACTCTTCAAAAAGGTAACAATATTTTAATTTTCTAATGCCTTTTTTTTTTAATACTAACTTCATCTTTATGCAAAATTTACATCAAGTGCTTGGAAAATTAACTGGAGAGAATGATTAAAATACAGAAGGAAATAAAGGCCACAATCCCCCAGTGAAGTCCAGCATCTGCCTGTCAAATGGAGAATAACCCATAGTTGAACTAATAAAAAGTATACAATGGCTAGTAAACGGGTCTTTTGTCATATATGATACTGTTATCAAATTCAGTGGCCATTTTTAGGTCCAAAATCTTCTTTCACTTTTGTGTATTTGCTTATGATTTTCTCTTCAATTTCTCACCTCCTTGATCTCCTGACACTACACAAAGCAAGGAATTTGACTGTATTTGATTGTATTTTCCTTTTAGAATGTCTTATCCTCCTTGCATTACCTGACCCTATTCTTTAACTACCTTCATGAATGTTTATTTTTTTAAGTCCCTTTGTTCTTCCTACTCTCCAAGCTCTAAAATTGGTCACTCACAAACCTGTATCTGCAATCGTGCCCTCTCACACAATTTATACTCAGAACAGCACCAAGAGAATCACTCCGTTTCTTTACCAGACTAATCCCATGTCTCCGTCTCCCTCTTTTGATTAACTGATATCACTATTCTTCTCGTTATGCAAACTCTGGAGTCATCTTTGAATAATTCCTCTCATTCATGACTAATTCCTCTCATTTGGCCTTCCCTTGTGGCTCAGCTGGTAAAGAATCCACCTGCAATGCGGGAGACCTGGTTTATGTCCCTCAGTTGGGACGATCCCCTAGAGAAGGGAAAGGCTACCCACTCCAGTATTCTGGCCTAGAGAATTCCTGGGGTCACAAAGAGTTGCACACGACTGAGTGACTTTCACTTTCACATTTATTCTGAATTTAATCATGACACTATACATATTTCACATAATTTTAATAACGATAATTCATTAATGTTTATTCCCTTCATGTAAAGGTATAAAATAGCATTCACCTTAATACTGGGCTCAGAATACAAGTTCACGGCACTCCCTGGCTCCCTGCTTACTCCTAGAACAACAATAACTATAGCAACTTACCTGCTGACAGCCTCAAGGCAGGCTCTCAGACAGGCACGGTCCCAAGTCCAGAAAGAGCTAGTGAGTTGGCCTCGGCTGGTCGTCTCCCACTACCTCAGTTCTAGATACTATTGCACCTGCAGGCTAACCGGTGGCATCCTCCATACAGAAAATAAACTGATCTATGAAATTTCTACCATAACAGAAAACCATAGACCAAACAAAGTCAACAGAATGAATTCTGCCACATCATGATGTGAATATTACTTGATGACTTAAGAAAAAGAACATGACACTGAGAAAGGGATGACTTACCCACAGAGAGTACTTAGAAAATGAGAGCCATGGAGACAAACGCCAGATGTCCCCTTCTAGGCACTGTATATGGAAAAGCAGCCTCAGCGAACTATCGACTAACCTACCATTAGTAAGTGGGCTTCCCAGGTGGCACGAGTGGTAAAGAACTCACCTGCCAATGCAGGAGACATAACAGACATAGGTTCGATCCCTCAGTCAGGGAGATCCCCAGAGAAGGGCATGGCAACCCACTCCGGTATTCTTGCCTGGAGAATCCCATGGACAGAGGAGCCTGGCAGGCTACAGGTTATGGGGTCACAAAGAGCCAGTCATGACAGAGGCCAACTCAGCATGCATGCAACAGTTAGTAAGCATCACAGAACTATTACTGTGATTCATCTTAGTCCCCTGTTCTGATTCCAGGCTCACTAGGGGCTTCTGAATGTCTGCTTTCCATGCAGGAAAAGAATGTTAGGGTCTTGCTAAGACAAGCATTACATCTATGTGATTGTATTTCTCACTGTAAATGAATAATCTGGCGTTCTGGTTTATTGGCTTCATGGATGTGGTTAATGTGAATCCACCTGAGAGAGATGGATCTGCTCTCTGAGTGCTGCCACCAGACTTCCAAGTTAGCTAAGCTGAGTGGCAGATTCTGTGTAAGACATAGTCAAATTGCCAGGGCAATAAATTCCTTACTGAGGGCCTAAAGAGGAATGCAATAGTATTTTGTAACCAACTCTGAATGATATTCTTTAATGCTGAATACAGGGGATAGCAATTATAGTCCAATAAGATTGTTTTGAATTAGTCATGGGATATGATCTGAATGATACAAATTAAGAGATGGAAAACATCATTGAAATTTTTGCCATCTAGTCATTAAATGAATAATGTATGTTCTTTTAATAGCTTCAGAGGGTCAGTGGTGAAGAATTTTACCTACATTCAGTCTCCACTGTGCTTACAAGGATATAAGCCAGTACCTTATACAATCTCACAGGAAGATGCTACTAGAAGTGTTTGGGAAATGATTGCAGATGGACAGAAAGCTAGAAACCAAAGGGCCAAGTATTCCTCAATCTAAGACTCTTGATTCTTCAGAGGGAAGACTTCTAAGGTAGCCTTAGAAGAGGATATTACCTCTCATGTCCAGATTACATGGGACTTGTTTCTTCCAGAACTGCAGCCCATTAACCCAGGTTAGTTTTCCAGAGGGAATATCAAGAAAATCATTCCTTATCACAAATATACCTCTATAAGGCCATTAAAACCATCCTGCACTTACCTCACTGATCCCGACAAGCCTTCAGTAATCAATTTCATCAAGAACAAACCCTAAATCCAAATGTGTTAATCCTCCATTAGCTTTTTAAAACTATACTCACTCTTAGTTTTCAATCTTTAATTCTTTATTTACCTTCCAGTTTATTCCTCTGTCTACTGAATTCACCCACTAGGAGCCTTCCATTATTGAGAAATTCCAAAAATGAGCTATCAGGGAAGGGGGAAATGGTAGCACTCAACTAATAAATTGTAAGTGTAGGATTATGTATAGTCACATTAACCCATCTGGAAATTTTTATGCCACAAAAAGAATTGTTTCTGCTACTTATTCTTTCATAATTACTAGAATTCTTCCTATTGTATTGTGTGGTTTTAAAATAATTACAGCAAGTCAATAACAGTGCCTTAAAATGTATTGATCCTAATGATTAAACATAACAAAACAGAAACAGAGTTACAGATACTGAGAAGTAACAGATGGTTGTCAGAGGGGAGGAGGGTGGATGGAAAAAAGAAATAGGTGAGGGAGATTACAAGGTACAAACTTTGGGTGCAAAATAAGTCACAGATATGAAATGTACAGTGTAGGGAATATAGTCAATAACTATGAAATATATTTGTATGCTAAAAGATTGTAGCTAGACTCACCCTTTTGATCATTTTGAAATGTACAGAAATAACAAATCACTATGTTGTGTAACAGAAACTAACATAGTGTTACAGGTCAATTATAATTATACTTTAAAAACGGAGAAGGCAATGGCACCCCACTCCAGTACTCTTGCCTGGAAAATCCTATGGACGTAGGAGCCTGGTAGGCTGCAGTCTATGGGGTCGCTAAGAGTTGGACACGACTGAGCGACTTCACTTTCACTTTTCACTTTCATGCATTGGAGAAGGAAATGGCAACCCACTCCAGGGTTCTTGCCTGGAGAATCCCAGGGATGGTGGAGCCTGGTGGGCTGCCATCTCTGGGGTTGCACAGGGTCAGACACGACTGAAGCGACTTAGCAGCAGCAGCATACTTTAAAAACAAGCAAAAAAAACTCATAGAAAAGAGATCAAATCTGTGGTCACCAGAAGTGAGGGGTAGGAGAGAGGAAACTGGATGAAGATGGTTGAAAGGTACAGACTTCCAGTTATAAGATTAAGTACTAGAGATGTAACATACAATATAATAAATACAATGAACACAGCTGCACACCATACATGAAAGTTGTAAAGAGAATTCTAAGTTCAAATAGTTCTCTTTACAAGGGAAATATTTTTTTCTATTTTTTAAAATCTATATGAGATGATGTGAAGTGAAAGTCACTCAATTATGCCCAACTCTTTGCGACTCCATGGACTGTACAGTCCATGGAATTCTCCAGGCAAGAATTCTGACGTCGGTAGCCTTTCCCTTCTCCAGGGGATCTTCCCAACCCAGGGATCAAACCCAGGTCTCCCACATTGCAGGTGGATTCTTTACCAGCTGAGCCACAAGGGAAGCCCAAGAATACTGGACTGGGTAGTCTATCCCTTCTCCAGGGGATCTTCCCAACCGAGGAATTAAACCGGGTTCTCCTGCATTGCAGGCGGATTCTTTACCAACTGAGCTATCAGGGAAGATGAGATGATGGGTGTTCACTAAACTTATTGTAATAATTACTTCACGATATATATAAGTCAAATCATTATGTCATATACCTTAAATTTATACAGTGCTATATATCAATTATATCTCAATGAAACTGGAAGAAAATTAAAATAAAATGTAATGAATGGACAGCTAATGTACACATCCATTCAATCATTCAACAAGCATACTCTTACCAAATACATTCAAATGTTTTCAAATTCTGGAATAGACTGGAAATATTTCCATTTCTGCCACCTCACTTTTTAATGGAAGTTCTCAGCTTCAAAACATCCAAGACTGGACTCACTATATTCTGGCACAAATCTGCTCCTTTTCCTACATTCCCTATTTCAGAGAATAAAAACACAATCCACTGAGTGAGAAATCTTTGCTCTTTATGACTCTTTCTCCCTTATCCCTCACATCCACTTGATTATTAATTTCCGCAGAACTTGCCTCCTACAATTTTTCAAGCTCATCCTTACTCATACTGCCTTAGATCAGGGTGATATCTCTTGCCTGGAAGACAACAAAACCTCACACTGGCATCTCCTTCCTCTCATCTCACCTCTCTCTTCTCTCTTCTACATCACCACCAGAGTTAGCCATCTAAAATTCCAATCTAACCAGCTCACTCCCAAGCTAATCCTCCATAGCTCTTACAGTTTAATTCAATTCACAGGCATTGTGACAGGAAGTATAAAATAAAAGTTCAAAACCCACTGAACAATATACAAGTTCTAATAATTTCCCAAACTATAGCTTTCCAGCCTTGTTTCCTGTCATATGACTATATGTGTCCAATCACAACAGCCTATATAGATTTCCCTATGTGTACAGAACATCCTTTTCCACTTTATCTATCTGCCTAGTTCTTTCTCATCCTCCAGGATTTAAAGGGCTCCTATGCTCCTGACAGTCATTCCCGAGCCTCTAAAATGGGTCTTTTGTCCCAATTCTCTGGCACCAGAACATCCGGTACCTGCCACTTCCACAGCATACATCATGCTAGCTGAAACTATTATTTGCACATTTGTGAGTCTCCACACCTGCCCCTCCCCACAATCAAACTGGGAGATCCTAGACGGCAAGTACCATAAGTGGTTCATCTGTGATTTCTAGCACCCTTCCCAGTAGTAGTTATATAGTAGATAATCAATAAACACATGCTGAATGATTATAGTATGCAAAAGAATTCTATAGGAGTTGGGTTATGGGTTTCACAATTGGATATACAGAAAAAATAAACCAGAGGAAAATAGAAAGATCTTCTTGAATGGTACAAATTAGGTTTCAGAGATTAAGTAAACCCTAGAAAAGTTTCAGAGATTATAAGTCAAGTGACATCAGTGGTATAACAATGAAGATAACCAAAGAGACAAGTTAGTTACTGGTGGTGCTACTGTGATTGCTGACACCCCCAAGGATGACATACTCCATTAGCGTGTGCTAAGTCACTTAAGTCGTGTCTGACTCTTTGCAACTCCACGGACTATTACCCATCAGGCTCCTCTGCCCATGGGATTTTCCAAGCAAGAATACTTGGAGAACCCAAGTATTCTCCCAACCCAGGAATCAAACTTGTGTTTCTTATGATCCCTGCAGTGGCAGTTGGGTTCTTTACCACCTGGGCTAGTACCACCTGGGTAAGTACCACCTGGGCTTCCCTGGTGGCTCAGATGGTAAAGAATCTGCCTCTAATACAGGAGACCGGGGTTCAATCTCCAGGTTGGGAAGACTCCTTCAAGAAGGGAATAATGACCCACTCCAGTATTCTTGCCTGGAAAATATCACAGACAGTGAAGCCTGACAGGTTATAGTACATGGGGTCGCAAACAGTCAAGGACAACTGAGAGACTAACACTTCACACCTCATTAGTGGTAAAAGACAAAGTTCAACTTTCAGGGTCCTAATAAGAAAGACATTATACAAATGTAGGATTTTCTCATTCTTTCCATGCAATAACAAACTAGTCAAAAGCCTGAATCCTGAACATGTTTACAGATTGCTATTCGTTACTATATCTACCACTGTCAACGTGGGATGTGTTTGTTTCTATACTACTGACAACAAGCCAAAGGAATTACCTCTAAATTTTTAAACTGAGAATATGAAAGATTGAGTCTTTTTGTTGACAGAGGTCTGCTATGAGCATGTAGAAAAACAGTCTTGTAGAATAAAAAGAATCTTTTTTTTTTTTCAGTTATCACTAGATTAACTATGTCAAATGTTTCACTGCTGCCGCTGCTGCTAAGTCACTTCAGTCGTGTCCGACTCTGTGTGACCCCATAGACGGCAACCCACCAGGCTCCCCCGTCCCTGGGATTCTCCAGGCAAGAACACTGGAGTGGGTTGCCATTTTCTTCTCCAATGCATGAAAGTGAAGTCGCTCAGTCGTGTCTGACTCTTAGTGACCCCATTTACTACAGCCTATCAGGCTCCTCCATCCATGGGATTTTCCAGGCAAGAGTCCTGGAGTGGGGTGCCATTGCCTTCTCCAATGTTCCACTAGGAATTTTTTTCTGTTATTCCTAAAGTATTCTAAGTGTTACAAACATTGTAAAATCCCCAGATGCTTTATAATGTACCTACAAAAAAATGCAAGCACATACTCATTGTAGAGAAATTAATTCATAGAAAAATATATTAGAAGAAGGAAAGTCAGAGAGGCAGCAACTATTGAGGAATACAGGTTTTCAACCCATCGTTCAATTGGAAAACTTATCCAGAGTATATCAAAGCTACTTGCTTTATCTTCTGTAAGTATAAACTTCCCCCTATTCTTTTCTAAATTAAGGCAGCAATAATGGTCCCATGGATGGAGGAGCCTGGTAGGCTGCAGTCCATGGGGTCATGAAGAGTTGGACATGACTGAGCGACTTCACTTTCACTTTTCACTTTCCTGCATTGGAGAAGGAAATGGCAACCCACTCCAGTGTTCTTGCCTGGAGAATCCCAGGGATGGCAGAGCCTGATAGGCTGCCATCTATGAAGTCGCACAGAGTCAGACACAACTGAAGCGACTTAGCAGCAGTAGCAGCAATGGTCCCAAGGAAAAGCCATTAGCAAGCATGAAGCTATGGCCAAAGTAACTTTAAGTGAACTATCAAGTGAAAGGTCTCTCTAGACCCATCACTTTGTCATTTCTAAAAGTTCAATTTCCAGAAAGCGCATATAAAAAGTAGACAAAAGTTGCCTTTTGCCAGCCTCAGCCAACTCTGAGACTTCAAGGTCAAGTTAAGTGAGCAAATCCTCTCCACCTACAATCTCTCTTTTCTTGCTCAGGAAGCTCACACACTTTACAGCAGGACAGAGTCAGGACACTCACTGCCCTCTCCCTATTCAGCTTACATGCCTCAATCATCTCCTTCCTCAGTTTTTCCTTCCAACTAATTAAATAAGGAGGCCATTAGACCAGGGATGCTCTAATGCCTTGGTAGCTACTAAGCAAACAAAACCTAAGTCAGTCATGCACTGGAATCCAAAAAGTGAAACATAAAAACATCCAATCACAGCCAACTGGGCTTCCCCAAATAAGGCACCAGCTTAAACTACAGCCATCAGACCATTTTTTGCTTCGTTTCAGTATCTTATCTACAAAAATATTGCTCCCAGCTCCTGTCAATGGAGCTCTTCTAACCACCTTCAGTTTGGGACTGCTGCTGCTAAGTCGCTTCAGTCGTGTCCAACTCTGTGCGACCCCACAGACGGCAGCCCACCAGGCTCCGCTGTCCCTGGGATTCTCCAGGCCAGAACACTGGACTGGGTTGCCATTTCCTTCTCCAATGCAGGAAAGTGAAAAGTGAAAGTGAAGTCGCTCAGTCGTGTCCAACTCTTAGCGACCCCATGGACTGCAGCCTACCAGGCTCCTCCGTCCATAGGATTTTCCAGGCAAGAGTACTGGAGTGGGGTGCCATTGCCTTCTCCCAGTTTGGGGCTACCAGATTCAAATCGAATAATGCTCAAATCAACTCTTGAAAAGTTTTAATGTGACTCAGTTTACCTTTTTAACAAGATTAATAACTTAAGCTATAATTTAACAGAGGGTTGCAACATTTAGAGATTTATAATTCTTAAATAAAGAGTCAATAAACCACCAAATCAATGATTTCTCCAATCTGATTTGAATATTTTACATTTTGATATATTTTATTGAAACTGTACTTGTTAAAAATTTTTCCAGAACTTCCATTTTCTTCTATTAAACTAAGAATGGAAAATAGTCATACTAATTAACTTTATCTATAAGAATATTGGTAGTTTTTTAAAAAAGAAATATGATTCTTTTGTATGTTGAATTGCGACAAAATTTTTAGTTATTATATTAATTAATATGCAGTTTACCCAAGTATTAGAAATTTCATGAAAACACTTAAAATTAAGTCATGGTAACACCTAAGAAAAGCAAAAAGAAATTTTAAAAAATTTTTGGTGCCAAAATCTGAGTCAAGTCAGAAATTAAAATCATTTTGACATACAATTATTTAGTAACTAGTCTTATGAACTCATAAAAATGTATAGTTTAAAGTCAATGTAAAAATTCAGTACTTAAAGTTGTAAATTTTAAGTCTGCACAATTTTTTACAAAATTGACAACTTTGCTATCTTATTGCTGTTACTGTCATTTGTTCTATAAAGACCACAGAACATCTACTGTTTGAGAAAAACACTATACAACTAATATTCAAAATCTGATTCCAATTTTAGTATGTGTCTGATCACTGGAAATAATAACAAAGAACTACTATAAAAGTCTACACCTAACGCCCCCCTCCCAGGGATCATCTTAATTTTTTTGAATCCATCCTGAAAAATGTAACTTTTTTTTTTTTTTTTCAAGCAGCTGATGCTTTTAAACATGCTGGACTGGGCTGAGCATTCCATCGTCCTGATGTCACACACCAGCATTTGTCTCAGAAGACATCTTTTGTACTTGTAACCAAAAGGCAAAAGAAATCAGAGCTGTGGACGGGAGAGAGGGGGAGAGGAGGAAAACTGCTTAGACCAACTCAGTGAAAAGAATTCCGACACAAACCTGTATATTTTTAGTCACTCAACATGCCTACTTTAAAATAAAGCCTTCTGACTTTTATAAGGTATTGTGCTTATTTTCACACTATTGGTTTTAAAAATACTCTCTGCTTTATGGTAATGTGTCACAGGGAAGTTAGCTATAGTTTCATGAAAGACGTTTTCATCCCTGACTGGCATCTTCTCAATAGCTGGGGCCCAGGCACACCGCTCTCTTCCCGGCAAGGCCCTCTGCACTGAAACAGTGCCGCATTCATAACTTACTCTCAGCACCGCGGGGCAGCGCCACAGAAAAGCTTCTCCAACCTAATGGGTTACATCACTGCAAAAGTCTTCCATTTGGCCTAGGTGAAAAACATGAATGCATGCCCCATTCATTTCTCCACCTTAAAAAAAATAAAGTAAAATCATATCCACCCTAAGCGAAAAAAAAAAAAAAAACGGCATTCCCACAGCCCAGCTCCATCAAAGCTACAGCACTACTCTGCCTGAAGCTTAGGCAATGTTACTGCTAACTTTCTTAAACTGCCACCAACCTTCAAAACCAATTTTCACAGCTTGTGCTGCTATTTAAAAAGCTCAGTAAGGTATTAAAAATAACTTAAAATTTTTTCATGGAAAAGTCTTTGGTGCAAACATTGCCTTTAGGTTTAGGTCACATTTTAAAAATATACTTGACATACAGTCATGGAACCGAAAGCCTCACCCTTCCCACTGACATCAACACACATGAACCACGGCACACAGAGGCTTCCCTTTCTCCTCTCCACACTTTGCCCTTTGCCCAAATCTGCCGCTCCCAAATCTTCTCAGAGTGGGTCAAACATCCGCAATGCTTAAGAAGGCAGTGGCCCATCCAAAATATTTTAAGTTGAAGAAAATACACTTTTTCCTCTCTCCTTATTAGAATGTGCCTTTTAAGGCTGAACCATAATAAATGGCATGAGAACATTTCCATCTTAGTCTCAAAACACAGGTTACATATACGTGTGTGCGTGTGTGTGTGTGTATATATATATTTTCACACTTGGGAAAAAGAAGAAAAACTTGGTCATAGTCCCTTCTCTAAATCATACAAATGAGTAAGGGCAGAGTATAGCGAGTACTCCAGCCATAATTTTTTAAAGGCTGCAGATATCCAAAACTACAGCGGCATCCAGACTACCCGGGAGGCAGTGCTCTCCTGCACAGAGCTCAGAACCCTCACAGGAGCAGTCATGTGGGTTCTCAGAGCCACTGTGGCAACGGCAGCAGCTCCATGTCCTCCTCACTGCCTTACTGCTGCCTGAATGACAAGGGAAAGCCATGTCAATTACGAAGAACTGTGGACCTTATGACTAACGACTCACTCAAAGCCATTTATATCCTCAATCGTGCAAATCCATCCTCGCTCACCAACCCATGACGTGATAGGACTTTATAGCTTCTTTTAAGCTATTTCTGTGCATTATGGAGAATCAAGTTGCCATCCATGGTCAGAATCTGAATCCTAAACATCCTTGTGAAATGCTCACAGAAATCAACTGTCTGCACTCCTATAAACCCAAGAGCTTTTCTTATGCCTTCCTTTCCTCTCCATGATGTGTCCTTTCTTAGGAATTAGCTGATTTTTTTGTGTGTCGTTTGTTCTTCAAACATAATCCCTAGCTGACATACATGAAAAAAAGATATTTTCCCCAGAAAGTCAACATGGAAAATTCCAAAAGAGACTCAATTCTCTTACTAAATATAACATAACATTTTGGGCATTAGATAAACACTTCACCAAAAAAAAAAAAAAGGCATAAACGTTAATTCTTGAAACACTGAAAGTTCCAATTTGCATAGGAACAGTCTAACATCAACACAGTAGACTTTTAATTACCAAAGATTCCCTCCCTGTGTAATCCATATATTTCTTATGTACTGTAGATTTCTGCCTTTTCTAAAATGTTCAGTAGCCTCTGGACTCTGTAGCTGTACTTCTCTACTTCAAGACAGATCACTGAAGCACTCCCTGAACTAAGTAAAAAGGAGACACTGCTGCTGCTGCTGCTGCTAAGTCACTTCAGTCGTGTCCGACTCTGTGCAACCCCATAGACAGCAGCCCACCAGGCTCTCCCGTCCCTGGGATTAGACACTGATGCTGCTTCTGCTAAGTCACTTCAGTTGTGTCCGACTCTGTGCAACCCCATAGACAGCAGCCCACCAGGCTCTCCCGTCCCTGGGATTAGACACTGATGCTGCTTCTGCTAAGTCATTTCAGTCGTGTCCGACTCTGCGCAACCCCATAGACAGCAGCCCACCAGGCTCCCCTGTCCCTGGGATTCTCCAGGCAAGAGTACTGGAGTGGGGTGCCATCGCCTTCTCCAGGGATTAGACACTAGCATATATAAGAACCACTGCTCCCATGCCCATCTATAGGATTCCTGTCTTTGTTCCCCATTTTATCAATATATATTATCTGCTTGTTTATCTAAGTCTGATTATAAGCATATTTTGCTGAGACAGTATTCTGGCATGTCATGCCCAGATAGCCCTCATAAATATCAAGTAATAATCATTATCATAATTTAAAGGACTCCCTTTATGAGAAAGTAAATATAATTTGGCTCTCAAATTCTTTACATCTCTATGCAAATTACATCCAGGACTTAGTTGGTTCGCAAGGTAGATGTCAAATCAGAAAACCTCCCTTGATGCAATCAGTCTTAAGAATTAAGTCAGATACTGCGCTTTCAGAACACAGGAATGACTACATTGGAACCACAGACTTGGTGGCCATCCCTCAGAAACTCTTTTAAAAGGCACGGCAAAAATTCACAGAATAGTCACGTGACTAAGGATAATTAACGTCAACCATTTCCACCCTACAAAAGAAAATAGAGCGTCTGTTAAGAATGAACAATAAAGACTTTATTTTGGTCCCATTGTTGTTGGTGTTTTTTGTGCTTTTTTTTTTTTGAAGCAGTTCCCATCTCTAAAAAATATTTGCAAACACAACAGTATTCCAGTTATCTCACTGTTACCAAATTTGCTGATAGATAACGTTGTTGGAATAAATTTTGTAAATATTAGAAGAAAAATTTAAAACTGCTTAAAAATAATTTCCATTAGAAATACAGCATAATTAAAGAGAATTGAAACATAGTATTCAGGTAGCCATTCAATTTACATTGCCACAAATCCAAAGACTGATGAAGACAAAATGTTGTTAAAAGAGCACCAAATCTCTGTTATCCTTCATCTCTTTCCTTTTTTATATTTACCTAACTCTTTTTGAGCATTTTCACCTTAAATAAGCACTAAAAAGTGGCAAGATTTAGGCAAGATTTAATAAGGATATCAGCTACTCAGTGGAAGACCTCTGAAGAGCTGTTTGAGGAAGAATCCTCACTTGGCTTCTAACTCTATATAAAATTCTAAAATAGAGCAGGGATTAAACCCAAATAAAACTGAGAAAGAGCCATTACAATCCAGGTCAGGTTCACACTTAAACAATACTCAGCTTATTTTCAGAACACGGGACAACATAGAATGTGTTACATATACTGAATCTAGTCAGGCTGCATTTTAAACCATATTGTATTCATTTCTTTTTCTGAATGAGTTTTCCTGCACTATACTTAATAATTCTATCTTATCTAATAAGCTTTGATAAATTACATAAATATAGCACAATATCATTAATTTATAGGCATTATTGGAAAAGGAAACCCAAAACGGACCATACAGTTTTGGCCAAAGACTTGAATTTATAGTGTCTGGCAAGAACTTTTGGAATGAATACTGGTGTATATTACTTTTTCATTTATAAAGGGAACTTTTCCATTCAAGATTATTGTTGAAAGAATTAAATTAAGTAAAAAGTATACAATTCCAGATAAAAGTGTTCATCTCAAAAATGAATGATTTAATATGTGAGTGACCTACCCCCTGAATATTGGGGAACGTAAACAGGTCATATGAATAAATCATTCCATAAGTACAAGGTGTATACACATACAGTACTTAGTGGAATAAGGAGTGCTGGTAAAGAATCCGCCTGCAATGGAAGACACCCAGGTTCGATTCCTGGGTGGGGAAGATTCCCTGGAGAAGGGATAAGTTACCCACTCCAGTATTCTTAGGCTTCCCTGGTGGCTCAGCTGGTAAAAAAAAAAAAAAAAAATCCACCTCCAATGTGGGAGACCTGGGTTTGATCCCTGGGTTGGGAAGATCCCCTGGAGAAGGGATAGCTACCCACTCCAGTATTCTGGCCTGGAGAATTCCATGGACTGTACAGTCCATGGGGTTGCAAAGAGTCAGACACGACTGAGTGACTTTCTTAAAAAAAAAATAAGAAAAGAAAGAAAGAAGAGTAAAAGATTTCACAAAGAATAATTTTCCAAGTTTGTAAACTCTACAAAATATTCCAACAAAGACAGAACTTGAGGAATTTGTCTTTGTTGGAGAATATATTCAATATAATCACTAGCTAAGGACAATGAAAATCTTCAATATCTTTGTGTAATAGCAAAATGCTATTCAAACATCTATGTTTCTGTAGGTTGAAATTTGTTTTTCATCTTTAATTACACCTAAAAAACCAATTGTCCTTTAATCTTCACTTAAGATAACTTATAATTACATACTATTCTGCAAACTACTACAAATAGCCAAACCACATATCATTTCTGTTACAGCCTCAAACTTTTAAATTATTCCCGCCACTACGGAACAATAAATGAAAGCTGCAAGTTACCCAAAGCTTTATTTTAGCCAAGAGTTTAGCTCTGCCTCCATCTGAGTAATACTAGCAGGTGGGAAATTGAGTGACTTTGCTTTCACTTTCCTTTTCCCCCTTTATCCTACCGTTAGCAGTAAAATGCCCATTGACCAGTTCATATAATGTAGTGGACAGATGCAAGGGCCCATGCAGAAGATAAGTGTATAGAATTTAGGAACTAACTGGATTTGAGAAGGAGGAGGTTATCTTAAATACTTCCAAGTATTGAGCATATATATCAAAAGTAAATGTCTGAGGTGAGATGTTGATTATTTAAGGAGTACATACACAGAGGCATCATTTTAAGGGGTATCCTATTTTGGAATGCAAGATGCTGAGCTGATACCTCAAGAGAGGAGAAAGTTAGGAAAATAATATAGAAATGGAGGTGAGTGCAATGGGCCATGGGCATAGTCTGCTACTTGACACCCTAGGAATGGCTGAGATCAGCTAGGAAGAAAGTGAAAACAGAAGAGAAGCTGGTCTGGGATTACCTGTGCTTGTGCAGTTAAAAGCGAAGTGGGCTTTGGTTGTGCCCATCAAGACAACTTGCTGCTGAAGCTCTTACTACCACCCCAGTGAAAATGGTGAGGAAAGGTGTACTGCTGTAAATACACCTGAGAAACATTTCTGTGATACCTTACAGGAAACCTTTATGATTTGAGAAAAGAATCTCAACTAGATTTATTTTTAAATATTCAATGTTCTGAGTACTTTTCTAATTTAAAAAAAATGCTATTTTTCAGTAAGAATAAAAATGTCTGAAAACTTTAATGTAACATATAATTGATATAGTTTCTCATCAAAACATTTACTGCATAGAGATACAACTGTGCTTAATATGTAGTCCATTAAAAATAATTAAAGGGCTGCCACATTTCACCACAGAGGTGGATTTCATTTCCATTCTGGACTCAAAGATCACTTTCTATAAAGCATTCTCAAGATGCCTGTTCTGTTTACAAAAGCTCTTCAGATGAAAGATGTTTTTGCAAATGCAAAATATGAATTATTGTCATCATCATCGTTTTTATTGTCCTAGGCATGTGAATGGATTTTGCATCTGGTGGCTGTAAGGTTTTACCACAGCAGGGGTGGCTGGGTTAAAACCTAAATTCCTAAAGCAGTACTGTAATACTTTGAACCATAGTGACATCCAAGAGGGATAATGACTTTCTGATGAAGTGAGCAGCTCCTCTGTGGTAAGAGGAGAGACGCCAAACCTGGAACCTGGTGCAAACTCACAGCTAACTCCTGGCTGAAAGTGGATAATAAATGGCTTCAGGCATTTCTTAGTTCTCTTGTGTGAACCTCTAACAGCAAGAACCACTACAGGCTACAGTGCTGAGGAGCTGAACAATTTGAAAAATACGTGTGTGTTTACAGATATATATATGGCTAAAAAATTAAACTGAAATACAATTTTCTAATAACTTCCATAACATAAGTGGCCTGTATCTTCTTTCAAGACAGAGTATCAGTTTATTTCAAATTTAGAGATACTGGCCTCGATTCAAATTCATGGCAGTTATAGAAACCAATGTTCCGTGCCTTGATTCAGGTGGCAAGCATTAAATCTTTTTCCGGCTGTCATGCAACAACAACTTTAATACAAATTAGCACTGCCAAACTCAGTTTCCTGGGCTCAGAGGTCCTTGATGCTACTCTGTGAATTTTATTCAGACTTCCACATGAACTGTGCTCTTTCGAAACGGTAGCATTCAAGAAGAGAAACCTAAACAAAAATACAATCTAATTATTTCCAATGTATTCTAATTCACAGCTTACTACAAAAATTAATATCCCCTTTTTATTTTGATTAATGTGAAACACTCATTATGTCATACGGGAGAGTGTTCTTAGATGTAAATTCTGTTTCTATCACTGCAGTTCTCCCTTCAAGCTGTTTACATTGAATAGAGACCCGTCAATCAGTACTAATTCAAAACTACAGAGCTTGTGTTAGTATCTCATGGTTTCTGAGTCAAACCTTTCCAAAGCTCACAACTATGGAAAAAACAGACCAAAATAAAAGAGCCACCTCTTCTCACTAGATAGGAAAACCCAATTAACTCTAAACCTGACACTCCAAACAACTTTGGAACGGCTTCCAATAAGAAAAGATCTGTCAAAGAAACAATATTTCAAACTAGGAATGGATTCTTCTTGTTTCTCAAATTGGTCTTTAATTAAGACACCCCAGGGAAAAACAGAGCGATGAAGTAGTTAGGCTTAGCTTCCAGGTCTCTGGATATATGGTATGCTCAAAACCATGATCCTCTGGCAAACTTTTAACACTCACAGAAACACTGTTTAGCTGCTTTCAAACTGACATAATAATATGTCATTTCTTTCCTTAAAAAATAAGTTTCTGACAAGTAAATTGGTATGATTCTAAAACTAAACTCACCTCCTGGTTTAGTAGCAGCTTTCACTTAATAACCACTTCAAAGTCCACGAATTGGGCAATGTAACACAAAAAACACCTCGTTCTGAACTCTGCTTATATAGTTTTACTCTTTCTTGACCTGAGAAATTCAGGAACCACTATTTTTAGGCCAGTGAAAAAAAATTTTAATGAGAAAGTAGGAGAAAATGTGATCCCTCAAATATCATATATAGATACCTGAAATGGAGTAAATTATGTTAGAGTGTCTTTGAACTAAATTATGTTAGGGTGCTCTATTTAAATATCTAAATAGAGCAAATTATACTAGGGTACCTTGATATACTGCAACCCTCAGACCCAAAGAAAGAGACATCACAAATAATGGTCCACAGACATGTGTGATCTTTTTAAATGGCCTTAAATACTGTGCAGATTTGAAGCACAGGAGACTGTGAAGTAGAAGAGCGTGGTATCCAAGAGACACCGGCTTCATACTACTCATCTGACCTTCAGCTGAAGCTTTTACTCTCTGAGCCCTAGTGTTCTAAGTTGTAAAATGAAAAAGAAAAAAAAACAAAAAAACAGTACCAGAAAGAAATTTTTTCAAGGATTAAGTGAGAAAACATGTCTAATACAGTGATGTACGTCATATGCACTTCTGTTAGTTCCGAATCTTAACAAAACTTCACAGAAAACAGTGAAATAAGCATTAGCATCCCCAATTTACAGAATAAGAAACTGGGACTCGGTTCAACTAGTTTGTTGGAAGGTACACAGGTGTTAAGTGGCAAAGCCAGGTATTCAGAAGCAATAAGCAGAATAATAACATATTAATAGCAGACATTCATTGTGTGCCTCCAATGTGGTGGGCATTAACCGAAGCTCTTCAAGATGTTATCCAATGTAGTCTTCTAAGGACCCTATGACATTCACACTATCATCATTTTATAGATAAGGAAACAATGAGCCTCAGAATACCTGAACAATTTTAAATTCCTCAGCAACTACTTATTAAGTCCTTAGGATATTCCAGGCATGGCGGACTCAAGCAGCAGAGGGCAGACAGGATTCTTGACTTCTCAACTTTACAAAACTCATGCCTAACCAATCGTAGAAGGCTGTCACCTTGGAGATTGAGGAAGACATCAATCTAAAACTGAATGCCATCATTACCTGACACTTTGGGGAAAAATACAATAACCAACCATTTATAGACCTTTTCTCATTAATCCATCCAACATTTCTCTAGTATACAAAATAATTGTTATTTCTGCTTTATAGTAAAGTGAAATACAGAAATATTAACAAAATTGGATCTAAGGGTTAAAAACAGTTTTCAAAATTTGGATAGGACATTGCTGAGGAATTGGAACCTAGACACCAAATGAGCCTTTCCAGTGACAGAGACTCAGTTTCCCCCATGAAGAGAGTCTGGGGTGCCCTCCTTTTACCCTGCATCCTAGTGACCAGATCTAGACATAGCTATGATTTATACACACAAACTCCACTATCCCTTCCAATTTCTTGTATTTGAGACAGAACCTCCTGGCCGTACCACCACTTGGCATAAGCACAGCAGGCATCTTTCACTTCGTTTACAAGGGAAATCATGTTATGAACTGTACAAGGCATGGCCCTGCCCCCAGTTGTGTATCTGGGTTTCTCCTTTGGGGTAGGGTAAGACATGTTTCTTTTTCCCAAAGTGGTCCAATCCCCACCTTAACTCCTAACTCTCAATCTTACAAAAGAGTCAAAGCAGAATATATGCACCCTGCTGAAGAACAGAGCCTCTTCCTCAACATACTAGCTGAGTGACCCTCAGCAAGTCTTATCACCGCCCCAATACTCCCATTTCCTCATCTATAAACGGGATGATAACAATAGCACCCAACTCAAATGGTCATTGTAAAGATTACATAAGAAAGTATCCAGCACAATGCCTGGCACCTGAGGCCTCAACAAATATTATTAATGGCTCACTATATTTATTAACATTATAACTCCACTTTACTATTCCTTTCCAATATACCCAGATCCATACATGGGGTCGCAAAAAGTCGGACACGACTGAGCAACTTCAATGTCAAAAAAAAAAAAAACAATAATACTTACAAGAAACACTAGGAAAAAAATAATGGTAAAAGAAGAGATAAATTTTTTAAATGAGATCTCAAAATGGATTTTAGATCTCCAGACTCTGCCTGTGCTGCGTGACTATTAAAATAATGGCAATACTGACAGAAACTGTTGGAAGTTTTTCAAGCCAGCAAGTGAATGTGTTTTTTCTCCTCTATTGACAATTCAGCTGAGTAAATAGATTCTCGTGTGTGTGTGTGTGTGTGTGTGTGTGAGAGAGAGAGAGAATGTGTAAGAGAGAGTGTGTATGTGTCTGTGTGTGTGAGAGAGAAAAAAACATTAAAAAGTAATTATGGTCTTATGTCTAGAAATACTAACTAGAAGACCCTGAGTTAGAAAATCAAGGCCATCTTTGAAGACTACAGACTGTTTTAACACACAGAAAATATGAGGAGGCAAAACCTTGATGTCAGCTCCAAAGGCATCAAAGGAAATGAAACATTTACCTAATAGACTATATATATAATTATGATGATAATCGGTGTTTTTAGCTATTGTTAACTTTAAAAATATATTTTAAAAATAATTCTATGCAGTGAAAACAAGGACTTTTTCTTAACCTTGGAGAGATATACTTGATAGAAAAGAGTCCTCTGAGAACAGAAGAGAAGGAGCTAACTCAAGGCTTAAAGAATGAGTCATGTCTCTAGAAAATCCACATTTATGCTCATCCACTCTTGAGACTCTCTGTGTGCATGCTCAGTCGCTCAGTCATGTCCAACTCTTTAGGACCCCCTAGACTGTAGCCTGCCAGGCTTCTCTGTCCATGGAATTTTCTAGACAAGGATACTAGAATGTGCGCCCTTCCCTTCTCCAGGGGGTCTTCCTGACCCAGGGATTGAGCCTGTGTCTCCTGCATCTCCTGCATTGGCAGGCGGATTCTTAACCACTGAGCCACCTGGGAAGCCCTCTTGAGTCTCTGAGCAGGCTGGGACTAGACAGGTCTTGACATGGATGACAAGGTAGACATAACCTAACAAGGAAGCTACCTTGTTACATTTCTTCTGATTTTTCCAGTAGGGGTTGTTTAAATAAAAGTATCAGATCAGGTGATTAACCTTAGTACACAGATATTTCTCCCTGACATAAAATTACAAAGCCCTTCCTTCCTCTCAGTATTCAAGTATGCTCTGTATGTATATATATACATATATACACTAACAACAGAGAAGGCAATGGCACCCCACTCCAGTACTCTTGCCTGGAAAATCCCATGGACAGAGGAGCCTGGTGGGCTGCAGTCCATGGGGTCGCTGGAAGTCGGACACGACTGAACGACTTCATTTTCACTTTTCACTTTCATGCATTGGAGAAGGAAATGGTAACCCACTCCAGTGTTCTTGCCTGGAGAATCCCAGGGACGGGGAGCCTGGTGGGCTGCCGTCTATGGGGTCGCACAGAGTTGGATATGGCTGAAGCGACTTAGCAGCAGCATACACTAACAAAAGAGGCACTGACTAATGTCAGTATCTAACTGAAAAACAATTAAGGAACAATAAACTCTTGAAAAGAGCAGGAAAGAGGTATGAATTTGGAGCCTGGTAAATCATTTAAAGCAGCAATTTCCAAACTTCTTTGACTGTGCACCACTATCAGTAAAACACCTTCTAGATCGGCCTTTACCAGGCATGTGCCATTTAAAAATGTGTACAACTGTACCAAGATTACATGCATACTGCAAAACACAAACACAAAATAACATTTTAAAGGTAAAGTTTAAAATGAATATAAATCAGTTTCTTCCTGAACCAAAATAGTTCTTGGTGCAGACTACCTGAAGTGAGCACAACCCATTTGGAGATCCTGATTTTAGAGATCAGGAGCAAGTGAGACACAAAGATCTAGCATGGGAGCTATCTTTTTACCTGTCCCTACCACCTCGCTTACTGTCTACATGAATGTTTCTTAAAGGGGAGTCCAGGGACCACCTACATCCAAAATGTCTGAAGTACCTGGAGATTCCCAGTCTCCACTCCTGACTTAAACAGCAGGCCTATCAGCCTTCATGATTAACAAGCTCCCTAAAGAATTTTTATGGACACTAATGTTTGAATCAATCCCCAGGGGTTCATTGCCTTTGCTCCTTCCTTCTGTGGCCCCCAAGGAAATCAGAAGAAGGAAAAGTATAAGGTTAGAGTGTTTTTGGCAAAACACACACACAATCATCACCACACCACAATCACTGCAACAGCAACAACAACAACAAAAATCTCTGAAAAGAAAATCACTTTTAAGAGGTAGACACACCATCAAAACTGCAGAGCTGTTTGCTGGTATCAACCCTCCACCATTTGCTGAAATTTTAGTCTTCCTTTCCTACAAAGGATATCACATTCCTCCACTTAAAAAAATTACAAAATTTAAAGATTAAAAATAGAAAAACTGATACAATTCAAATATACTAAGAAATGTGTGTGTATATTTTTGCTCCAACACACTGGTCCAGTGATTTAAAGACAACAAAGATGCTTCTTTGTAAATCTCCTTTGTTGTCACAACATCCACAAAGGTGACCAGGACCATTTGAAAAAAATAATGGAAACAAGACCCTACTGGAAGCTGAAAGGAGAAAACAACCATATTTTCTCAGACGAAGACAACGAATCACCCAACTGTTGATACAACTTCTCTAGGCTGGTGATATTTAAAAACTCAGTCTGGAGGTGAAAGATTCTTTATTCAAACATCCCAATCTGTTTAAAGTTTTTCAAGTGCTTTTACAGACTTTTATGGCAAATTTTGCTAGTATGATACAGTGGAAAACTATTCTACCAGTATCATCCTCTGTGTTCTGTTCTTAAGTTGCTCAATCATGTCCCACTCTCTGGGATCCCATAAACTGTAGCTCCCTTGTCCATGGAGATTCTCCGGGCAAGAACACTAGAGTGTGTTGCCATGCCCTCCTCCCGAGGATCATCCCAACCCAGTGATCCATCTGAGCCATCAGGGAAGCCCACGAATACTGGAGAAGGTGGCATATCCCTTCTCCAGGGGATCTTTCAAACCCAGGAATCAACGGTGTACAGCGTTGCAGGTGGATTCTTTAGCAGCTGAGCTACCAGGGAAGCCCTGTATCATCCTCTAACCACAGACAAATATAGAGATCATGATTTATTACCTACTAAATTCTGAATTCTGACACTTTATTGATCAAACATCTTTCTATAGTTACTCTCATCAGTAACACTAAAAAAAAAAAAAACTAGTGTGTTCTTTTGTGTTATTTGCTAGGGGCAGGGGTGGTGTGAACTTTTTAAAATATCTTCCTGATATAATTTCGATGAAGTGAAATTATATAGTGAATTATATAGTGAAATTATAAGAGTCGTGTCCGACTCTTTGTGACCCCATGGACTGTAGCATACTATGCTCCTCCACCCAAGGGATTTTCCAGGCAAGAGTACTGGAGTGGGTTGCCATTTCCTTCCCCAGAGCATCTTCCTGACCCAGGGATCGAACCCAGGTCTCCCACACTGTAGGCAGATGCTTTACCGTATGAGCCACCAGGGGAGTCCTAAATTTTGATGATACCGTGATAAATAAGGGGCTTCGCAGGTGGCGCTAGTGTTAAAGAACCCACCTGCTAATGCAGGAGATGTAAGAGACATGGGTTGACCCCTGGGTCAGGGAAGATCCCCTGGAGGAGTGGCCATGTGGCACTGATCTGATCACTTGAGATGGAAGCGTGGCGCTCTGGAAAAGCCTTCCTTTGCCTTTCTGATAAAAAGCATGTAAGTGGCTATCCCTCCGTAAGCCCTCACCCTTTTTGCCTTGAGAGCAGCTTTGGTGGATCTGAAGGAGACACCTTCTAATCCTAGGGAAAATAACCAAGAGAAGCAAAGGAAACACCAGCTTTGCCTTTGTAAGGTTGTTAAACTAACACCAAGAGTCATCTACCTCTGTACATGTCATTATCTTGAAAAAAAAAAAAAAAATCTTTTTTAAGCCATCATTAGTCAATTCTTCTGTTTACTTCAGTAGAAAATATCCCTTGCTGGTAAATACCTTCTTTTCCTCCACCACATTTGTAAAATCTAATTCAAATATCACCAAATGTCAGAATTTTTCTTACTCTTCTGAACTAGTAAAGAACTCTATCTGTATAAAGTCTCAGCATGTTTTTACGTTATTATTATGACTTTTTCTCACTGGAGGTAAATTTCTTGAGGATGGAGGTCCTGTTTCATTCATTTTGGCTCCCCACAAAGCACTTAACAGGATGACTAGCAATCAGAAGTGTTTAGCTTAATATTCACTGAATGAATTTATTGATAATGAATGATAATCTCCTTTGTCAGTTAGACAACAATAATCAAACTCACAAATCTCCTATGGAAATGACTTCTGTGTAGATTCTATTTACTTACTCTATCTGTATTTACTCATTCATTCCTCAGCATTAATCTATTAATCTATGTGCAAGGCAATATATTACATGCCAAAGGAGCAGAAATCCATTTGATATAGTTTGTGACTTCAAATAAAGTAATTTATTGTAGAAAAATACATATTCACTTAAATTATGCCCTATGGCCTATTTCAGATGTCAGCACTTGAAAGGGTTACTTAATCTAGGTATCCCTGCTATAGAAATGGCATTCAAAATTCAAGATATACTTATTTTCATTTATAAGCAATTTCAAACCCACAAACAAGTGAAATTCTAAAAGTACATTTTTATAGGAAACCTAGACTATTTTCTCAAACAAATCACTTTTTAGATTATGGTTAAGTATTTGATCAGCCTCAGATGCTTGTATAACTTTAATATGGCATAATTATGGACCAAATACTCCCAACATGAACATTAAGTCAGTGAAAAAGGAAATTAAAAAAAAATTTAATCAACCCCATGCTACCCTATTCCTTGTTTGGGTTTGGAGTTAGCTCAAGGCAAAAACTCCAAATAAATGAATGTGTTATTAAGATCTTACCTTCCTTAAGACGCTTCTCTTGCCCACAAACTAAGCTGAAAGTACCTTTCAAATATTAATAATCACTCCCCTTCCTATATCACAGAAGGGTCCCTAACCATCATTAAAAACATTACCTTTCAGACTCTAAGTCCTCTCTTTACTTCAGGAAGAAGAATGAAGGCATTGTGATCATACTCATTTGCAAGGGTGCTTCCAAGAGTATCTGTTTTGTAAAAGGAGAGCGTGTGCTACTCTGTTCCATCACCAACTCATCTCCCATCAATGTGAGGTTAACATTTCCACCATGTAGGGGAGACTTTCTTGACACAAATCTGTAATCAGCTGACTTTGGAGGTGAGCTTCTCTATCCTAATCCTTCTGTTGCTTCTCTTTCCCATCCCTGGACTCACTGTTCACAAGGAACCTTCTAAAAATGTAGGTCATTCAACAACAAATATGAAAGAGCTACAAGAAGTGGCAAAGTGCTGCTTTTACGCCTTTTCAAACAGTAGACACAGCAGGGATTCTAATAAGGGAAGAGAGCAATGGGTGAACAGGGGCAACCTGTTGGATTTATTATGGGTCATTTAAAATTTGGCAACCATCTGTACTTAGGGGTCGAAGATTAAAGCAAAGATTAATTAAAGCAAAAATGTGATTACAAGGAATTTCACTGTTCTTTCCCACTGTAGACTTCAGCAAAGGCTATATGGGCATGCATTCATGCGTGCGTGTGAGTGTGTGTGTGATTGAGTAACCTTGATCTTTAGGAATTGTCAAAGGCAGTAATGGACATAAACTATTTTTGGTACTTAATTTTTAATCTGAGGAAAGTCTTACATTTGTTCTTAAATAAGGCTGGACAAGGAAACTAAAATATCAAGTTTCTTTGATTCTAACTAGTATTATACTGGCAATGTTTACAATATAGGATATCTCAGGCTCACCAAGGGTCCCACTGGTAGACTTCTATCAATAGCTAAAAAAGAATGGCAAGACCTGACTATATCTTAATAAGTGTTTATACAAGATTAAAGTATTTCTAAATTGGTCTGCTGCTGCTCCTGCTAAGTCACTTCAGTCTGGTCCAACTCTGTGCGACCCCATAGACGACAGCCCACCAGGCTCCCCCGTCCCTGGGATTCTCTAGTCAAGAACACTGGAGTGGGTTGCTATTTCCTTCTCCAATGCATGAAAGTGAAAAGTGAAAGTGAAGTTGTTCAGTTGTGCCCGACTCAGCGACCCCATGGACTTCAGCCCACCAGGCTCCTCCGTCCATGGGATTTTCCAGGCAACAGTACTGGAGTGGGCTGCCACTGGTCTAGAATGAACACAATACTCTGAGTCTTTAGCAATAATAAGTTTGGAAAACACAATCATAAATTTCATTACAAAGGAACAAGTTGGGGAGACAGAATACATTCCAGGAAAACTGACACCTGAATTGATGAGGCAATCTACATAAAAAATTAAAAAGCGATCCAAAATGGAGCTTATTTTAATGAAGTAACATATTACTTCTATTTTTCCTGCTGATATAAATATTATTTTAAGCTATTTTTTTAACCTATAAAAGTGGGCATTTTAAATAAATATTATTTATTAAATATATAATAAATATTGCCCTTAGGAATTAAAGATAACATTATATACCTGGCAAATAACTTTCAGTCCTACTTTTTAAAACCTATCCATTTCATGAAAGAAGTCTAAACAAAATATATCTATTTGTTAAAAATGTTGCACAAATGGTAAGCCTATAAAGAAATCTTTTTCACAGAATCTAGATCATAACTGCCACAGGGAGGAGTGGGGAGTGCACACCTCCGGGTGGTCATTTCTGAGACGGTAATAACATTTGTCTGCCCTGGGTAAGTGTCATGTTCAAGTCCTAACTCCGGTACTTAAGAATCTGAACTTATTTAGAAACAGGGCCTTTGCAGCTGTAGTTACGGGCTTTAATACAGTATGATCAGTGTACTTATAAAAAAGGAAAAATTTGGGAGAACACAATGTGAAGATGAAAGCAGAGATGGGGGTGATACACCAACAAGCCAAGGAATGCCTAAGATTCCCAGGAAACCACCAGAAGCTAGCAGAGAAGCAGGAATGCATTCTCCCACATCACCCTTAGAAGGAACCAGCTCTCCCTACACCTTGATCTTGGTCTTCTGCCCTCTAGAAAGGTGAGACAATAAGCCACCCAGGGTGTGGGGCTTTGTTTCAACAGCTCCAGAAAAAGAAAACAGTAAGATAACTATTTTTATAATTATTTTTAAACTGTATACACATGTTGCATGGACTTTTCTGAATTCATACTTTCATTAACCATACAAATAAAAAGTAAAAAAGAAGTTCTATTCCTATTGTAAAGGTAAGGGGGAAAAAATGAAACTCTGCAGAAGAATCAAGATGGACATGTTAGGTTAGGTCTCTGGGCTGGAAAATAAACGAAGTCATAGAGCTTAAGAGTAAGAGAAGCAGCCGAAGGCAGCAGCTAAACTGTGAGGACCCACACCTTGCCTTTCCTCAAAAACTGAGAATGTTTAGATGTTAATCTATATCTAACCCAGGACAAACTGATAGTAGAGAGCCAAAATCAAGCTCAGCTGTTGTACCATGACTTGACTCCTTCTATCCTATGTTTTAAACTGTCCTTCCCAGGTTTATAAAATCACTTTTATTACTAGCCAGGTATCTAAACATGTTTTAAAATGTTAGTCCCCACTACTGCAAATACCCTTAAAAGACAGTTTTAATTTCATGTCTCATTCAACCTACATGCCTGTGTCTCTTTGCTCTTCTCAATTAGTTTCATTATGTTAAATTATTAGTAACATGAATTTCTTTCACTTATTTAGTAACAAGAGGCAATCCTACCTGATATTCTTTTCTAAATTATGGCAGGGCACAAAAATTAATTTCTAATGCCTCTTTTCTCCAAAAGATGTTTCTAAAGATAAACATTTTTGTCTATACATTTACTAATTCCACTATCTACCATTGATTTGTCATCACCAGAGTAAGATTTTTGCAGCTAGGACCTGCAAGTCTACAAGGCTAATATTAACCTTATGAGATTTAGAAGTAGCACAGTGGGAAATGGGAAAGCAGACACTCAAATCCAGCGCCTAAAGTTCTTCCATTTGTCTGATATAACAAATTCCATCAAAACCTACACATTCAACTCCACAAAATCAGCAAAGTAGGAAGAGCATTTGGTTCAGACTTTTTTTTTTAACTGCAATTTTTGGGACACACTGTGGGCCATATCATCTCAAAACCTTTAGGGCAATCTGTTTGATATCAGTTATATGTGGGACATAAAAAATACAGCAAACTTGTGAATACAACAACAATTTAAAAAGTCAACAGACTCAAGAGAACAAATTAGTGGTTACTAGAAGTACTCTTGCAGGGAAAATTCCATGGACAGAGGAGCCTGGTGGGCTGAAATCCACGGGGTCGCTAACAGTCGGACATGACTGAGCGACTTCACTTTCACTTTTCACTTTCATGCATTGGAGAAGGAAATGGCAGCCCACTCCAGTGTTCTTGCCTGGAGAATCCCAGGGACGGGGGAGCCTGGTGGGCTGCCGCCTATAGGGTCGCACAGAGTCGGACACGACTGAAGCGACTTAGCAGGAGCAGCAGCAGCAGCAGCACGGAGAGAAAAGTAGGAGGGGTGGTACAGGGGTAGAAGATTCAAAGGGACAAACTATTATGTACAAAATAAACTATAAAGATTATACAACATAAGAAATATAGCCAATATTTTATAAGAACTATAAATGGAGTATAACCTATAAAAACTGTGATCATTATATCATATACATGTAACATATAATATTGTACATCAACTATACTTCAATTTTTAAAAACTTTAGGACATTATTGGCATATGTTTTCCCTAATGAAACAGTTCTGTGGTAACCAGCCTCCAGGATGGGTCCCAATAACCCCTCACCTCCTTGTATTTCACTTTGCGTAGTTCCAATCCACACTGTAGCAGGATTGGTCCCTGTGACCAACGAAATACGACGTGACACTTCCAAGATAAGGGCCGAAAAGACTGCAGCTGTCATTTAGGGTCTCTCCTCAGACCCTCTTTCTGTCTCTCATCACTCAATCTGATGTAAGCCAGCTGCTACTGTAAGGACACTGAGGCAGCTTAGGAAGAATCTAGCGGGTAAGGAAATGAGACCCAACATCCAGCAAAGAACTGAGGTTTGCCAACAACCACATGAGCTGAGCCACTTTGGAAGCAAGACTCCAGGCAGCATTTGACAGCAATCTCGTGAAAGACCCTGAGCCAGAACCACCCAGGAGATATTTCAAGTTTCCTACCCCTCAGGAACTGTGTTAGATAATAAATGGTATTATATAAGTATATTGGTTATGAAAAGTAATGTGATTTAAAACTTGAAAATGTACCGTTTTTATATTTTATTATTGGATTTAGGAAACATGTAATCTGTAATTACATTCCAAGTATAAACCTGGTAAATTCATTGATGTAATATAGCTTAATATATATATAAGACTCCAACCCAGATCATCTTAAGAATTTTAACACCAATGATTCAAATCAAAACATTTCATATACACTTACATTATATATGGCATATATATTAATAATTTTTTAAATAGTTTGGTTAGATTTTCACAACTGTCATTTCTTAATGCTTCTCTAATTATACCTTTTTAAATGTCCAAACTTCTCCTCTGGCAGAATAAACAGGCTGTGGTGCCAGTGGTAAAGAACCCACCTGCCAATGCAGGAGACATAAGACACTCAGGTTCAATCCTTGGGTTGAGAAGATCCCCTGGAGAAGGAAATGGCAACCCACTCCAGTATTCCTGCCTGGGAAATCCCATGGACAGAGGAGCCTGGTGGGCTACAGTCCATGGGGTCTCAAAGAATGGAACACGACTTAGCAACTAAATCTGCCTACATTGTAAATCATGCATGCTAAGTTGGACACAACTGAAGTGACTTAGCATGCTAAGTTGGACACAACTGAAGTGACTTAGCATGCATGATTTACAGTGTAGGCAGATTTAGTTGCTAAGTCATGTTCCATTCTTTGAGACCCCATGGACTGTAGCCCACCAGGCTCCTCTGTCCATGGGATTTCCCAGGCAGGAATACTGGAGTAGGTTGCCATTTCCTTCTCCAGGGGGTCTTCCTGACTCAGGATCGAACTCCAGTCTCCTGCATTGCAAGCAGATTCTTTACCAACTGAGCCACCGGGGAAGACCCTTGATTTACAACAGATACTTCAATTAAATCCTTAGAATTTCCTCTACTCATATGGAATTTTAAATGTCTTCATTGAAATATTTATTTCTCTTCTATTTACATCAAAATAGATGTATATAGTAACAACTGGATTTCTTTTTAATTTAAATGGTGAAAATAATGATGGGAGGAAGCTCAGCCCATTTATTATAAAATATCTGGTATATGAGACAGGAACCTGGGATCTGGAGTTCAGGGAACTTGGGTAGGAATCCTGATTATAAAATTTACTAGCTGTGTGACCTTGGGCAGTTTACTTAACCTCTGTACTGCTGCACCCTTATTTATAAAATAGCAACAATATCACCTATCCCACAGGGTTGAATAAGGAATGGGTAATGCAAAAGATAGTTTTAGCACAGAGTCTAGCATAAATCAATGAGTATTTGTCATATTTAGTGCAGCAAAAAGTAAAACAGAGAGCTGAACAAATGTCCCAGGTGGGGACAATATTGCTTTGGAGATTAGTAGTTATAGTCCAGCATTATTTTTATAAGTATGATCACTTTGGAACTTAAATTTTAGGGAAGTCAGAATAATTATTATCTGAATACAATTTTCAGGTATACCGAGGAAGAAGAGTCAGTGAAAACGGCACCTTCCATTAAGTAATGGCATCTTAGACTCCCCCAAACCACAGCTTCTCCCCAGTCTACTTTTCCTTTTTCTGTAACAATAACAAAGGACCTAAATACCAAGCATCAGGATTGTTTATGTCTTGCAACTGTCTATTACTTAGTATTTATATAGATCTTTATAACCAATAAAGAATTTTCCATGAATTATTTCACTGAATTACATACAAAGTTCCAGCTAAAGACTGAATATGTTTATTTCAAACATCAAATTAATTTAAATATCAAAATTGGGAGCTCTATTCTAACTTCAAAGTTGATCATAACACTAACGACTGCTTCTGTCTCTTAAATGGTTCTTCTCCGGGAAGGAGATGGGCTGGCTAGAAGCTGCAGGCTGGCTAGAAGCTGCAGGCCACCAACCACATCCTTAAGCGTGCTCAGGAAGCCAGTACACCCTCCTCAGTGTCAAGGATACAAGCATACCCACTCCACGCTGTCTTCTTGTAGCCAGCACTCTGAGCTAAAAGAGGACCATTCTTCAAAAAGCTGAAGAACACATTTTCAAAGTTTCTTCCTGCCTGTCACCTCCCCGCGCCCCCACACACAAATTGCTTTGGAACAGCCCAATCCATTATCTTTTTTAGCAGCTCATTGTTTCAGTTTAATGTCCTTATCTGCTGTCTTCCCTCACTTGGCAAAGCTCTTATCAAATGTTACTCTGTATTTAAAATCTAAAAGATAGCTAATACAGGGTTTATTATAGAAAATACAAAAAAGACCTGTTTTGCCATTATATATTTGCATTCAGAACTGCTTATGTTTTAAAAGAAACTTCCTTAGCCCCAGAAAGTGTCATTTTTATCATTAAATTCTATCCAGAGTTTCTTCAGGATCATTACCTATTACCACTAACAATAAGAAAAGTCACTGGATAGTACCCATTGAAACAATAAATACCTTTCAGAAGGGAAGGCGATAAAGAGATCTTGAATTAGAAGGAATGTGGTTTAAAATTGTGGTATACATTCCTAAACTTTAGTATATTTTAAAATTTCATATAATGCTAGTAATCTATCTCTTATTAATGCCTGCATTTAAAACAGTTCCATTTAGAAATATAAACTCTTCTTAAGAGAGCATTTTTCATCATCTATTAATCATTTATTAAATGATCTGTCTAGTTCTAACTTTATGCTGATGCTATTACTTGCAGTTTGAAATAAATCAGTAGTGTTTAATAGTTTTTAGTTTTGAAATTCATTTTTAACAATTTCAATAATAAACATCAGTCTTTATATTTTTCAGTTCAAACCAATATTAATCAACCAATTCATTTTGCAGGATATCAGCATTTATAGTAGGAAGACCTTCTTCAACACATTTCATTACCATCCTGTCCTCTCCCTCCCGCTAATATAGTAAGGCCCTAAACTCAAACAGAATCACACAGTTTCTCAATAATAGCAAGAAACAACACACCACTGTACCAAAATACTTGTTTTTTTTTTTTAAAGCTTTCATTTTTTCTAATTGCTTTTTATGACTCCATAATTGCAAATGAAAATTATGTGAGGGGTCTCATACCTGTGTTTGATTATTTACTTGAGTATTTAACTTAGACAATTGAATATCATATGCTGTTCTGTATTTGAACGTCTGAACTACTTTATTCATTCTTTTACTTTGTATTTACCACTGAAATATAGCTTTCTAAAAGAATTTAAATAAGACCACAGCTGATTAGCAGAGAAGACAGTTTCCCACCCAAAAAATGGTTGTTAGAAGTCTTCCTCAGAGGGTTTATCTGGAAATTAAATGAGATAACATGTTTAATGCTCTGAGCACATGGCCTGAGATGCAGAAAGAGTTCAACACATGTTGCCTTCATCACGATGATGATGATGATGAAGAAGATGGAGCATGTGGCCATACAGGGTATCAGGAAATCCTCACACTATGACTAACCCAGGGGCATCTTCAATTTGAGATGTACAGCAATTTATCATAACATGTTAAGCAGATTTTGTGTGAAAGACAGCAAAACCAACATAAGATGGCATCACCACAACCAGATAGGAATACACATTTTTTCAGAGAAATGTTATTAGGGTTCAAATTACTGGTAAAATATTACTTTGGGTTTTAAATATTTGTTTCTGTAATGGAAATAGCAACAAAATATTTTCAAGTTTAAAAATGTTTATTTCAAGAACTGCCATGAAATTGCCATTTACGTGGGGAATTAAGCAGCAAAAACATTTCCCTAAATACTTCCAGAGGTCGGTGAATATGTTTAAACACAAATGCTGAGGAAAACACAACAAACTGAAACACAATATACTGCTGTCAGTGTTCTTAGGATTAAGTGGAACCGTCTTACTGCAGGCTTTCATCTCCTCCTATTTCTTAAAGTATCACTATTAAGTTTTACATAAGTCCTCCGCTCTTTCCTCATTTTACACTAAACATTAAGTATACATTTTGTGTAAATAAAATTCATGCATAAGCAAAGATTATATTCTATAGTAAAGGATAAAAATAATGTTTAAAAACTCAAATGTATGACAACATTTGACTAGCTGATGGAGTAATGAGGAAAATCATTTTCATTTTCTTTGAATTAATAAAAGCTGTAATAGTATACAGAATAACTGCTTCCCCCACCCTCAACCCCCACAAAATGTCTATAATTTGACATCCCACTGTGATGTTCTTGGTGGTTTGTCTAAGACCCTCTCTCAGCCAACTACCTCTGGGGCACAGGAAGAGATAGGTCTCTTTAGTTTCCATGTGTATTTGAACAGATTCTTTTTATATTAATGCAGGATTTTACTTTCACTTTTGTCCTGTTCCAAGACATATTCAAGGATATAATCATATAATAATACACGGCTTCTCCATGGCTACTGTAATAAACATTGTTTTTTCTGCTTCTCTCCCAAACTCCTTGCATGAGTTAATAGTTAACTCACAGTTAATGACTATAAAGAATATTTAAGTCAGGGGCCCTCCCTGGTGGTCCAGTGGTTAAGAATCCACCTTGCAATGCCAAGGACATGGGTTCGACCCCTGGTCTGAGAAGATCCCGCATGCCAAAGAACAGCTAAGACCCTGTGCAACAGCTACTGAGCCTGTGTTCCAGAGCCTCAGAGCTGCAACTACTGAAGGCCACAAGACCTAGAGCCTGTGCCCCACAACAGAGAAGTCCAAGGAGAAGCCCACGCACCACAACTAGAAAGCAGCCCCGGCTCGCCGCAACTAGAGAAAGCCCACACATGGCAACGAAGACCCAACACAGCCACAAATAAACCAAATACATAAATTTTTAAAAAAAGAATATTTAAGTCAAGGTGGGGGGGGAATCTATTTAAATACAAAGAAAGTAGAAAAAGGAAACCCTCCTGCATAATTTCTGTTTTAAAGTTCTTCCATGTGTTTGATTACTATCTTATAATCAAATATCCTCTTTTCTTCTAAAGCCCCCTGATTCAAATCTGGAAGGATAGGAAATGCTACAGATTCTACCTAATTAACAATTAATCATAAATCACACAAAATGAAAATGAAGGATCACATATAACATTAGACATGAGGTATTCTATGAAAGTGCTGCACTCAATATGCCAGCAAATTTGGAAAACTCAGCAGTGGCCACGGGACTGGAAAAGGTCAGTTTTCATTCCAATCCCAAAGAAAGGCAATGCCAAAGAATGCTCAAACTACCGCACAATTGCAGTCATCTCACACGCTAGTAAAGAAATGCTCAAAATTCTCCAAGCCAGGCTTCAGCGGTACATGAACCGTGAACTTTCAGATGTTCAAGCTGGTTTTAGAAAAGGCAGAGGAACCAGAGATCAAATTGCCAACATCCGCTGGATCATGGAGAAAGCAACAGAGTTCCAGAAAAACATCTATGTCTGCTTTATTGACTATGCCAAAGCCTTTGACTGTGTGGATCACAATAAACTGTGGAAAATTCTGAAAGAGATGGGAATACCAGACCACCTGACCTGCTTCTTGAGAAACCTATATGCAGGTCAGGAAGCAACAGTTAGAACTGAATATGGAACAACAGACTGGTTCCAAACAGGGAAAGGAGTACATCAAAGCTGTATACTGTCACCCTGCTTATTTGACTTCTATGCAGAGTACATCATGAGAAACGCTGGACTGGAAGAAACACAAGCTGGAATCAAGATTGCCGGGAGAAATAGCAATAACCTCAGATATGCAGATGACACCACCCTTATGGCAGAAAGTGAAAAGGAACTAAAAAGCCTCTTAATGAAAGTGAAAGAGGAGAGTGAAAAAGTTGCCTTAAAGCTCAACATTCAGAAAACGAAGATCATGGCATCTGGTCCCATCACTTCATGGGACATAGATGGGGAAACAGTGGAAACAGTGTCAGACTTTATTTTTTGGGCTCCAAAATCACTGCAGATGGTGACTGCAGCTGTGAAATTAAAAGACGCTTACTCCTTAGAAGGAAAGTTATGACCAACCTAGATAGAATATTCAAAAGCAGAGACATTACTTTGCCAACTAAGGTCCGTCTAGTCAAGGCTATGGTTTTTCCTGTGGTCAGGTATGGATGTGAGAGTTGGATTGTGAAGAAAGCTGAGCGCCGAAGGATTGATGCTTTTGAACTGTGGTGTTGGAGAAGACTCTTGACAGTCCCTTGGACTGCAAGGAGATCCAACCAGTCCATTCTAAAGGAGATCAACCCTGTGTGTTCTTTGGAAGGAATGATGCTAAAGCTGCAACTCCAGTACTTTGGTCACCTCATGTGAAGAGTTGACTCACTGGAAAAGACTCTGATGCTGGGAGGGATCGGGGGTGGGAGGAGAAGGGGATGACAGAGGATGAGATGGCTAGATGGCATCACCAACTCGATGGACGTGAGTTTGAGTGAACTCCGGGAGTTGGTGATGGACCGGGAGGCCTGGCGTGCTGCGATTCATGGGGTCGCAAAGAGTCGGACACGACTGAGCTACTGAAATGAACTGAACTGATCCTTTTCATAAGCTACCTTACTTCAGTCAGCATACTCCACAAAATGGTATGAGATGGACTATACATAACAGTACTACATTCATACTTACTACCTGATGGATTCAGAGAATAAGCTGTTCACCTCTGTAAACCCGAAGATACTCAGGGGTTTCAACACAAAGTGGCAATGCCCAACCGAGCGCCATGTGCTCACTCTTGGGGCTCCCACTGAATGGACCCCCTCCTCTGCTACCACAGTCATAATAAAGTCTGTGTTTGCCAGAGACTTGAACACAATTCATGCAAACTGCAGATTTCTCAAAAGAAAGAAGTCTAAAAATGACAAAATGACATTAGAATCACAGGATGTGAAGTATTTACTCCAATAATTGTAAACACAGTTCTTTCAAATGCTTAGCTTATTTCAATTGTCCAAACTTACTCCAGGTCAATACTCATCTTTGGAGTCTTTATTTGATTTACCCTTAAGGTGTGCAAATACACAGCCATACACACCTATTAAACACCAGGTATCTTCTATCAAAAGTCAGACTAAATATAAAGAATTTGTGGTTTCTGGGGAATATGAAACAATGCAAAAGTTTACAAACAAAAACATCAAGGCAAATAAACATGTAAAGAATCTATCAAAAATAAGTAGTGTGTCTAGAAGCCAGATCAAAAGAAAACTAAGAAAGAGAGCCCAGATTTCAACAGTTAAAGCAAACAGAAGTGTATTTGCCAACAGTTTGACAGAACAAGATACATACCATGTGCAGACACTATACAGTAAATTTTGGGTCCCCTTGATTTTAAAGCACCCAGTGGACATATGAATGCCTGTGGTCAACAGACAACTGTGTATATGGGTTTAGAGATCAGGAGAGGCACTGGTCAAAAGGAACAAGTGTGGTGTTGTCAGCATCTTTACTTGCTTTTATGAACCATGGAAATGAATGGTAGACTCCTGTAGGGAGTAGAAAATGAGGCGAGAACCCTGAACAACAAACAGAGAGCTGGGAGGAATACCAGAAATGCATGGCATCATGCAAGTCAAGGGACCAGAGTGTCACAAAAAGGAGAGAGGGATCAGAAGCATCCGATGCTGCCAAGAGATTATGGAGATAAAGACTGAGAGTGTCTGTTGGTAGCAGGTCAGCTCCAGTGTGGAGCTATACAAGGAAGGGGACTATAGTTGGCTGGGAAAACCTGAAAGTCATGGTAAGTTCATGGGGTGAGAAAGAACTTCTGGAAGCATTCGGTTATTTGGGGAGAGTAGGGCTTTCATTTTAAAGAATTTATAAGGATAACAAGAAATAAAAATCAAAGTAGAGATTGGGGTCACAGGTTTTTTTCTAAAAGAAAAACAAAACTTTAGGTTGCACTTGAAAATGGAAAGGTCCAACTTTAAGGGAACTGATGAAGTATATTTAAAGAAATGTTGAGTGAGTCTGAGATAAAGGAGCATAGAAACAGCAGCCAGGTGAAAAAGCTACACTGAAATTTTCCTGTACTGCGTTGAGGTGGGGAGCAAGGAGTGTAACAGCAATGATTTGATAATGAAGCTTCTACATTTAGGCTACAAATGTCCTAAACTATAAAACTGAGAGGAAAATAAGAACTTCCATAAGTTCATAATGCTTACTTTGATTTTGCCACCAAATTCAAGAAGTATACATTCTCCAAACTGAGACACAGACGGGTAAGAGAGTGACTCAGTCAAACAAAGTGAAATTTTGCAGCTTTCATAATTTCTAAGAGATGACACACATGTCAAATACATACCTGGAATAGAAAATAAATGCTTATAGTGAGCAACATTTTAAGGTAGCAAACACGAGTTACAAATAAGCAAACTCAAATGCTAAAAAAGTTACGATAACATGCTAAAGAGCTTGTCACTGTGTCTGACACATGAATAATGCAATAAACAGTAACTATTAATGTATTATTATTAAAACTGTACAACATATGTGCAGTTGCTCAAATTTTCCAGGTAGAAAAGCAGTCTAGAGATGGCCTGTGTTTTTCAGAAAGAGAACAGTCTCTCTAAATTGATGTTGAACATATAAACGAACATTTTCACCTGGAGTTGGGAAGCCAGAGTAGACCTGGACAAAATAAATCAAGTCATTACCACGCTGGGACACCAGACCAAATAGCCATGCACAGTCATACTCATTGCTGGAGCTCAGTGCTCTCCTTGTGCAAATAGAAAGCCTCTGCCCATTAAACAGCTCTTATTATTAACACAGTAGAATTTCTAACTGTGTTACAGGTGAGAGCTCTGTTTCCATCCATGTAGTCTGTGTGAATATGTGTGTGTGGAGGTATTTAGGTATATATATCAATGTGTCAGATGTGACTTTGGGTTCAGGAAATTAAATGCGCCTCTTTATCATACATTAATAAATTTCTAGTTAAATTTTATTCCTAAAATTATTTGAGATATATCAATATATTTGACCATGCCTGACCACCACTGAAGACCAAATTCAGTGACAGTAGATAATAAACTTTGGAGGAAGTGAGCAATGTTCAGAGTAAAGACAGAAAGGAATTAGTATATTTGAACTACTGATTCATTCTTTCCTTAGAGTCATTAATTATTTTGTTTCTTTATATATATTAAGTTCAATCAAGTTTATCAAATTTTATCCCTCTACTGGTTTGTATAAAAGTAACAATCTTCACCACTATTAATAAATCATGATAAAAAGCAAAATTAATCACAGTGTTTTTCACTGTATGCTTACATGTGATTTTCTGTGCAAAGATCTTTGTCACGGGTTCTATGTACACACAGTCATGGGATGGATGAACAGTTCTTCTAAAGATCCCTAGAAAAATGTCAGCCTCTTTGTAATCTCTTGTATTTTACATGATTAAATTTTTTTAAATTTTGGCCTAATCAACTTAAATTATTATAGGTACAATTTTGTGAAATACAGAATTAATGAAATTCAAATTTTATGGAACTATAATTGACTATAAAATAGGTCTAATATGATTCTAATTGGAAATATTCCACTGTTCCAGATTTCATCCATTTGGTGCTATCATTTGGAGGTAAAGACACTACCAATGGTATATTTGGTTCTAATTGATTTTCTTGGTTCCTTGCTTAATAGAGAGTCCTGACACATCTTGAATCTAAGACTATACTCTGTAGAATTACAAGGGTATACTCTCAATAATGTAAAGAATTCAGCTCTGAAATCCAGAATAGACCAGAAATTTCTAAGCATTTATAAAAAATAATTTATAAAATGCTTAATTTTCTCCAAAAATTTCTTTTAGATCAGTGGCCATTATCATGGTATGCAAAGGGTGGTTGTAGGTTTCTGACAGATATGGAGGATTTCTTTAATGAAACATAAATACGAAATAAGTATAGTTTGAATTGGAATTCATTCATCCCTTCATTCAGTGTTCCAAGTGGAACTCTGTTCCAAGAATGTGTTTCACCATTGGGCATGCAAAATGAAGGAGACTAATTTCTTCCCTTCCGAAGAGGTCACAATCGCTAGAAAAACAAGCTTAGAAGAACTATAACATTTCTTTATCATCCATTACTTTGGTTAACAGTCCTCTACCCTGGATATGGACACGCAGAATTTTAATGATAGATTCTACTAATGAACTATGATCTGTTTACCCATCTCTTGATGGACAATTTCCATGTCCCACTGTCACCTCTTCAAGAGCACTTTCCAGTTTGATATTTCAGCACTATCTACAGATTTTTGTTTGCCATTTATATATACATCCCTGTGCAGAAAATAATTAGGGAATGCACCCAACAGAGGATATTTGGGTCTGAGTGTATTAGCTATCAGGCAGTGTTCTGATAACGAATTTGCATTAAACTATATTAGAATGGTATCGGTAAATCCTATTGGGATAAAAATTGGGCTAAAAGACTAGAAAAGGGGAAAACAATGTGCCAAGTGATTGGGCATTGACAGGAGGCAAACACCAAATTTATAGTTGGATCTGACTTCACTTTAAACCACAGGTTATTTGGGGCTTACCAGTGGTTAAAGAATTCACCTGCCAATGCAGGAGACCCAGATTCGATTCTTGGGTTGGGAAGATACCCTGGAGGAGGAAATGGCAACCCACTCCAAGTATTGTCTGGAAAACCCCACGAACAGAGAACCTTGGCAGTCCATGGGGTTGCAAAGAGTAGGATGTGACTTGGCAATGGAACATGCATGCACAAGTTATTTTAACCAAGACTTTCAAGTGTGGCACATCATTAAATCAAGGCATATTCAAAAGTGCCATGCTATGCAAAAGACAGGAATGTATTATAACCCATGCCACCATAACTTACAAAACGGAAATCTGTTCACTTGTGATTGTTGTAAAAACTATGTGGGAAAAAGAACTGTAGACCGTAACTTGCTAAACAATATCATAATCTCCTCATAATAATCTTTAATGTAATACTTCAGCATAATGCTAGGTGTGATCAGCAAGTTTTGATGATCTGTTTATTTTGCAATTGTAATCATTAGCTTTATAGAGATAGTTAATGATGAAATCAGAAGATATGAAAGGTTATGATTTAGTAAAATTTCAGGATGCAAGAAGACTCAACACCTATAAGCCAATGGAATGTAGGCAATATAGAAGATGGGACCTACAGCATTAATCAGATAGAATTAACAGCATTAATAGAAAAGCCCCAGAGTAAAGACTGAAAACAGAAAATAACTCTAAGGGAGACAGAAGGAAGCTAGTATAAGGATGTCATTTCTACTCTATACTAACAACACAAACAGGTTGGAGTCCAGTTTCAAATCCTTACTAACTATGACCTTACCTGTAAAGTGAAGATATTGTCAAACACATCTTACTGAGTGATCGAAAAGCTTAAATAATACACAGCAAAGGCACAAAGTGAACTGTTGGGAAGTTAAAATGTATGGATAAATAGAACAAATCAGGAAGAGAGCAAGCTTAAAAATAGGACAGATACCTGCCATGATGTAATATATTAGAATGTGAAAACATTAACATCATAAGGATCTGTCCACTACTGAATCATGATTAAGACTAAGATTCTGCATCATATACAATTTTGGAAAGATTACATACTTGAAACCTTGGTCACTTTCTGTCCAAATAGCTGACTTCATTTTGCATTAAGCTCCAAGAATCTCTATAGGACTATTTCAGATCTAGATCCTCTCATCTATAATAATCCCCACAACAGTGATTCAGATCAATGAGAGACAAGTTTCTATGAGTCTCTTGCATTTCTGAGCATCTTGCAGGCAAGGTACTAACTATCCTTTGCTCCAAACTGTCCACTGAAGTTTGCTTGCGTAGAGAATGGCTCTGGAAGATAGAGCTAATGTTTCTCCCTCTGAGGAAAAAGAACACATCTCTAAAAGATTTAGAGTCCCTAAGATCAGAGTTCTTGTAACATAAGCTATTGTGTGTGCAGGTATTATCTAGCCCTCTTTGCACCATCCTATAGGAATTGGGGCTCAGAGAATTACATGCTGATATCCCGGCAATTGCTAATGCTGTATTAAAATTAACTTTTCTTCATCTCTGAATCAAAGGTCTTGCATCTTCTACCAGTATCCATTAAACTGCAGCAGGCCAACTTATTAGCTTGCACGTAGGATAAAGTATCAGACTCCTCAAAATTCTTGACACAGATTTTCAGGATAAATATACTCCCTTGAGTAACTGGTGAAAATGTATGAATATGCCATTTCTTGGATCCCCTGAAGCCGATTCACACACTGGTATAACACTGATGGACCATGGGTTAAAAATTCCTGCCTAAGTTAGGAGAGGTCACACTCAATTAGAGTCTATCATAAGTTTTGTGACCGTGTATAGACTAAATCTGCTTTCAAGTGAACGACAGCAAAATACAGCTAGGCGGTAACATCTGCCCTTGGAGCCAGACTTAGTAAAATGAACTTGAGAAGAAGTGGGGATGGGATGGATCTTGTTGAGTCTGTTATAGTTTGGTTCAACCCAAATCTAAACACCTGCTGCAGATTCCGTTCTACAAAGAACACTATAGCCATCTATAAATTCCCCATTTAAATTCTATTTCAGTACTAAGGGGACACTTGCAACCTTGGTGTCACAGCCTACCACCCAATTCTAAATCTCTTCTCTTTGTACTAGCTCTATACCAGAGACTTTTAATTAGAAAAGAAAAAAAAATGGTTCGCAAGGAAAATGTGTACACCTCCTGCATTTAACTCAGCTTATGACATTTCCATTTTTACACTCAATAATGTGAGAAAACTAACATTATTTCTAAAACAATGTCATGATGAGATGCTGCTAAAGTTTCAGAAGAGATATTTCAAAGTGTTGACCGACATATCTCTTAGAGGGGTAAATATGTGTGGTGTGGAGAGACAGGCAAGAACATGAAAGATTCTCTGTGTTCTACCAATTAAAGTCTTGTTTATTAGTATTGCTTCCTTTTAAAAAATGAAAGTAAGCTTTACTCCTAACTATAAATTGTTCTAATCAGATTGTCTCCTAATCAGTTCAGCTCATTCATGTCCAACTCTTTGCAAACCCATGGACTGCTGCACACCAGACTTCTCTATCACCAACTTCTGGAGCTTGCTCAAATTCATGTCCATCGAGCTGGTGATGCCATCCCACCATTTCATCCTCTGTTGTCCCCTTCTTCTCCTGCCTTCAGTCTTCCTCAGCATCAGAGTCTTTTCCAATGAGTCAGTTCTCCTTACCTAGCTACTAGGAATCTCCTAATACCTAGCTAAAATCAGCTTTGAGAAAAAGTCTCTGATGAGTAAAGAGGGAGAGACTGGAGTTACACAAGTCCAGTTTACACCATACCATACTTTTTTCTTAAGTGTTTACATAGCAGAAAAATAGAAAATTGCCTCTTGAAGTACAGAGTACTTTTAGGAAAAATATTTTGATCAGTGGTATTAAATCATCACTGAAAAGCATAATACCCTAAGGAGATAAAGTACTCTTAATCTCTAGATAATATATAGAATACATATTTGGATAATCTATATTAATTTATATTATCTTTAAAAAGTTATCTTCTTATGGTATCTATTAAACACATTAATTGGAAACATTCAAAGAAAACAATAAATAAGTGACTGATACATGTATTTAAAAACTCATTAATCTAGGGATTTCCCTAGTGGTCCAGGGATTAAGACTCCATGTTTCCAATGATCCCTCACTGGGAAACTAAGATCCCAAATGCTGCCTGGCCAAACAATAAAACAACAACAAAACAAACATATATTTGTTCCATATATACAACATATGGAACAAAAATATATATTTGTAACATATTAAATTAAAAAAATTTTAAAGTCAGTCTATCAGGAGCAAGAAATCTTATCCAATCATAAATATTTATTAATATATCTGTCTACCCTATGAACAGGCTTCCCAAGTGGCACAGTGGTAAAGAACCACCTGCCAATATAGGAGACATGAGTTCGATCCCTCGGTCAAGAAGATTCCCTAGAATAGGAAATGGAAACCCACTATAGAATGACTTGCCTGGAAAATTCCATGGACAGAGGATCCTGGCAGGCTACAGTCCACAGGGCTGCAGAGTCGGAATGAGAGACTGAGCACGCACACACACCCTATGTATGTATGTATGTATGTATGTATGTATGTATGTATGTATGTATGTGTATGTGTGTGTGTATACAGTCACTAAGTCATGTCCGACTTTTTGCAATACCATGGACTGCGGCATGCCAGGCTTTCCTGTCTTTCACTATCTCCTGGAGTTAGCTCAAATTCATGTCCACTGAGTCAGTGATAGCAATAGCAAGGAGAGATAAGACATTCATGTCCACTAAGTTGGAAATACAACAAGGAGAGATAAGAAAGCCTTCCTTAGTGATCAATGCAAAGAAACAGAGGAAAATAATAGAATGGGAAAGACTAGAGATCTCTTCAAGAAAAGTAGAGATAGCAAGGGAACATTTTGTGCAAAGATGGGCACAAAAAAGGATAGAAATGGTATGGACCTAACAGAAGCAGAAGATATAAAGAAGAGATGGCAAGAATACACAAAAGAACTAAACAAAAAAGATCTTCATGACCAGATAACCACAATGGTGTGATCACTCACCTAGAGCCAGACATCCTGGAATGTGAAGTCAAGTGGGGCTTAGGAAGCATCACTACAAACAAAGCTAGAGGAGGTGATGGAATTCCAGTTGAGTTATTTCAATCCTATGTGCAGATGATACCACCCTTACGCAGAAAGTGAAGAGGAACTTAAGAGCCTCTTGATGAAAGTGAAAGAGGAGAATGAAAAAGTTGGTTTAAAACTCAACATGCAGAAAACAGATCATGGCATGCAGTCCCATCACTTCATGGCAAATAGATGGGGGAAAAATGGAAACAGTGAGAGACTTTAATTGGGGGTTGGCTGCAAAATCACTGTAGATGGTGACTGCAGCCATGAAATTAAAAGATGCTTGCTCCTTGGAAGAAAAGTTATGACCAACCTAAACAGCATATTAAAAAGCAGAGACATTACTTTGCTGACAAAGGTCCATCTAGTCAAAGCTATGGTTTTTCCAGTAGTCATGTATGAATGTGACAGTTGGACTATAAAGAAACCTGAGCACCAAAGAATTGATGCTTTTGAATTGCGGTGTTAAGAGAAGACTCTTGAGAGTCCCTTGGACGGCAAGGAGATTCAGCCAGTCAATCCTAAAGGAAATCAGTCCTGAATATTCATTGGAAGAACTGATGCTGAACCTGAAACTCCAATACTTTGGCCATGTGATGCGAAGAACTGACTCATTTGAAAAGACCCTGATGCTGGGAAAGATTGAAGGTAGAAGAAGAAGGGGACGACAGAGGATGAGATGGTTGGATGGCATCCCCAACTCAATGGACACGCATTTGAGTAAGCTCTGGGAGTTGGTGATGGACAGGGAGACCTGGTGTGCTGCAGTCCATGGGGTCACACAGAGTCAGGTAAGAATGAGCTGCTGAACTGAACTGAGTCAGTGATGTCATCTAATCGTCTCATCCTCTGCTGCCGCCTTTTCCTTTTTGCCCTCAATCCCTCCCAGCATCAGCGCCTTTTCCAATCAGTTGGCTCCTAGCATCAAGTGTCCAAAATACTGGAGCTTCAGCTTCAGAAGCAGTCCTTTCAATGAATATTCAGGTTGATTTCCTTTAGGATTTACTGTATACCCCCAAAACACTAAACCAGTTTAACTTTACAAGTAAAGAAGAATTAGAAGGAAGCTCCTTTGAAAAACAAGGTTAAAAATAAATAAATAATTGTTGCTGTTACCTCACTACAGAAATTTATTCTTTTATAAATGTTTTAGGAACACACAACATTTTCAGGGGTTAGTTATTCCCCTAAGCACTGGCTTGTCCATCAAATATTATATTAACTTCTTTCTTTGTAGTATATCATCTGGTTTTGAAATATTTCCGAGTTGTTCTACTGTCTTGATTGAATTTAACCAACAAATGTATTTATCACTGAACACTTCTAGAGTTTTCCTTCAGCATTACACTGAGTCATGTGCATAATATGTCACTTTAAAATATAACTTAATACAGCCTATTGCTTCCTCTGCAATGCCCCTCTGGACATTCTTGCAATAAGAGTTTCTTTTAAAAGATGTTTTCATAGAAGAAAAATACTTAGGTATCCTATATTTTAATGATGGAAACCTGCTTGGCAAGCATCACATTTGATCTGAAAACTTTAGTTTATTTAATAGTTTTATAAATAAGGAATATATGTAAATATTAACACCATCAGAATAAAAATTCACATAACTTAAACTCATTATTTTGTATCATACATTCATGTTATTTAAATCATGTAGTCACATAATTTTATAGCAGGAAGGAAATGTTAGCAACTCAATATACAAATGAAGAAACTACATAAAACAGAACTTCCTACAAAGATAACAAAAGACTGACACAAGTCACCAAGACTTACGCCATTAGCTGCTATTCTACTAGAATCAAACAAGCAAGTGGCCGATGGTAATTCATAAAGTATTGCCCTGACAATCTCGATATATCCACGGGCTCCTGTCTTAAGTATATGTTTATTATCCCTCACCTAGAGCCAGACATCCTGGAATACAAAATCAAGTGGGCCTTAGGAAGCATCTCTACAAACAAAGCTAGAGAAGGTGATGGAATTCTAGTTGAGTTTTGCAAATCCTAAAAGATGAAGCTGTGAAAGTGTTAACACTCAATATGCCAGCAAATCTGGAAAACTCAGCAGTGGCCAGAGGCCTGAAAAAGGTCAGTTTGCGTTATAATCCCAAAGAAAGGCAATGCCAAAGAATGTTCAAACTACGACACAACTGCATTCATCTCACACACTAGCAACGTAATACTCAATATTCTCCAAGCCAGGCTTCAACAGTGCGTGAACCATGAACTTCCAGATGTTCAAGCTGGATTTAGAAAAGGCAGAGGAACCAGGAATCAAATTGCCACCATTCACTGGATCATCGAAAAAGCAAGAGAATTCCAGAAAAACTTCTACTCCTGCTTTATTGACTACGCCAAAGCCTTTGACTGTGTGGATCACAACAAACTGTGGAAAATTCTGAAAGAGATCTGAATACCAGACCACATTACCCACCTCTTGAAAAATCTCTATGTAGGTCAAGAAGCAACAATCAGAACTGGATATGGAACAACAGACTGGTTCCAAATTGGGAAAGGAGTACGTTAAGGCTGTATATTGTCAGCCTGCTTATTATTTACCTTACATGCAGAGTATATCATGCAAAATGTCAGGCCAGATGAAGCACAAGCTGGAATCAAAATTGCTGGGGGAAATATCAATAACCTCAGATATGTAGATGACACTACCCTTATGCCAGAAAGTGAAGAAGAACTAAAGAGCCTCTTGATGAATGTGAAAGAGGAGAGTGAAAAAGTTGGTTTAAAACTCAACATGCAGAAAACTAAGATCATGGCATCTGGTCCCATCATTTCAGGGCAAATAGATGGGGAAAAAATGTAAACAGTGAGAGACTTTATTTTGGGGGCTCGAAAATCACTGCAGATGGTGACTGCAGCCAGGAAATTAAAAGACGCTTACTCCTTGGAAGAAAAGCTATGACCAACCTGTCATATTAAAAAGCAGAGACATTACTTAGCCAGCAAAGGTCCATCTAGTCAAAGCTATGGTTTTTCCAGTAGTCATGCGTGGATGTGAGAGTTGGACTATAAAGAAAGCTAAAAACCGAAGAATTGATGCTTTCGAACTATGGTGTTGGAGAAGATTCTTGGACTGCAAGGAGATCCAACCAGTCCATCCTAAAGGAGATCAGTCCTGAATATTCATTGGAAGGACTGATGCTGAAGCTGAAACTCTAATACTTTGCCCACCTGATGTGAAGAACTGAGTCATCTGAAAAGACCCTGATGCTGGGAAAGATTGAAGGCAGGAGGAGAAGGGGACAACAGAGGATGAGATGGGTGGATGGCATCACCAACTCGAGGGACATGAGTTTGAGTAGGTTCTGGGAGTTGGTGATGGACAGGGAAGCCTGCCATGCTGCAGTCCATGGGGTCACAAAAAGTCAGATATGATTGAGCGACTGAACTGAACTGAATGGAACACTTCTTGCTTTTTGCCTGCCCTCTATTGTACACAAAATCTGACATTCCTTGGTACAGCTTGACTTTCAGGACTCTCTAACTGACTTGCACCCTAGCAGTTTAAATATCCTAGTCTAGGGATGTTCTAGAATTCCTCTTATAGTTATCTTTTACAATATACAAAATCACATCAGCTAGAGGATGGTGCTACTGTCATAAAAAGGGCTATGTCCCAAGTCATTTGTTTAAGCTGCTATGCAGCCACATCAATACCTCACAGAAAAGGGCCTTTGGAAATTCTTAACATTCTGAAGATAAAATACAAAGGTATGACACAGCTCTTTCTTTTTTGCTAAGACTTTTCTGTCTTGTTAGTAGTTGTTTGCATCAGATAAGAAGTGACTGCTAAAAGATATACTTAACTTATTATAGCTATAAGCTTCCCTGTATTAGTAGGAAGAGACTCTTTTTATTTTTACTTTTTTTTTTTTTTTTTTTTTTTTGGCCATGCTGTGTGGCTTGTGGGATCTTAGTTCCTCAACCAGGGACTGAACCTGGGCCATTGGCAGTGAAAGCAGAGAGTCCTAACTACTAGACCACCAAGGAATTCCTCTACTTTATTTTTTAAATGATCGCAATTTCTTGTCCTAAAAACCAAAAATAATGTATGAGATTAAACCCTGCGGATGAATCCATGTCCTATAGCAGTATAGGTTATGGGATAATATGCCTTCATAATACCTTCTGCTATCTCTGTTGCTAACTATAACTCTTGCATATATAATTCCATTATACTTTTATAATTCAAGGTTTTGAAATGCTTTTGAACCATTAATATATTTTCCTGGTTAAAATTCTTTGAGATGTTCTTAACAAGAGTCTTAGATAATGAATTTGGGCAAACTCTGGAACAGTCTTTACAGTATTATCATTCTCATTAATTTTCAGAACTACCCACTGTGTTGAGATGATTGTCATGGGCCTAAGACTTCAATTTGGCTAAATATTTTTGCATATATTTCAACATATAAGTAACTACCAGATGTTTAAATGTTAAGTTCATATGGAAGAAATGGTTAAAAGTATTTATTTTTATCTCACGATTTCTTTGTAACACTAATTCTCATTTTACTATTTCCTTATGTATTTCACTATTTCCTCAATATTTTGGTCTACAATGGGCCAATAACTCTAAAATCCCTTCAAAGACAAAACAATCCTTTAAAATATTTCAGAATTTAAACCATTTACTCATGTATAATATTTAATATATGCAACATCGCTAATTTTTTAAAAGAGAAACCTTATATAGTGATTCACCTATTACTTTAGTAAAATATACAGACTTCATGTAAAGCACAGGATTACACTTTTTTTTTTTAACAGAGTTTTCCATTTATATTCTTATTTGGCTTTAGCAACCTGATATATGATTCTGCCCTAACCTGTCAGAAAAAAGATGGGTAGGAGGCTAAAAACAATATTACTTTTAAGAGAGTTACTGCAGTACACAGTTCTGTACTTTCATCCAGTTTATTCGTTTTTCTTTGCCTCTTTGGTTATCTCTGAAGACTGCTCCTGTTTCCATTGTTTCATCCTTTAGCATTCACATATCAGAGCAATAAGTATTTCATTACTGGTTTATCTGTCCAGAGGCTTGAGAAGCGGTAACAATTAACCCTCCCTTCACAGTGATTGATACAGGCTTTGCTTTCAATTTGTTCCACTACACAGATCATGAAATTCTGAATGCAATCATCCTCATTGACCTACACTTTCAAACACACGGCTACAATGAGACGAAAGTAATTATTAAAAGGAACACAGGACTACTGAGATCTGAAACAAAGTCTTTTAAAAATCTGTTAGATGACCTTCTGGTAAAATTGGCAAATTCTGATGTTAACAAAAATGATAGCTTTGTGTCCCTGTCTGAAAATATTCAATGCAAGCTGATCAACGTATACTGTGGTGATTGTACTGACTGCAGTGTATACTTCGAAAATACAGAAAGCCATTTTAGAACTGTTACAAAGTAGAGATAAACTGTCAACACTGTAGCTTAATCTGCCTAATTTTTTTTTAAGGAAACTAAACTTCCTGCTTTGTGTATAAATGATCAACATTGACCAAAGCAAAGAATCAAGACTGGAAAAGCAATCGCTTTATTCTATAAGAAGACTTACATACCTGAATCCTACATCTTCCCTCTCCTCCTCCCTTTAGATGAAGATTCACAGTAAGAAATGAATACATTTTTCACAAAGTCTGAAAAATAGCTTCAAATAAATATTAATCTACTGCAATCGATATATATGAGGAATGGAGAGGGCCGAATGGGAGAGTGGTGACTACAGAACTATATTAAAACAAGGGTTGCAGTTAAAGAAAATCAGGGTGGAAAGCAAGGCAGCAGGCCTGAGGCTCTAATCACAGAGCAGAGTGATGGAGATGAACCAATACTGCATGGATTAGCAATGAATTATTTTGAACCGTAATCATATGGCTGCACAGAAGAGAGGCGAAACTAGCCATTACTCATAAACTGATCTACTGATTTCTTGAGAGAGGTGGGGGCGGGGGGATGAGAACAAATTCATATGCTAAACTAATTCAGAATAATGAAAACCTAAAGATGCAGTTACACTTCAAGTTACATTCTATTTTTAATATCTACCACATACTACATAATATGGGGTATTTACAGTAGAAACTATAAAGTGCTTGGATTCGAAAATCCAACCATTTCTTCTAAGATTAGGATGTGAGATATTTATGCCACTCTGTTTTTTCTTGTCCAATAAAACCATTTCTGAATACCTTTCATACCCCCAAATATAAAACACTAAAGTATTTCGTGATAAAGAAGAAACAGTACTCAAGGAATTAACTTCCTTTGGATAATGGGAAAAAATCATACCAAATGAAGATTCGATTGTTAGAACTAATTTTGTTAGGAAGAAAAAAAATCAAAACTGCTGGTAGCAAGAGATTCCTGAGATTCTTATGAACAGACTGTTTAAATGAAGAGCACTTTAATCAGTAGAGGAATCCTCACGTTTCTAATGTCTTGCTGTGCATTCTGCAGGTTATAGTAGCAGCTGGTAGAGGTCATATATCTTTTGTGAGCATCCCAAAAAGGCTCACTGCCAGACTGTTAAATTATGAATAAGCAATGAACAAAAGAATGCAGATACGGTGGTGACAAGATAATCCAAGCAAATTTATCTATGACAAATTTCACAGGATTAACAAATTACATTTACACAGAACAATAAAAATGTGCAAAAAAAAAAAAATGATGAGCCTACTTTTCCTTAAAGCATTAGGAAAACAAAAAGTCACAAATCCTCTGCATATATTTAAATTTAACTTGATCTAAAGTAAGACATTTATAATATATTTAAGATATCTTTGTAACATTTTCCCATTTTAGGTAGATATACACAAACTTCATATACTGGTTTATATTTCATATATGTTACACTGTAAAGAATATATATATATATACATACACATATATATATTTGGCTTATATATAAATCATATATACAAACAGTGAAATCTACAATAAATAAATGTCATCCCATTCATATACATGAAATAGAATGGATATGTTTTTAAGAAACATATTTTGAGAAATTTATTTGTGTAATTTGTATAATTATTTGTGTATTGTATAATTATTTGTAATAATTTCAACTAGTACAATACATATTAGCTACCAAAATATCCTTATTCACTGATGCCTCCATTTTCAAGGACCAGAGAGAGGGGTTCTGAAAACAGTTTCAATCATTCCACTTGCTCCTACCAAAACACTGCAGTCTTTTTGAGTAAAGTGCTTCTTCTGCACGAAGTTTTTAGAACTAGTGCCCTTTTCTGCAGTGTTACAATAGCAGAAAAGAAAATTCACAGTTGGTGGAGGGGATTGATTTCAGCTATATTCATTAAAGATGACCCTTAATCCAATATTAAACTTTTCTTTATAATAAAATTATTTGTATTAATCTTATAAATGAGAAAAGCCCCAGTCTATCAGATAATAAGAAATTACTGAAATGACCTGTGAGTCCATAAAGTGTTCTTAAAATGCTATGTGGCATTGCTTTCCAAAATATGTGATATATATTTAAGTTTTAATGTTATAGACAACCTCCGTACCAGAGTCAGAGCCCTTTAATACTGCATTGGTATACTGATGATAATAAAATAATGCTGTTCAGTCACTAAGTCGCGGCTGACTCTCTGTGTTCCCATGGACTGCAGCACACCAGGCTTTCCGGTCCTTCACTATCTCCAAGAGTTTGCTCAAATTCATGTTCATTGAGTTGGTGATATAATTTATTTTAAGATGACTTGAATGCTGTTTTAAATTTTGTAGCCTATTTTTCATTTATACTTCCTACTGTCTGTTGCTTTTAATCTTCAATATTTTAGCAAAACATTTCTCTAAATGAGTCCTTTCCAACATCTCACAAGTCAACCTATCCTTTATGTAAACAAGAAATTTTCTTAACGTGAAAGTGAATGTTTAAGTTACACAAAATACTCAGCTCTTTCAACCACAAATACTCAAGCACTGCTTATTTAGTCCTTTCAAGCCCTGAAATTCCTATATTTTATTCTTTTTTTGAAGAAGCTATTTGGTTGACAGTATTGCATCTAAAAACAGGAAGATAAATGTGGTATGCTTGTCTACTCCCTCAAATCTAACATATGTTCTACAAGGAGCAGTGATTAAAGTCAGATGTTACAAACTTTCATAATCTTCAGTCACTAAGTTGTGTCCAATTCTTTTGTGATCCCATGGCCTGTAGCCCACCAGGGTCCTCTGTCCATAGGATTTCTCAGGCAAGAATACTGGAGTGTGTTGCCATTTCCTTCTCCAGGGAACATTCCTGACCCAGGAATTGAACCCATGTCTCCTGCATTGGCAGGCAGATTCTTTACCACTGAGCCGCTAGGGAAACCCTTTCCAAAAGTATAGCTTTTATCAAAGAAATGTTACATACCAGACCAACCCCTGTGATCCCCCCCTACCCTGCATTAGAGAAATTAAAATGTTCTCAAGACTTTCCTTTCTTGAATGTCACAAGTGTGTGAACATCCAGGAGGAGAGTGGGGGGAGCTAAATGATAACTTATCACTTATGTATTTACTGTGGTCCATTTTTAAACATGTTTTTAATTAAATGAGTTAATTAATATATGTAAAGCCCTTAGAACAGTACCTGGTACACAGTACTATATAAATGCTTGCTGTCATTATTTTAATGCCAGGTAATTTGGCAACAGGCCAACTTCCACAAGCCCTTATACATCTCAAAAGAATATACAGAAACACAGGCAGTGAAGTGTACTATGCTTTACCCATTCAGTGGCAAAACTATCCCAAAATAAAAGTCTCGGCTGTAGTCTTTAGATTAAACTGTGACACACTCTGAGGCAAGAATAACAGGAGTGGAAAAGGTCCATGAATACTTCACAGTCTAAGACCAAAGAGGCCTATGTATATGGCAAACTGATGCTTCAGAAATCATTCAGTGAAAAGTCTGCTGATAGATAGCTGTGGAAGGAAGGAAGTGAAAGTTGCTCAGTCATGTCTGACTCTTTGCAACCCCATAAACTATACAGTCCATGGGATTCTCCAGGCCAGAATATTGGAGTGGGTAGCCTTTCCCTTCTCCAGGGGATCTTCCCAACCCAGGGATCGAACCCAGGTCTCCCACATTGCAGGCAGACTCTTTACCAGCTGAGCCAGAAGGGAAGCCCAAATAGCTGTGGAGATTGCCCACAAAACTACCGGAATGTTAATGGTAGAGTGAGAATAATTCACTGATTCTTTCTCTCACTTTACAAACACCGTTTTTCTGAACTTCTCCAAACATGTGATGAAACACCAAGAAGCAGAGATCTAGTTCACTACTCGGCACACACAGTCTTTCTGCCATAAGAGCTCTCTGGCATGGGCTCAGAAATCCCTGACTCTGGAAAATCTGAAAAATGCAGGGCCCCTCCACAGTGCAGTTAAGGTCCTACATTTCTACAGAGACAAACCTGATTTCAGTCTCTACTCTACCACCTTCTTTGGGAACAATATGCCTCTGTTTTCTCATCCATAAATGGGGGTATTAGCACTTCCCTTGTAAGGCAGTGGGGAAACCAATGAGAAAATTACTAGGAAATATTTAATATTTGTTGCAAAGGGCTTTGAAACAAGTAATGTCCAATAAATCTTTATTATCATATGTGATCATTTTCATTTTAAAATCCCAAAGATCTTTTTAAATTTTTTTGCTATTAATTCATTTACATTATATAACATCTTTTCTTTCTTTCCCCCAAGAACCTCTAATTATTTTACAGTCCTTAGCTGCAATATTTTACAAGCGGAATACCTGTCCCCCCAGAACACTAAGCTAACAGAAGTCAAAGGAGATAAGGAGCCTTTTTTACAGGTCCATGAATTCTCTACTTTCTACTCTTCCAGAAAAGGGTGTTTTCTGGCCCTTGATAATATTCCACATATCCAATATATGGACAAGTCTATAACTAAAGCAACTGTTCTTACAAGGTGTATTATTCACTACTATCTTCAGCACAAGTCAGGACGGTCCATTGCAGAGGTTCAATAAATAAAGCTGAATGAACAAACCAATCAATAATTATAGTCAAGGCTCACAAGCAGTTTGGACAATGGCAACGTGCGATTTTCATCTTGCCTCTCACGATTTTGTACACGAGACCACAAGTATGCCAATTAATTCACCAAAATATTATGCTTCAGACATGTACACAGACAACTTCAAGTGCTGTTTAATCTTGCCACTGCCCTAGTAATTTCAGCTATAGTAGTAGTCACTTTCCTCTTACTAAGCCATGCCCTGTTTATGCACTACATTTTTACTAGTATCACTGCAAACTATTCTATGTAAGGTTCTATCGAACTTATTAGTGCAAACGTCCTCTTGACATTAATGGGGCCCAGCGCAGTAAAAATACCATTCAGTTACAGTTGGTTTATTACACTGCCCAATGAGGGGAAAAAAATAAGAAAGAAAACAGGCACTATTTACTATAAAAACACTAACATCATTAAACGCAAAGCAAACATAACTGAATTTTCCCATAAATTTGGGAAGTTCTTAGCTAGTCATAGTACGGATTTCAATATTTAAAGTTTTACATATTCCATTGTGTACAACTTTGGGAACATTTAAATTTTTAAATTAATATTTAATCACGTGAACAACTAAAAATTTTAACAGCCTAATCCTTCCACTAGGTATCAGCCTTATCCATCGTATGCAATTAGGAAATGTTGATAAACCACTTGAAATTAAATTATAAGCCAAGAGCCATGCAGAATTTTTTTTTAATTAATTCAAGAGATGAATGCTATAATACAGAAAAAGTAGCCATGTGAACATAACAGGGGAGGGGCTAGCTCTGCTCTCACGTGTGTTTAATTTTCTTTAAATTTAGTGAGTGGCATTCTGCATAGGAAAGGGGAACACTGGAATTGCAGGAAAAATAAGAAAATAAAAATAGACTATCTAAGAGTCATTATTAATAGTAAAGCACTTAAGGAAATGTATTAGAAAAAAACATTATCAGAAGTGATTTAGATATCTCTGTGACATAGCCCCTGCAAATACCCTACAAAATATAAAGCTCAACAGCTTAAAAAATATCTCAATAAAAGCTACACTGCCTAAATGTTCCCCCGTCAAAAAAAAAAAAAAAAAAAGTACTGCTTTACAAAAGCATGTACAGTATAGAAACCCTTGTCATAGAAAACCATGCCACAGAGCAGGGGACCCTGGACATCAGATCCCATTTCAAACAGATGCAATTTTAACATGCCAGTGGATCCCAAACTAAGATCTGGGCCAGAGCAAGAGTTGAGAGGTTTATAGAAATTCTGGCATTCCCATAAAACAGATCTATTGCAGGTAGGAGCAACAACTGTGTAGAAGAATTTGGGGGAAAATTCAAACTTCATATTGCCAAAAATACCAGGCTGTTCCAATTTGTACATCAAATTTAAATTGCAATATAAATCTTCCCAACTCATTGCTGAACAAGATAGTAATTTCCCACAACTTTCAGTCAAATATAAAAGTCATATTCTTAAGAATATTTTTAAAGACCACAGGGGCTAAAACTTTAATAATAATACCACTAGGTGCTTTAAAAAAAAAAAAAAAAAAACCTCATGTAACTTTTTTTTTTTAACCAAAAGCATCCAATAATGTTGGATTCGAGTTTGCTCATAACAAATCAAATCTAGTAACAGGCATATTACAGATTTGAAGTAGCTATGTGTCTCTCAATTTATAAATCAGAAATTGGAAATAGGAAAGGATGCTGTAATGTGGGAGGGTCCTACATAATAAAGGTCTTTATAACTCCTGGCTCCTGAGCTATACAATCTAATATCCTCTCCGGTGGTTCTGTGATATGCCCATGCATTACAGTTCTTGTTGACAGTCTGTTGCCTTGGAAATATTTCATTATTTCAGTTTTTCCATTTGTAGACCCTTGGCCTTGTGATATGAAGGCCATCCTATTTCATATTTTCGATTATCATTTAAGCAATCTTGTGGAGCTATTTATATATAAGCAAGTGTTAGACAACGCATATCATCATTTATCACTCTGTGTTTAAGCTTACATTGTAGAAAGAAATGCCTCCAAAAAAGTCTCCACCACCACCTTTACTTTTTAAACCAAAAGCCCTGTGCTACTGGAATATGCTTTGCAAACCAGCCTGGGCATATCACATGCTTGACACTTCTGTCTAATTTTCTTGGTTTTACATCCACGTAGTGGAAAAACTCTGTGGTAGTAGTATATAATTTGCAGCCTACTGGAGTTTTTTGTTTGTTTGTTTGTTTGGTTTTGTTTTTAATCAAAGGAATTTTAATACACAAGGTTTTCAACTTGTTATTTCAGGCTCCAAAGAGACACTTTCTGCGTGTATGAGTCAGAGGAATTTAAGGATAACTAAATAATAACATAAGACATTATCAAGAAAAAACTTCTTTTCCCAAAATTTACTCTGTAAACATTATTAGGAGGAAATTACTTTTGTACTGTATTATTAAACTCAGGTCAGAGTTTCTAAACAAGAAGCCAATTCAAAAGATTTTTTTTTTCTCTCTCTACAAGTTTTGATACTGGTATATGTGAAAAACAATAGAGATAGTGTCCATAAAAGCCTTTAAGAAGTCAATGATTTGGAAACCATGTTTTAAGTAAATGGGAGGAGGTCACTTAATGCATGTCCACAGAAAACCATCTTTTGTAAACATATTTCTGTTCAACCATTACAGAGAAATTACACTGCTAACCAACAAGTTCCAGGCACAAAGTCCACATAAAGGTGAAGTGACTACTTAGTTGAGCAAGTAACTATGAAAAATAACCCCTCCTGAACCAACCGTCTGATTTCCCATTTCTCATTACAAAACCAAATCAAGGAACATGTGTAATGTTTACACTCAAAGTGTTAAGAGCATTTTAAACCCTAATAACAAAGTGAACCCTCGGGGCATAAAACAACTGTTTGGATTATGGGCCAAGTTTGTGGTTATTACTGTTTGAAACATTTAGTTTATAACTCCTTTCTTCCTTTCCTCTGTATCGTCGCTCCTTCTGCCCGTACCTCCTTAGTACTCCTCCCTCTCCCTACAGGTTAAACCTTCTCAGATCCAACCTTTAAAATGACAGCATCCGAGCTGAACAAGAAGATGCTATTAAAGGGCATTAAATTAAATACAGTATATCCTCCTACAACTTCAATCAGAATTTCAGACCAAGTGTTATTTAGTTCAGCTCTCAAGTGGAGCAGAATAACAAATCGCGCACTTTGATTTACCTTCTTCGAATGCCAAATGGAGACAGGTGATAAAGAACGCGCTCATGCACAGGCTATGAAGTTTCCTCTAGAAATTAATTCTATCTTCAAGATTCCTATCTCAGAGAAATTCCCAAAATGGCACACAAATAGGCCTCTGCTGGAGAGATTACTGGGGCCATCCCAGTAAATACATTTACTACCAGAGGACTGGGGAAGAAGGAGGCAAAGAAAAGGAAAGAAGGGAGGAAATCAATTATAAACTTTTGACTTCGAAAAGTATTCATCACCATGTTAAATACGAAATAATTATTAAAAGCTTTGCACAAATGCTCTGAAAAGCAATTTTTCTACCTACAAAATAAAGTACTTAATATGTGAATTCCCATAAAACACTTAAGACTAAATGTTCCTTTTAGCTTTATGAGTTGTCAGGTAGTTAATGCTAACCATCTTTAACATCTTTAAAAGCTGAGCTGTGTATGATTTACTCCCAGGTACATGACTTATATAGAAATTAGCTAGAGTTTAGAATGAGTCTCTTACGTATCTACTTGAAATTATTTCCTTAATCCTGACAATTCTGCGGTCCCTACTGAATAAAGGAAACAAGCAATAGTGCAAGAGAAGTTTTCTAAGGGAATAGCTTGTTTAAATATCTCCTTAACAACTAGATGGAAACTACAGGTTAAATGCTATGTTGTATCAAAAATAAAAATGCCCATGTCAAAACAATTAAATCTTGCTACTATGGACTTCCCTCATCTTTTCAAGTTCACTTAAGCCTGTGAGGAAAGTAAACATCGCTGGTTGGGGGCCGGGGGTGGGGGGGAATGGACACATCTAACCGCATTTGTTTTCCTCGGGAATCAATGGGTAACATTTCATACTTCCTACTGAGCATTTCCTTTTCTGAGACAGAGAGAGAGATTCACTTTGCTCAAACCAATATGCTATATGCAATTAATGTCATTAACGCTGCCAATTAATAGCAAATAGGAGTCCAAACAAAGTAGGCTGGGTGGACAGCAGGAGGGGAAAACCACGAGGGGCGGAGGGGTGCTTAGTTACTCTGAAATCTAACAATGCCACTCACGTAGGACAGTTAAGGAAATTGTGAAGACAAACTCCCGTTCCCTTTTGGCTTCGGTGTAACTAACTTCAAACAGACATGCTCGGCTGAGCTCCCTGCCTGGATATGCAGTTCTCCCCTGGAACTTTTTAAAACACAGATCCGCAAACAGTAACTAACGGGACAGAGATGTTCCAAGTGTTGGCACATTTTGGATCTCGCTGTTGGCTGGCTCATTGGGACTGAAGGGTTTTCTTCTTTTTTTCCTCGGGGGTAAGGGGGTGAGGGGGGTGTGGAAGAAGAGAGTGAATAGGAGGCAGTGGAGGAGAACAGAGGGCAAAAGCAGGAGACCTACAAGTTGACGAGGCTGGGGGCGGCAGGCCGGGCGGCGGGGAGGCGGCCGCGCGCCTCTCTCCGCCCGGCCCGGCCTAGCGGCTCCGCGCGGAGACAAGCCCCTCCGCGACACCGTCCGGGCCTGGCGCGAGCTCCGCGCTCCCCGCCCCCGGCCTCCTCCTCCTCCTCCCCTGCTCGCCAGCCTGCCCTCCCCCTCCCCAGCCTCATTCCTTCCTAGAGAGCAGCTGCCAAGGGACCTGCGGCGGCCCCGGGGATCCCCCGGCCCCCCCACCCGCACCGCTGCTCCCCGCCACACGGCAGCCCCTTCGTTTTTGTTTCTCTCTTTTTCTTTTTTCTTTCTTTTTTCTGCTTTTTCTTTTTTTTTTTCTTTTCTTTTCTTTTTTTTTTTTCTGTCAACGAGTCACTCCATTCGCCGAGCCGAGGAGGTGCGACCGCTCGGAGAGCCTGGCGCCGCCGCCGCCGCCGCCGGAGAGCCCGCTCGCTGCCGCAGCCGCCGCGGGCGGACAATGCGCGCGGGGACCGCGGAGCCGCCTGCCCGCAGACCGGGTTCCCGCGGGCTCGCGGCCCAGGAGGCGGGCTGCGGAGCGGGGCCCGCCACCTCGGCGGAGGCGGCGGCGGCGGCGGCGGCGGGAGCGGCCGCCCCGGCGGCAGGTTCAATAAACAGAAAAGTGTTACCGTTCTCGCCTGGAAGGATCCTGCTGAAAGCTGGGCTTGGTGGGCGCCATCTTCCTGCTATTTTTTTTCCTCTCTTACTTTTTGCCTCTCTCCCCACTCCCGGGGCGGGGGGCGTGGGGAGGGCGGGGGGTGTGCGTGTGCGTGGGGTGGCGGGAGTGAGTGCGGGCGTGCGCTGCGCTCAGCGGCGGCCGGGCGGGCGGCGGCCGTGGCCGTGGCCGTGGCCGTGGCGGCGGCGGCGGCGGCGGCGGCGGCGGCGGCCGTGCTGCTGAGGCGGGGAGGCTACGGAAAAGTAGAGGGGCCGGAGCCTCGCCGGCAGCCGGCCGTCCCCTCGCGCCGCCGGTGCCTCTCGCCGCAGGTCGCCGCCTCCTCCGCCGCCTGCGCCTTCTCCTCCCCCTGCTCTCCGGGCGCCGCCGCCGCCGTCCATGCGTCGCAGAGCCCCCGCGGCCCGGGCCGCTCCGGCTCCCGAGACATGCCCGGCGCGGAGACAGGCGACCGGCGGCGGCGGCGGAGGAGGAGGGGGAGGCGGCGGCGGGGGGGCGGCGGGGGAAGGCGGCCGCGCGGCCCCGCGGGCAGCCGGGCCCAGGGCCCCGCCGCCGCCGCCTCAGGGTGCTCGCCCTCGCGCGCCGCCACACCCCCCGCCGTCACCCCCGCCGCCGCCGCCCCGAGCCGGCCGGGTGGCAGGTGGGGCACACACCCTCCCGGCGGGGGGCGGTGGGGGGCCCTAGGCCGGGAGGGGCGGGGAGCGGGGGAGGAAGCGCAGGGGGTTCCCAGCTTGACCGCTGTGAAAGTATTTCTGGGCATTTTCCAGCTGCTTTGCTCCAGAGCGCTCTCTCGCACGCAGACACACACCGCCCCCGCCCCCCCCTCGCGCGCGCTCTCTCTCTCTCCCTCTCTCCGTGTCTCTCTCCTCTCTCTCTCTCGTTGGGGGACTGGGAAGCTCGGCTGCCGGCGCAACAACGCCACTCAGTTGCAGTTTCGAACACTTCCCTTCTCTGGAGTATCGCGGCCAGGAGGAAGGAAACAAGAGAGAGAGGAACTGGGAGGCCCACGGCAGCGGGCAAGGCAACCGGGCGTCCCGGGCGCGCCTTCGGGGACAAGCGGGTGGGGTGCGCGGGCGGAGAGGCCCGGAGAGCCCCTCTGGGCTGGCGGAGCGGCGGCACAGGCTACCTTGTGGCTCGGGCGCTCTCAGCAGCATTTCCAAGCCCGGAGCAATCTGCATTATTCACGCCTGTATCAAGTCTGCAGACCCCGGGGTTCACAAGTGAATCCCCAGGAGTTTAAACGCAGTTAGATAAAACGCTTCTCCCACCTGGGCACCTGGGACCAGACCGGACTTCGGGCCCTCTGGGATCCAGCCTAGCCGCGTCCTTATTTTACAGCTCAGAGAGGCCTAGAGATAGGGCCACTCGGTGCAGGGCCAGTGCTGGAATCTATTGCCTAGGTAGCCCTCGGTCAGAGATTTTTCTCCACGAAACCGCTCTGCCGGGTGTGGGCAGCTTTTTAGGCAGAGACTTGGATCAGTCATGTGTCACCCAGGAAAGTAGAAAGGACTCCCAAAGCATTTCTACTCTGAATAAATGAGAGCCAGACCGAAAACATCAATTCTAGGAGAGGCTTTGCATTTTACTTTAAACTTAAGAAAAAACAGACTCTCAAAGAGGTCCCATTCACTGCTACCATTTCACTATAGTGGGGCTGAGAGTCAGAAACTTGGAAAACCCAAGTGTGTTTCATGGCAGACGTGTTTAATCTGCATGATGATGTTCGAGTTCTCTTTGGAGTACACTCTACAGGTAGGAGAAGATGAGAGTGATTGAAAAATGAAGTAGAAAGTGTTAAGTACAAAATATACATGGGCTGGAAGACAGAGGGAAAAGTTGCCTGCTTGGAAGTTCTGGCTGCAAGACAGTCAGCTTAGGGCGTTTCTACCAAAAGATGACAAATGAGAGAAGCTTGTATTCTCCCAACAGGTGACTCTCTGCTTGAAAACCCCCTTATGCCTGTCACTTCCTCATCAAACTCTCGGAAGGAAGTTAATGCTTTTTTTTTTTTTTTTTTTTTTTGGTAAAATGATGTTACCATTTACTATATATAACAGACATATCCAGGTCTTGAGGTGGAAACTAAAGTCTGCCCTTCACAGCCCCTACTACCTAACAAGTAGGTGGCCTACATTCCCAATAAAATTCCAGAGGACAGGGGACTTGTGGCTAAGACCATGCCAATAACCTTCTAGCCCTCCCCCATGACTCATCCCCCTTTCCCCAAATTAACTAAAATTAAAGGTAGTAACAGGTGTCATCATATCTGAGTAATGAAATGGAGAGCTACATTTTTCACAGCTAGCACCTTCTCTTCTGTCAACATGAGAGAACATAAAAAAGAGAAGGGAACACGACATCCCACAGGCTAAAGTTTAGAGTTGATTCTTTTTAAAGCTTTAATCTTTAGAACTGCACTGGGATTCAGAAACTTGATAAAGTGGCCCCAATTCAAAGATGAACATGGAAGCATTGCAGCGCTTTCAGGGGCAGAGTTGGGGACCATGGAGGATTACCCTTGGGTGCTGCTGACTGGCAGGCAATTGGCCGTGGGAAGATCTTCATGGTGACAGACACCAACACTCCAAGAATAAACATAAAAGCTGGAAATTCATGACCACTTCTTATGCCCAGTTCATGTCTTAAGGGTTACTTGAAGTTCCCCGGAGTTCCCTGAAATCGTCCAAAGGCCTTCTGACATTTCTGACCCTTAACTCCCTACTTCAGAGACCACACTATTGTGACTACTGCCTGCACTTCCTAGTTAAAGTGACCGATGTATTCTATTGTCATTTAAATGTTTTATAAGTGACAAAAAAAAAAAAAAACTATACCTGAATCATGAGAAGGAAAAATCTAATTCCTTCCTGGTCCTTTTATATTTGAAAAATTCCCAGATCTTTTGTATTAAAGGTTCTTGTAATCACTGAACTAAAACAAGACTAAAATAATTTTTTAAATCTCTTTAATGAAATAGTCTCTTTTTGACTTATTTTTAAGACTCTTTTTAAAACTTCTGACAATACTCAGAGAATATAATGAAGTTCTCTACAGAATATATGCAATACAGGGCATCAACTTGGAAAACATTCAGTGTGTTATGCAAAACCTGCTCTGGTCGCTGAGCCATTGGTTAGAAGGCACAAAATATGGCAGTGATAGATTATCTTAACCTTTTCAGTTTAAACACTGTTGGTTCAAATCAAAGGTTCTCAAATCAATGAAGTTTGAAATACAAGGTAAAAATAGGAGCTCTTATTTGAATTATGCATTGTGTATATTTTAAGTTAAATGCCATTGGCAAATCTCTCAGATGTTTAATCGTGTGCAATCTGGGAAACACAAATATTTAATTTCACACTTTCATGTGTTTTTTTTTTCTCCCATCTCTTATGAAACTGAATCCCACAAATGGGAAGCTTACCTTTCATACTACATTGTTAGTTTTTCTCAGGGCATTTTTGTGGATTACATTTTTGATAAAATCTTGAAACATCGCAAGTTGTCCTTAAGGAAAAACTTCAGGGTTCTAGGGCTGTTGGTGGTGCTGGTGGTAATATTTTCCCCCTTTCTTTCCTAATTGAATCAAATGATGTTTCCTATTTCAATGTCACACCCATAATTTTTTTTAAATCTATAAATGTTTGAAAGAAATGCAAACAAGAAATACTTGAAAACTTCCTTCTTACCACCTAACCTAACTTTGTAAAATTTGCTTCCTAACTTGTATCTCTGAATCTTATCATTTGCATTATAATACGTTTAAAATGAATACTTAACAGCGCCAAAGAGACTCGGATTTCTTGCTCTATTTCCCTGTAGTAACAGGTGACAAGATAACACTATTATGTAGAATTGCAAGTCTACAGCTTCTCCTGAAAACCGTTCCCATTCTGTTTGGAAACAAATGATCAATCAGCCTCAGGTGATCAACTGCCCCCTTGGCTGCCCGTCAGCTCGGGTCCGCACCCGGCAGAGGCATTGAGAAAATTCCGCTGAAGGGGACAAGGATCCCAAAACTTTGCAAAAGCACCTTGTGCTGTGTCTCAGACTTCGCTGTAACTCCTTGGCTACGCGGGGCTGAGACTCTGGATTTGGGGCCATGCAGAACGCACAGGGTGGTTCGACTTCGCCGGTACACTGAGTGCCTTTCAGTCTGAATTGTGAATGATTATTTTTTTCTGTCTTATCTATAGAACGAGGGGCAAGCAAAGTGAGCCCTGGCGATGTGCATGTGTGTTGTAACGCCAAAACAAGAGGCAAAGTGAGTCCCACCCCAGCATCCCAGAGCGGGGGACACTATCCCAGCCCAGGCGGGACTACTCACCGCTGCTGGTAGGACGTGATGCCCTGGACGTTCTGCGGGGTGCCGTTGGCCGCGGCGCCGGCCCTCCCCATGCCCGCGCCGGCCGGCACCCCCGCGGCCGCCCCGCCGGCCGCCGCGGCCGTCACCTGCACGCTGAAATCCGGAAATATTCGGATCATCGCCGCGGCTTCGGCCCCCGGGCGCGGCGGCTCTGGGCTCGGGCTGGCGGGGGCTCGGGCTGGGGCTCGGGCGGCGGCAGCAGCAGCAGCGCGAGCAGCGGCGGCGGCAGCAGCGGAGCCAGGCACCAGCCTGCAATCCCATTAGTGAGCCGCGGCCACTGTGCGCGGCGGAGAGGCGCTTTGATGTGCGCGCAGCGGGCTGGGGGGGGGGGGGTGCCGCAAGCGCGAGGAGGAGGTGCGGGGGGGGGAGTGCGAGGGACTTGCAAACAGCAAAACGTGTCAGGGTGGGGCCTTTTTTCCCTTTTGGGGGGCGGTGGTGCTCCCCCCTCTTTCCAGGATGTTGCTCTCACTGGCTGCTCCGGCTGCGCCGCGCGAGCCCAGCTGAGGGAAGAAGGGGAGGGGGTGGCGGAGGAAGGATGCACCGGGAGGCTTGGAGAGGACTTGGCCGGTGCAAGGGAATGACGGGCTGCGAGCGGAGGGTGCCTTTCTTTCCCGCCCCCTCAACAACACGGACACACACACACATACACACACACACCGCGCACTTCCGACCCAAAGTGTAAGACGAGCGCGCGCTCTCCCCCTCTTTTCTCTAGAGAAATAACCACCATCCAGGCAGGCTCGCGCCTCCCGCGGCTTCCAGTAACCTGGACTCCAGCCCGCGTGTGCAGGAATGGGGGCGCAGATTCTCCCCTCCCGGACAGGACCCCTCACTCTACCGGTCTTCTCTACGCTAGGTAGCGCGAGGGTTGCCAACTGCAAGTTGGACTACTGGAGAACTTGATGCTTATCAAGGAGGGATGGTGTGCAAAGGAGGATGGGGGGGCGCTTTTGTGCAACGGAGAGTTTGTTCAACCCTTTATAAGAAGGGACTCTCTTCGCTCCTGGTGGGCGGGCATGTTGGTCTTGGACAAACTTGTGAGGTGGGGACTGTAGGTCCAGCTAAAGGGAGCCGGTTGTGCCCCTGGTGATCCATCTCTATACGCCCCTTTCAAACGATGAAACGAATAAATTAGCAGCCACAGCTGGGGCGAACTCTGCAAATTCCAGCCACCAGGGAAACAAAAAGAGAAAACACGTGCATTTATTTTCTCGTGCCTTCCAGTTACTTCTCCACATTGTTATATCAGTGTTTCTTTAGGGGCTAAGGCGGGATGCCGTGGTTTGGGCGCGCCTTTTTAATGACAACTTGCACTCCTCGCCTGTATAATGGGTGGGGGCAGTGAGGAGTGAATGGCTACTCCCCACCCCCCGCCTGGGACCCCCGCGTGTCCCCACTTCCTCCTTCTTCCTTCCGGATCGCGAAACTGGACCGGAGTTGCCTGGCGGAGGGTGCAGCCCCTGAGCAACGCGGGGCGTGGGCTCGCCTCCTCTGGCGCGCCCTTACCCCCGGGACGCTTTGCTGGTATTGCTGTTGGTTTCCCCCATCTCCTTCTCTCGTCTCTTCTTCGCCCCGCGCTCAAAGGCCCGGGCCTGGCAGCTAGGGGAACGACTGGCCGCCGCGCCCGCAGCGCGAACACAACTTGGGCTCGGCGGAGCGTGGTGGCCGCGGCCGCGCCGCCCGACCCTCGGCCAATAGCGCCTCGCCGGGCGAGGCACCTGCTTAACCCTTTGGGCCTGGGGCTCAGCCGGCCGCTGGGACCCAGAGGGGCTGGGCCGATTGGCCAGAAGTTGCCAAGGACGAGAGTGGTAGAGACTGCCCGGCCCGGTGTCCCCGCACCGGGTCTGGGGGCCAGACGCCTGCCCTTGCCACAGACCTGGGCTCCCGTTCCATCCTCGTGACTCCGGGAAAACAGCCCAGCGGCACAAAGACCGGTCCGCGCCCGGGCAGCGTCCCGCGCTGGCGGCGCAACCTCTTTGCTCCCCTAACCCGAGTCAGTTTCCGGAGGAGCCGCCCGAGCCCGGCAGCCGCAGGGAGACAGAGGGAGGGAGCCCCAGCTCTGGCTGGCCGGGCCCACGGCGCAGCTGCGTTTCCATTTTCCTCTCAAAGAAAATGCTTTGGACGGCAGATAATACCAGGAGATATGAAACTGCTTCGTCCCCCACATGTTGCACGTAAAAAGAATCGTAATGAGCATCTGTGGCGTGACGAGTTAGTTGAAGATCTAACCGAGGTCCTGTCTACCTCCTTCCTAGGAAGGGGGCCTTTTCCTAGTTTAAAGGCATTTCATTCAGAGCTATTAACAGTTACTTGTTCAGTGGCCAAACACGAAGTCACTGAACCGGCACGGGTGGGGGCTCTATTGAGAGGGCAGGTGCACAGGGGTAGGTTGAAAGCCACTGGGGAGGGATCAGGACACAGAAGTGGGAGGGTCAAGCCTTGCGGGTGGACTCCGGTTTCCGTACTCCCTCCACCCCACCTCTCATCCTCAGGGCTGGGTCGGAAGAGATTTCTAATACCACCCCTTGGCTCAGCGAAAGCTTTCCTATGGAAAGAAAGGGGAGTTCGCACTAATTATGGAGAGGTCAAGAATGTTCTAGGGGTTGAGAAAAGTTCTCCTTCTCTGACTGCATAAGGTCAAGGCCAGCAGTCCTGCAGGCCAAATGAAGTCCAGTTAAGGGCTGACCAATGAGGCTTAAAAGGAACATATATGCAGACAGTGGCTTTCTATATAATAGCATGCCTGAATTATTGGCCCATTGGGGGTGGTGCCTGTGCCTGGCATCTGAAGTCTAGGTGGTTCCCAGCCAGTAAGAGCTGCTTCCATGTATGGTTTAACTCCAGTATGTAATACCATGTTCCAGGTTAGATCCGGTGGATCAGCAGGCAGCCCCTAAATGTGCTACATGGTTCCAGAAACCTGTAAAATGCTCTTTGCCCAAAATAGATATTTTCCCTTTTAAAATATTTTCTACATAATCAATAAATTGCATTTATAGACCATATCATCCTTCTTTTTAAATTTATCTTTGATTCTATGAATAGAAAAGACTAGCGATTATATTTTATTGGCTACTTATTTTACAGACTAGTTGGTCTGGAAATATGTGGTCCTGCTTCCCTTCTTTCTTGGAGGGCAAGCTTTTCTTGCAAGCCCAAAGGGCAAACCTGTCTCCCTCAAAAGAAGATGTGAGATTTGCTGGTGGACGTTTGAAACAAGATATGCTGAAGCTACTTCAATTATACTTGATACTATTAAAGTAGAGTTTAATGAGCACATTCAACTTCAAAGTTCCAAGCTTTCAACTATCCATATTTAAGAGAATTAATATGGTTCCTGCCCTCCAGAAACTTTCTTTTCTAAAATAGAAATAAACAGACTATGCAAAGAAGACTTGCACAGTATGTTACTTTAGGATGTATGTGATAAGTCTGTTTCACTGTTTTTGTCCTTACATATAAAAATTTGGAAGTTTGGTTTGCATGCATGAGAGACAAATTCCTTATTGGATCTTCTTATCTTTATGTTCATTAAGGACCTTAAGCAAAATATGTTTATTCCCTCATTAGTAATTCAGATTTCATTACTCTACTCTTTCAGTTAAAATCTTTACATGCTGGCAGCTGTTTTGAAATATTTTGAAAGTTGCTTTGGCACTATTCCAACCCAAAGGGCTCCAGTTAACATTAAACTGTATACTTTCTCATTGTACATCCCCCTTCCCCCACCTAAAATATACATATCAGGTTATGTTGAGATGTAGAAGAGGAGTTTATGATGTTTTAACTCTGAATACATACATATGATATACACACAGCTAGCACAATTACATATTTACATCTTTATCCTTGTTGTCAGTGTACAACTGTGCCTTTTGCTCATATGATAAAAATATCTATTCTCTGGGAATTCATTTTCATTTACTTAGAGTTAAATGGTTTGACTTTGACTTTTCATTATTGGCTGTCAGAAGCTGCCAATGACAGGTAGGAGAGAAGAACTACAAAGCTTTATTGTATCTAATTTTTGCTTTACTCTAGTCAGGTGTTTAAGGAGAAATAAAATAGTACACAGAGACTAGAATAAGATAAAATAAATAGATAAATACAATGAAAATGTCATATATAATGAATAAGGTAGGAAATGCTTTACTCTGAAATGCTGAGTGTTTTATTGCAGGGATCATACTTCAGTAGAGGTTTTTTTTTGTTTTTTGTTTTTTTTCTCATTTAAAAAAATGTGAAATGGTCTATAACAGTTTGAGACATAAGGCTTCATTGTAGGAAAAGCTATGGGCTAAAATTAAGATGCTCCCATTTCATGGGAAGGAGATTTTATCTTATGTAGAGGGGATAAACTTTTGATTTAAAAAATGTTCCATCTCTGCTCCTCAATTGAAATTGAATTCAAGCTCTTAATGCTAAATTTTCCATACTATTATTATGTCCCCTAATCCAGTCAAAAGCAAAACTATGTAAGGGGAGAGAAAAATAATATAAACCTCACAATAATGACTTTCTTGATATTCCAGGGGAGAAACTAAGGAACTGAGAATATCTAATAAATCATTATTTATCATATATGTATGTCCATTGATAACCTATAAGGAGAGCATTGAAGATTTACATAAAATATACAAACGTGGCATGGGAGATTGGGCCTTTCAATATTACTACTGCCTATATCAAATACTATCTCTAACTATTATGCTTAAGTAATTCTTAGAGGACTTTATAAATATTAGCTAGAAAAAAGTAGTTTGGTTAAAAGAGAAAAAAAAAAAAAAATCCTTTAGCTCTTTTCTAAATTCAGCAACAGGCAGTAGAAGAGGAATTTTTTTTTTTTTTTAATGTGAGTGAGGAAGGGTCTCAAATCCATGTTTTTTTTTTTTTTTTTTTGAGTTAGAATATTCACACATTGTGGTAATATTATTCCAAAGCATGTGCAAATCAATAGAATCTAACTAAAGCTAAACTTAGACTTACATGCAAAATAACTAAATTATCCAAACGTATTTAAAGACTAATTTGTCTTTAAACAACAATCTCAAAAGCTGCTTTTATTTTTCCATGATTGAGGATTTGATTTTGGAGCTGAAATATCTCTAATTTTTAGGAGACGATTGATTTTTAAATCTACCTGGGAGGATAAAGGAGTGTCAAATGCTGGCTCCAGTCTGCTGCTTCTATGACTGTCGACATAATTAGCACTTGGAAAGACCCACTAAGATGTAAGTTAGGACTTGTACTTCAAGTCCAACAGCAACATGCTACTTTCTGTTCCAGTGAAAATTATGCCTAGTGCTAAAGGCAAATTTTATTTCTGTTCAGCTTGATTCCTCCAAGTAGGTATACTCAAATAGCCAACAGACTCTTTTCTTCTCTTAATTTTCTCATTAATTGTAAAAATGTTAATTCATTGCATGCTTGATTCAAGGAGTGACTAATTGCTTTGGATTTTTTTTAATGAAAATGACCATACTAGATGAGTTTTTACTTGACTTTTTCATTTTCAGTAGGATGGGATATTTTATAAACCTAACCACAAAGCAAATCAAACAAACAGTTTTATTACACTCCATGCTGTGTCAACCACTCTATTTTTATTAAATTATCATGTCTTGAGGATGAGATAGTTGGATGGCATCACCAACTCAATGGACATGAGTTTGGCAAGCTCCTGGAGATGGTGAAGGATAGAGAAGCCTGGTGTGCTGTAGTCCATGGGGTTGCAAAGAGTCAGACAAGACTACAACGACAAATGCTATGTCAACCACTCTGTTTTTATTAAACTGTTATGTCTCTTTACCTAGAGGAGTGGATCTCAAACTTGAGCATACATCAGAATGACAAGAAGGGCTTATTAAAGCAAAAAATTCCGGGCCTTACCTTTACAAGCTCATATTCAGTAGGATTTGGGGTGGGGCTATTATTATTAATAATAATTTGCACTTCTAACAAATTCCTAGGTGATACAATTGGTCCCCACATCATATTTTAGAACCACTGGCCTGGCCTGCAGTGTTTAAGATAGAGGTAAATTGGGAGGTCTAGCTTCAGATCCCAACTTTGCTACACACTGATGAAATGGTGAAGGGCAAGTTCTTTAAGCTCTTTTAGATTCTACTACTTAACCTGGTGTTAATTCAGTCCAGCAAAAATGGATTTGCCTTGCATGGTGGGGTTTCAGGGACCATTCCTTCCTTCAGGGGGTTGAGTTTATTAGCAGAAGTAAATATATAAAGAAATAAATATATAGATAAATAAAATGTCCTAAGGGCAACAACAGATTTACATAAAATGTACAAAAGTGGCTTGGGAGATTGGGCCTTGAACCAGATGAGCCGAGAAAGAAAATGAAGTCAGGAGCTGGGGGCAAAAATCACGCACTTCAGGGGACTTCCCTGATGGTCCAGTGGCTAAGACTCCATGCTCCCAAGGTAGGAGGCTTGCATTTGATCTTTAGTCAGGGAACTAGATCCTACATGCCACAACTGGGAATCTGCATACCGGAACTAAAGATTCCACGCACTGCACTTAAGACCTGGTGCAGCCAAATTAAAACAAAAAAAATCCTGCACTCTCGGTTTAATTACAGTTCTACCATTTGCAAGCTGGGTGACTTCAAGTAATTTCTTTATTTTCACCAAGCCTCTGTTCCTTTCTTTGTAATATATGTAGTTCTCAAGGGATTGTGGTAGGGTTTAAATGATACAAAGTGCATGAAGCACTTAGTACAGTTCATTACTCCATGAAAGGTAGTCATCACCATGGGGACAGTCTCTCAAGATCTCTCCCAAGTTCTCTTCTTTGGAGATGAGAAAGGTCTTGAAATTTACCCACATAAGTATTGAAATACTTCCATGCTCTGTTTATGAATGTTGATAAGTCTGTTTATTTTAAATTCTACAAGACACCTGCAATTCTAAGTGACTAACTTTGTTGATCAAATTTAAGAAAGACACCAGATAGAAATACTGCAAGCATTTCCCAAAGTCCAGTGCACTTTTCCAAGAGTCCTAAAATTTAGCATTACACAAAGGGTAGATAACCTCTGACGTTGCTGCTGGTGCTGCTGCTACTAAGTTGCTTCAGTCATGTCTGACTCGCTGCAACCCCATAGACGGCAGCCCACCAGGTTCCCCCATCCCTGGGATTCTCCAGGCAAGAGCACTGGAGTGGGTCGCCATTTCTCCAATGTGTGAAAGTGAAAAGGGAAAGTGAAGTCTCTCAGTCGTGTCCAATTCTTCAGGACCCCATGGACTGCAGCCTTCCAGGCTCCTCCGTCCGTGGAATTTTCTAGGACAGAGTACTGGAGTGGGTTGCCATTGCCTTTTCCAATCTCTGACGTTAATCATATGCAAAATGTATAGGACCTAGAGGTTATCATAGTAAGTGAAGTAAGCCAGACAAAGACAAATGCCATATGATATCATTCATATGTGGAATCTAAAAGACATGATATGAATGAACTTATTTATAAAACAGAAACAGACTCACAGAAAACAACTTATGGTTACCAAAGGGGAAAGGCGTTGGGAGAGGGATAAATTGAGAGTTGGGATTAACATATATACACTGCTATATATAAAATAGATCATCAATAAGATCCACCGTATACCACAAGAAACTATACTCAATACTATGTAATAACTTATATGAGAAAAGAATCTGCAAAGGAATAGATATATGTATGTGCATAACTGAATTGCTTTGCCATATACCTGAAACTACCATAACATTGTAAATCAACTATTCTTCAGTATAAAATAAAACAAGTTTTAAAGAAAACTGAAAAAAAGTATGCAGTACAGTATCCTATCCATCATTCTTGTTATAATAAATATATCTGGTTGGTATGGTTCTCAACAACAATTGTTATCAACTTTCATATTATAAACAATTTTTGATTAAAGAAAATTAAATAAAGATTCTTTAAAAGATATGCTTAGACATAAAATAGTGGATTACAGATTTACTATTGTATTGGAAACAAATATGTGGCTTTTATTTCCAAATGTTTTGAAATTAATAATGGTAAGGATAACTATAATCTTTCACCGGAGTGTTCCTTGGAACAAGGATTCACAAACATTTTTGTCTCAAGTCTCCTTTAATTCTTAAACATTTGGAGGCCACTCAAAGAGCTTTAGATTATGTATGTCACATCTATCAATATTTAATATAGTCAAAATTAATTTTTAATATTTTTCTTATTAGTTCATTTAAAAAATAATACTCATTACATGTTAACATACACTTTTCATTGTAAAAATTAACTATTGTTTCCAAACAAAGGAAAAAAGAAGAGTGATGTTGTTTTATATTTGTTTTGTTTTAACATCTGGTTTAATAGAGGACAACCAGATCCCCATATTTTTTCTGCATTTAGTCTGTTACAATAAGTTGTTTTGGTACAGAAAATCCAGCTTCACATAGATATATAGTTAGAAAAGAGGTAAGTCAAATTTTAAGAACCTTAACATATAATTGTGAATATCTTCTCTACTGTTATTATACCAACACTCAACAAGTAATAATTTCTTAAAAGTTAGCTGAAGTCACATTAAGAAATGTTTCACATTCCAGTCATTGAAATTCATTGACCTGTAGAATTTTTGTTCATGCATGGCTTTGTATCATATGCAGTGATAATTTTTGAAACATTAACATAGATCTTCCAAAGGTTAACAGATTTCATTATACAATATCAATAAAAATCACATGTGCTAGTATCTCTACTATTCTGATTTGAATTAGTATATAAAACCTTTACTTATTGGGAAGCTGTCAGGCTCACAATGACAGATAAAAGTTTCCTAAAACTCTAATTTTCACTTGGAATCTCAAATACTATTATTGGTAGCCACATACTGAAAGTTGTATCTTCAAAGGACAGGCACATTTTATTCATTTTCAAGAAAATGCCCATCAAATACATCTAAATAGCTATAGTTTGTCTGTTGTTCTTTCAAATAGTGTTTCATTTAAAAAAAAAAAAAGTGGCTAGTTCAGCTTGCAACAAAAACAGGACAAGAATATTTTGAGATACTTATAGATATGCGCCAAAAGGGCTTTATAAACACCTCCCATTTCATCACAAAGGATGTTTAAAGATACATGTCCAAGAGTCCAGACTTAATAAAGTTAATAATTCTTACTGCTTCATCAAGGATGTTCTCAAATGAATCTGGCAGCTGTTCACTGTGAATGTGTGGCAGGGGAGGATACAGCGACTCCCAGTGCAGTTTGCTCCTACTCCCTTGATTCATGTTGATGCCCAAGCAGTTTTGCTCACCTTTGCTTCTGTACCATCAGCATCCACAGTGACATATCCACAATTAAAAAGGCAACTATTTATTATGTTGTTAGCATTATTATAGTCTATGAAAATAGTTTTGACTTCATGGACACCCTGAAAAGGTCCTCAGCCCACACTTTGAGAACTGCTGTCTTCAGTTATTATTATGACCAATAAGGAAAGGTTTAACTTTTCTTTTTGCTGTTTTTTTTTTAAAGAGTGAAAACACACTTTGCAATTATGTGTTGCTTCACTGTCAATCATGAGTGTATTATTAAGAATGTACTTACAATTTTGACTTCATGTGGAACTCATAAATATATGTTTTGCTTTTATATTGTCACCCAGGAAGTAGGTATTCCAATACTTGATGTTGAAGATCTGGGTCCAGGAACTTCATTTTCCCTCTGTTCTCCAGAAAAAAGATGGGAATATAGAAATCAGACTGATACTTCAGAAAGATATAAAGATGAAACTCAGAGCTAGATTAAGTTCCATAGCAGAAAGAGGTTTTCCACTGTTCAGAACCTGAAGAGGGCCACCTCTGAAGGTGCTGATCCTCCCACACTTGGGACATATCTTGGCAGAACAAAGTGACCACCTTCTAGAAACTCAGGTAAAGAACTGGAATCAATGCCCTTTAAGTTCATATATTATGTAGACATAATATTTAACCACATTATCTCTATACCATAAGCAAAATACCATAACACCATTTTTAAAGTGTTATACAATCTTTCTAACACAGCTTCACAGGCAACTAAAAATATTCTATATCATTCATCATTATTTTCAGGCTGGAGGATTTTAAAATCTTGCTCAATATGGAAAAACAAGCTGAGTTATTTGTGCAAAGCATCTCCAGTTTCTCAAAACCCACAATGCACAAGAAAAAGGGAAAGATCTGTAATTTAAGTATTTACACTAATTAATTTTAAGTACCCTGGACAGCTGCTCAAGACACAGCCCAAAAGGAGGAGAGTAAGTCTTTTGAAGTTAAATCACTACTTGTTATTAGTATTCATAATCCAAGGCATATCTCAAAGAGATGATAAACTCCTGAAGAATTAATCATTTATTATGGAATTTAAAATAATCTTGTTGAAGAATTATATCCCAACTCTGAGATACATATTTGATGGAAGTTGTAGAAGAAGCAGCTTCTTGGCTGACTTATTTACAGAGACAGCTTTTCAGTGTTTTTGTCTCAGAAGAATCAAGAAAGGATGTGTATCAGAGAAATGTTATCTGTGTATCTTTGCATGAAGGTAAGATACCAACATAACTCTTTTCTAACTTTACTGATTTTGACTGAGAAATGATCCCTCTTAAAAAGTGATTTGTGTGGTTGCCATGAAAGGAAACTATACACTTGAGGAAGATTCATTGAGAATTATAAGTTATTTATATATGGGGGGGTGGGGGGAATAGCAAACCCAACTGCTCAAATTTCAAAGTTCTGCCAATCTTATTTTGTTTCATTTTGGGAATGATATGGAGCATTTCCACTTGGAAACTGCTTTGATGCTGAAGATCTCAGTTTATTATGATTTTATTTTTAACTTTTTATAAAAAAGAAATATTGAACATTTCAGAAGGAAAATATACTATATATGAAATCACTTCAGTTTGGCGCAACAAAAACCCAAGTTAATAATTGCTGCTGTAAGATAGTTTATTTCTCTCTCATGTAAATGTTTGGGATATACTAGTAAAATGTGATTACATTTCTTTTTTTAAAAAAAGAAAGAAGACAACAACATTTTTTGAATTGTAGTGTAATGAGGAATCTTGAATGGTGAGGTGTACTTTATTTTTCTTTTTTTAGTTTTTTATTTTTTTAATTTTAAAATCTTTAATTCTTACATGCGTTCCCAAACATGAACCCCCCCCCCACCTCCCTCCCCATAACATCTCTGTGGGTCATCCCCATGCACCAGCCCCAAGCATGCTGTATCCTGCGTCAGACATAGACTGGCAATTCAATTCTTACATGATAGTATACATGTTAGAATGCCATTCTCCCAAATCATCCCACCCTCTCCCTCTCCCTCTGAGTCCAAAAGTCCGTTATACACATCTGTGTCTTTTTTCCTGTCTTGCATACAGGGTCGTCATTGCCATCTTTCTAAATTCCATATATATGTGTTAGTATACTGTATTGGTGTTTTTCTTTCTGGCTTACTTCGCTCTGTATAATCGGCTCCAGTTTCATCCATCTCATCAGAACTGATTCAAATGAATTCTTTTTAACGGCTGAGTAATACTCCATTATGTATATGTACCACAGCTTTCTTATCCATTCATCTGCTGATGGACATCTAGGTTGTTTCCATGTCCTGGCTATTTTAAACAGTGCTGCGATGAACATTGGGGTACATGTGTCTCTTTCAATTCTGGTTTCCTCGGTGTGTATGCCCAGCAGTGGGATTGGTGGGTCATAAGGTAGTTCTATTTGCAATTTCTTAAGGAATCTCCACACTGTTCTCCATAGTGGCTGTACTAGTTTGCATTCCCACCAACAGTGTAGGAGGGTTCCCTCTTCTCCACACCCTCTCCAGCATTTATTGCTTGCAGATTTTTGGATCGCAGCCATTCTGACTGGTGTGAAGTGGTACCTCATTGTGGTTTTGATTTGCATTTCTCTAATAATGAGTGATGTTGAGCATCTTTTCATGTGTTTGTTAGCCATCCATATGTCTTCTTTGGAGAAATGTCTATTCAGTTCTTTGGCCCATTTTTTGATTGGGTCATTTATTTTTCTAGAATTGAGCTGCATAAGTTGCTTGTATATTTTTGAGATTAGTTGTTTGTCAGTTGTTTCATTTGCTATTATTTTGTCCCATTCAGAAGGCTGTCTTTTCACCTTGCTTATATTTTCCTTTGTTGTGCAGAAGCTTTTAATTTTAATTAGATCCCATTTGTTTATTTTTGCTTTTATTTCCAGAATTCTGGGATGTGGATCATAGAGGATCCTGCTGTGATTTACGTCGGAGAGTGTTTTGCCTATGTTCTCCTCTAGGAGTTTTATAGTTTCTGGTCTTACGTTTAGATCTTTAATCCATTTTGAGTTTATTTTTGTGTGTGGTGTTAGAAAGTGATCTGGTTTCATTCTTTTACAAGTGGTTGACCAGTTTTCCCGTTCCACTTGTTAAAGAGATTGTCTTTACTCCATTGTATATTCTTGCCTCCTTTGTCAAAGATAAGGTGTCCATATGTGTGTGGATTTATCTCTGGGCTTTCTATTTTGTTCCATTGATCTATATGTCTGTCTTTGTGCCAGTACCATACTGTTTTGATGACTGTGGCTTTGTAGTAGAGCCTGAAGTCAGGCAAGTTGATTCCTCCAGTTCCATTCTTATTTCTCAAGATTGCTTTGGCAATTCCTTTAAATTCGATTGATAATATAGAATTAAACCCAGGCAAATGTTCAGATATTATTTATTCCATAGTAATGTGATCAACTATGGTTCTTTTGGCCCATATTCAGAATATGAAGGAGAAGTATCAAGGATCAAGTTTGTTTATACTGAGAACATGGACTCCAGAAAATCTCAACCACCCCTCTCATTGACAGAATGGTTGCCAGTATTCAGCAGTTTGAGAATGAGACATCTTTCTGTTGATCATCTCAGATGTCCTAACATTTACAACCTGGTTCTGGACAGAGACAAGATATATCTATAAAATGACTTGCTCCCTCCAATCGTTTTCTGCCAAAGATTCTCTTACCTTCAACTTGAGCTCCTTTTAAACCTTTAACTCCAGGTTTCATTCCAAGCACATTTCAGTGTTACACACTTTGTTGTTACCATTTGAAAGTTAAAGAGAAACTCGGATATTTTAATAATAGTTTAGAAAACTCCATGTTCTACATTGTATGTTAGAGGTCTGGAGAGGGAAAACTTGAAACTCAGTGCCTGGATTTTAACCTGGCCAGGGACTTCAGGCCAATTACTCAGCCTCTCAGGGAAGAGTTGCTTTCATTCATTTCCTTTTAATGATGCATGAATTTGTTTCAACAAATAGTCCTTGAACACCTATTATATGCCAAGTATTCTTTTAAACAGCAAGGCTACAGCAGGATGTAAAACAACGCTGCTGTTCATGTGGAGGTTTCACAATAGGTAAGAGGAGATGGTAATGAACTAACATTGGTAAAGTCAGAAAAGACAACTTACAAGGATGTTATAAGGATTAAATAAAGTAAGCAATATAAAGTGTTTAGCCTTAGTGCCTGACATGCAAACACACTTGTAGGTGGGAGCTATTATTGATGGTGTTACATGGATTTGGAACAGTATGAATCAAAAAATTTGAGTTTCATTGATAGTTTAAAATTACATTCCTAATCTACATGGAAGGAGTTGTTCCTATTTTGAAAATAAAAAGGTCTCTGTAATATATAATGGAATTTTTAAAAATTATTATTGTTTAGTTGCTAAGTCATGTCGAACTCTTTGCGACATTTTGAGCTGTAGCCCACCAGGCTCCTCTGTCCATGGCATTTTTCAGGCAAGAATATTGGAGTAGGTTGCCATTTCCTACTCCAGGGGATCGTCTCGACCCAGGGACAGAACCTGAGTCTCCTGCATTGCAGGCAGATTCTTCACCCCCAAGAGATCATGGAAGCCCCTAATGGAAAATTATCTCACATTAAAATAATTTTTATCTCTCCTCTCTTATTACTCTGATTTTTCATGGTAGAATATATGTATTTGAAAGTACCCACAAAGAATTAGTGGTGCTAAAATGGGTAAATACATGAAAATGAAAAATGAATATTTCCTGGTCATCTGCTAGTAGTCAGGCACTATGTTAGGCATTTTACACACACTCTCTGAAGATACTTGAAAAGGTACATATTATTATCCCCATGTTTACGGATGGAAAAACTTCATTAATTGCAACAGACTCTAATAAACACTTGGAACAACTAAAGAAAAATAAAAATGAAGACAACTAAAATGACTTCCATTTTTTAGTTGCCAGTTATTGTTTCACAAGTATATATTATTGTCTATATATATCTTCCCTGTAAGAAGCAAAGTAATGAAATACCACCAATCAGACTGAGAAGATAACTGACAGTGTTTATATCGTAATAATTAATTGTCCTAAAATAAATCAGGATTTTTTTTTTTTTTACTTTCCCTTCTAAGTTCACTCAAGTAATGATGTAAAATGGTCATAACACTCTAGTTCAACTAGGAATGCTCATAGAAATGTTAGGGTTTTTTTTTTTCCTATTAGGTTTGACTGTGTGGATCACAATACACTGTGGAAAATTCTGAGAGAGATGGGAATACCAGACCACCTGACCTGCCTCTTGAGAAATCTGTATGCAGGCCAGGAAGCAACAGTTAGAACTGGACATGGAACAACAGACTGGTTCCAAACAGGAAAAGGAGTACGTCAAGGCTGTATATTGTCACCCTGCTTATTTAACTTCTATGCAGAGTACATCATGAGAAACGCTGGACTGGAAGAAACACAAGCTGGAATCAAGATTGCTGGGAGAAATATCAATCACCTCAGATATGCAGATGACACCACCCTTATGGGAGAAAGTGAAGAGGAACTAAAAAGCCTCTTGATGAAAGTGAAAGAGGAGAGTGAAAAAGTTGCCTTAAAGCTCAACATTCAGAAAACGAAGATCATGGCATCTGGTCCCATTACTTCATGGGAAATAGATGGGGAAAGAGTGGAAACAGTGTCAGACATTATTTTCGGGGGGCTCCAAAATCACTGCAGATGGTGACTGCAGCCATGAAATTAAAAGACACTTACTCCTTGGAAGGAAAGTTATGACCAACCTAGATAGAATATTCAAAAGCAGAGGCATTACTTTGACGACTAAAGTCCGTCTAGTCAAGGCTATGGTTTTTCCAATAGTCATGTATGGATGTGAGAGTTGGACTGTGAAGAAGGCTGAGCGCCAAAGAATTGATGCTTTTGAACTGTGGTGTTGGAGAAGACTCTTGAGAGTCCCTTGGACTGCAAGGAGATCCAACCAGTCCATTCTGAGGGAGATCAGCCCTGGGATTTCTTTGAAAGGAATGATGCTAAAGCTGAAACTCCAGTACTTTGGCCACCTCATGAGAAGAGTTGACTCATTGGAAAAGACTCTGATGCTAGGAGGGATTGGGAGCAAGAGGAGAAGGGGACGACCGAGGATGAGATGGCTGGATGGCATCACGGACTCGATGGATGTGAATCTGAGTGAACTCCGGGAGTTGGTGATGGACAGGGAGGCCTGGCGTGCTGCGATTCATGGGGTCGCAGAGTCGGACACGACTGAGTGACTGAACTGAACTGAACTGAATGATAGCAATGGTATAGATCAATGCTCCTAATATATGGTCCCAAGACCAGCATCATCATTGTGGGAACTTATTAGAAATGCAAATATTTGATTCTCACCTATGACATGAAAAATTCTGAGAATGAAGCTTGCACTCACTAGGTGATTGTGATGTATCCAAAAGTGTGAGGATAATTATTGGTAACCATACTATAGATCATTATAAAACTATTTTTTTTTCTGAAGCAAAGTCTCTCTCCTTAGCAGAACAAATTTATGTCATCGGTTTCTTTATGTGAAAATAGAAAACGAAACACTCCTTTAAAGACTCAGCATTTCCAGATGTTTCCCAAGATCACCATTTAGGGAGCTGTGAAGATAGTAAAACTTGAGCAAATATTTCAAAGGCAACCAGAGTCTAATTTCCTTTCTAAGTTCTACTGCTTCTAAAGGAGTGGGGAATATATTGCAAAGGCTCAAGATCTGAAAGTTCAGAAGAGAAAACCAAAAGAAAGAGTGAACACAGGGCCCTCCCAAATATGCTTTAGAGGCTTTCTATCCTACCTGGAGGGCTGGCAGGACCAGGCCTTGTTCAATATGTAGGAGGTCAGAGACTGGGATTGGTTTGTTAAAGCTGTCACTGAGATTAGAGCTTCCCGAAGCTCCTGTCCGAACATCAAGTCAATTTCTTGCTAAACTCTCTCTCATTTTAAATGGGAAAAAGATTAGACTGTTGAGTGCTTGGGGAAAAATATAAAACCAGCTGGTAGGCAAGCTTTCCTTTTTAAAAGAAAAATTCTCTCAGCCTTCTGAACTCAAAGATAGCTTAATAAAAGTTTTGGAAAAGACTAAAACTAGTGGGGGTAAAAATAAGAGGGTGAGAAAAAAGGAAACCAGATACTTCTTAAAATTAGTGAAATAAAACGTCATATCAGTGAAATAAAACATCTTCAAAGTTCTTACAGAGGTACTGCTAAGGTAGAAAAGGGAAACACATAATGCAAAATAATGTTTAGAGATTTTAACTCCAGAAGAGTATGGGAAACACATGACCTAAGGATAGAAAAACCATGCTTAGCATTCAAAGTATTCATATTTCTCACATGTGTACACAACCTCCTGAGGCACAGATGTCCTCCTCTCATCTAATCAAAAACTCCTTTGACAGGGACCCGTTGCAGGAATAACTGGAATGGAGCAAGGAACTCAAAGTAATTCTCATTCAAATGTAAAAAGTAATGAAGAAAGGCCTCCTGAATTTTCCATCATCACCCCAGTCTGATGACCTCAAAGCTATGGCTTGCACTATAGTTTTGAGAAATGAAGTCAAAGTAATAGTGATTGTAGCAAGATTTCTGGTGTAACTGGGCCCTGGTGAACAGTTTCCATGAATTAAACTGAAGTAAAGTTCAAATGCTCCTGAAGTAGGTGGGCAATGTAGCTGCTGCTGCTGCTGCTGCTAATTCGCTTTAGTCATGTCCGACTCTGTGCGACCCCATAGAGAGCAGCCCACCAGGCTCCCCTGTCCCTGGGATTCTCTTGGCAAGAACACTGGAGTGGGTTGCCATTTCCTTCTCCAATGCATGAAAGTGAAAGGTGAAAGTGAAGTCATTCAGTCATGTCCGACTCTTCGGGACCCCATGGACTGCAGCCTACCAGGCTCCTCCGTCCATGGGATTTTTCAGACAAGATTACTGGAGTGGGGTGCCATTGCCCTCTCTGGGGCAATGTAGACTTTAGACCTAATCAAAATCAAGTTATTTAGTTATGATGACCAAGAATTAAATGCAAAGATGCAGACAGGAGTGCAAGAGGCTTTAGGTTGTGTATTGAGTGGGCATGGGTAATACTGTCCAGGAAAGATAAAGAGAGGGGAAGCAGGATTTGGCTAAGTTGTCAGACCAGGATATACATCTGAGATTTGTGAAGAGAAAGTGGAAGAAGAATTGTGCAGGGAGAGTCTCAGACTGAAACCCTGAAGAGTCAAGCCCTGTGTCAGAAGAATTCCACCGTGGGCAGAAGTGGTCAGGCTCTGGCAGCCCCAGTAGTGTTCAATCCCTGTTTGAGGACCACTAGGGAGGAGTGTGGGCTTCCCAGGTGGCACAGTGGAAAAGAATCTGCCTGCAATGCAGGAGACCCAGGAGACACAGGGTCTATCCCTAGGTCAGGAAGATCCCCTGGAGGAGGGCATGGCAACCCACTCCAGTATTCCTGCCTAGAAAACTCCATGGACAGAGGAGCCTGGTGGGTTATAGTCCACGGGGCTGCAAAGAGTTGGACATGACTGAGCGTACCTCCACCACCACCAGGGAGGTGTGTGGTCTTGGCTCAAGGGTTGTGACATGCTGTAAAAGCACTGCCCCTAGAGGCTGTCAGCCATGTCACAACTGAATGCAAGTTCTTTCATGAAGGAAGATCAAGCGGCACACTTCTATGGTACCTGCAGGCCACCCCTGTGCCATACAGACTCATGTCTCCATTCAGGAGGAGCCCTCCAGGATTCCGGTGGGGCTCTCTTACAGATTGCTTGGACTACTTTCGGAACCCTGGGGGCCTGCACTGAGATTCTCCAGTGAGAGTATTCCATAAATTCCACTGTATCTTTTTCTGCCACTGACATCTTCAAAATCATAGAATATGCTTGATCATCTGTCCAAGCAGCAAAGCTGCCTGTTCATGCAGTCTGGTCCTGCCATAGAGCCCTGCCCCTGGTATGTGGGCTGAAGCAGTATTCCTAAGTGTGGGATGTGTTGCTTTCAGAACCCAAAGAAACTTATCAGGCATTGTGCTTCTTTCTTTGTTGTAAGATTCACAAGATGCAGCAATTTGGTGTTCTGTTTGTTTGTTTTTTAATAATTTGGATGAGATACCCCAGCATGCCTATGATCCTATGATTGCTAGGTTCCCAAAATTCTACTGCTAAGTGTTCATGTGTGCTAAGTCCCTTCAGACTCTTTGTGACCCTATAGACTGTAGCCTACCAGGCTCCTCTGTCTATGGGATTCCCTAGGCAAGAATACTGGAGTGGCTTACCATTTCCTCCTCCAGGGGATCTTCCCGACCCAGGGAGGGAACCTATATTGTTTATATCTCCCACGTTGGCAGACAGGTTCTTTACCATGAGCACCACCTGGGAAGCCCTCTACTGATATGACAGGCGCCCCAATCCCCATATGGTTTATTTCCTGTTCTCTGGAGGGCATGTATCTTAACAAGCCTTTCAGGATGCTAGCCACTTCTTACTCAACATGCCTGATTTACATAAAATCATCAATGCAATGAACAGTTGTGATATTCTGAAGGATATAGAATCGTCCAGATCTCTTAGGACCACAATATAACAGTTTACATAGCCCTGTGGCAAAACTGTGATTATATGCTGTTATCTATACCATGTGGACCAAAGAGAACTATTTCTGTTCATTCTTCTTGATTAGGAGAGAAAGTAACAAGCATACTTGCCAAATCAAAGGCTACATATCATGTAATGAGGTCCTTGCCAAGGTGAAATTCTAGGTTCCAAAGAGAATATCCCTAAGTCAATAAAGTCTCCTTCATCCAGTATTATGTTCAGGCCCACTTTTTCAAGCATCCTCACAGTCTAATCCCAGGGGTACGTCCCCAGCTTCTGCCGGAATATGCTGGCTAAGTTAGGATATGATTAATTTCTCTGTTCTCAAGCTCAGCACAGCTCTAGCTGGGTTCCACTGAGACTTGATTCTACTTACCAACATGGCAGCCAGAAGTGGTGGAGGCAGATATTGAGGAGAAGCCCCTAGTTGCTGTGCTGGGAAGAAGCCCCTGCAGTATCTTCCCACCTAGAAATGAGCTGACCACCTACACAGGCTCAGAAGGTTCAGAGGAATCTGGGGAATCAAAATCTACAGGGTTGTCTACTCTAATGTCTCCCTTATCCCATATGTCAAACTTCCTGATTTTCCCACTGAAAGCCCTGATTATCAAGTCTGACTCTGGTGAGCTTTCAGTCATTTGAAGCTCAGTAATTCTAAGTCGGGTTTGTTAATTGGCCTTTCGTGCCTTCCCCCTATGGAGGATCAAGACTACTTTTGAAGCTGTTAAAGAGGTCCCCAGGACTTCTCACCTAATTTTTGGTTTGTTAATGGCCATTAGCTTTTTATTATTCTTCTCTAGTGTTTTGATTCAATCTAATAAGAGCAGCCAAATGTATTATCCTTACACGCATTATTCCCCACCCATCTCCTGCACAGCACTTTTCAAAATCTTGAGTCACACTTACAATCAGGGTGTCCCCTGCACAACAGCAATGTCCTAGGTCATTACCTGTGAAGGTTTTAGCAATGGGATCACCACCTTTTGACGGGGGACTGTGTGTGCTCTGCTTACCACCAAGATGGGGGTCCTCATTGCCATAGGAGCTGAATAATCCGGGCCCAAAGCCTATCTATTCATCCCTTTGGGTCCCCAAGAAGACAGATGCTGAGGCTGAGTTAGAAATATACAAGGTCTACTGGGAGAGGTATCCCCTGTGAAAGGTAAAGGGGAAGGAAGCAAGATGAGACAGGGAAAACTTTTAGACAAGCTGGAGATCTGTAAGTGTGAAAGGAAAGTGGGAGGAAGCAAACTGGGAGAACCTCAGACCACCAGACAGACCTAATAAAGCCTTGGCCAACCCAGGTGAAAGCTCCAAACAAAAATCACCCTTAGAGGAGTATAGCATCAGGCAGAAATGGCCAGGCTGTAGAACCTTGCCATGTTTGGTCATCACAAAGTGTCAGCCAGGAACAGTCTGGCCTGGGCTCAGATGCTGTGGTGGACCCTCCAGCCATTGCCACTGGAGGCTGGCTGTCAGCTCATTGCACTCTGAGTGTCCCACTTCCATAGCTGACACAGCTATTTTATTAACAAACATACTAGGGGCTTCCCTGGTGGCTTAGACAGTAAAGAATCTGCCTGCAATGTGAGAAACCTGGGTTCAATTCCTGGGTCAGGAAGATCCCATGGAGAAGGGAATGGCTACCCACTCCAGTATTCCTGCCTGGAGAATTCAATGGACAGAGGCTACAGTTCATGGGGTCACAAAGAGTTGGACACGAATGAGCGACCAACAACTTTTCTCATTTCAAAGAACAGTGGGAGGGGGGTTCATGTTTGGGAACGCATGTAAGAATTAAAGATTTTAAAATTTAAAAAATAAAAAACTAAAAAAAAAAAAAAGAACAGTGGTAGGTTTGACAGGAAATACAGAGTGAATAAGTATGGTTCTTGACATCTGAGGGGCTGGCGGTGCAGAAAAGGGGAAAGCCATGCACATCACAAAGAAGTAAGCCAAGTTGCAAGGCTGCCAGGTAAGGACATATTACTCTCGTCTGTTCAGTATCCTTTTTGCTTGTTATGCAAACCTTACCACAGTTTTCCTCTGAGGAACCACCTCTTTCTGTTGATGTGGAAATGCCCCACCACCCCCAGCTTCATCCACCCCCATCACCTCCAAGAGAGGGTGTGACTCAGACTTGGCCACTTAGGATCTTTGCTGGAAACATGCTTTTTCCCCACTGGTGTTGCTTACTCTAAAGATGAGGTTAAGTTTAGAGTTGCCAGAGAATACGTCATAAAGAGAGCCTGCCTAAGAGGGGAGCCAAGGGGCAAAGGAAAGCGGAGCGGAGAAAAAAGAGTTTGAGAAACTGAATCTTGATGACACATTTGGAGCTCTTGGATCCCTCCAGACTTTGAGACCTACATCCCCTCCTAGGCTTTTCAGTTTTATGAGCCAATAAAGTAAGTATTTCTTTGGTTTGGGGCTGTTTGAGATGGGTTTAGTCACTTTCAACTAGAAGAGTCTTAATACAAAAATGGTAGAGAAAGGAGAGAACTGTGATGTGTTTTAAGGCATAATCCTCTTTAATATGGGCCTAAGAAGGGTCATTTAATGTTAGAATTAGAAACGACCTCACGCAAAGTCCAGTTCCAATCCAACATCTTTAAAAGAGAGACAGCAAAATTGGAATGACTCATCTAAGGTCACGGAACCACTTGGTGGCAAATCACAGGCTGACTCTAAGGCTTCCATTTCTAGGCCACAGTTATTTTCACTGTGACACCCTTATGTCCTTTGAGAAAAAGGAGATTATACAGTGTAATTCATAGAACTCACAGAAAGAGAAGAAAACTAATTTATAAACAATAACAGCTACTGCTAATTTAGTATTTAATGCCAGTAATCCTGGATAATGTGGCTATTGAAGAGCAGTTAGTAACGTGGGCTTCATACTGTAATTTAGCATTACTTAAGTGAGAACAATATTAAAGTATGCACTTTTGAGCAGAGTGTGAGAAATGTCTAATCCTTATTAATTTTTCCTTTTGTGACTTGCCTGAAAATGCACTTTTTCTTTGTCCAGCACATTTCTCTTTCTTTAAAAACTTATTTTGAACTTGTTGAAAATCTGGAATGTTGTGAGAGGAGAAACCATCTTGGAAAATTCAAATGAAATTTTTTCGGTGCATTGTTATTATTACCTAATCATTGTAAAGATGTTCAGGGAGACCCTTCTGTCTTGGTGGTCCCCCTATCTCATTGTGAAAATGTATTCTCATAGCAGCATTTTAAAAAATCAGCATTCTTACGTTTTAAAGGTTACATTAGAAGCTGAATTTTTGAGGGATGATTGTGTCCACATAAAATACCTTAAGGAAAAGGTGAAGCATTTCTACATTTATGAGTAATTGATTCTTTTATAATCTTTTGTTTTCTAGATAAGGGCTTATAAACAATCCGGGGCTTTCTATTTTAGAGATTTATTTGTAGGTTGTTTGTTTTACCTAGTGTTATAGTATTTTAATTTTAAAATGTATTTGGATTTCTTTCATATGTCAGTTTTTTTTTTTATTTTCCAAATTTCTCTAAAAGCAACATTATGCTCAATCCAGGCTCACCATCACATAATTAGCCTAGTAGATCAGATTTACACACTGTAAACTGGAAATGGAAGAGCAGACTACATCTGAAGAGGGCAATGAAGAAAGTGCTCTCCGTTACATACACTCCACCTGGCAGCTCTCTAGGCTCTTATTTTTTTTTAATAGATTTGATTTTAGAAAGTTCATCTATACTATTCAATTTAAAGCCTCAAGAAGTCCCATGCAAATCTTCAGGTTCAAAATGTCATAACTGCAAGTAGAGGCACTTTCAGTGTACACATCCTTGCAAACCCTAGTTAACAAAATACTGATGATGAGAAAAGCAAACAAATGAAACTCGCATATTAATGACAAAGGAGGAGAGTTGTATTTTAGTATTTTGCAACAAAGGAAAGTCTGATTTTTTGTCTCCTCAGATTCAATACTTCATTTGTACACTCAAGTAATATTCGCTGAGCACCCATGTTCATTTAGCACTGGAGATGTGGAGATGTATGAACCCAACCCTGGTGCCTGGGGAGCTTCACTGTTTACAATAGCTAGGACACGGAAGCAACCTAGATGTCCATCTGCAGATGAATGGGTAAGAAAGCTGTGGTACATATACACAGTGGAATATTACTCAGATATTAAAAAGAATGTATTTGAATCAGTTCTAATGAGGTGGATGAAACTGGAACCTATTATACAGAGTGAAGAAAGTCAGAAAGAAAAACACCAATACAGTATATTAAGGCATATGTATGGAATTTAGAAAGATGGTAACAATGACCGTATATGAGAGACAGCAGAGACACAGATGTAAAGAACAGATTTTGGATTCTGTGGGAGAAGGCGAGGGTGGGATGATTTGAGAGAATATCATTGAAACATGTATATTATCATATGTGAAACAGATCATCAGTCCAGGTTCGATGCGCAAGACAGGGAGCTCAGGGCTGGTGCACTGGGATGACCCCGAGGGATGGGATGGGGAGGGAGATGGGAGCGGGGTTCAGGATGGGGGACACATGTATACCCATGGCTGATTCATGTCAATGTATGTTAAAAACCACTACAATATTGTAAAGTAATTAGCCTCCAATTAAAATAAATTAATTAATTTTTTAAAAAGCAGGGAAAATAGGGGCATAAACAAAAGACTAGGGTGCCCTGTGAGAAGCGCTGTAGTAGAACTGTGTGAGGATTGAGGGAAAAGCAGGGGTGAGAAGGTGAAGGTGGCCTGGGAATAAAAGGTAAGATGAAAAGCTTAGTAGAGGAAAGCAGCAGGAATTTAACGGGAGTAGAAAGAAAGGGCATTCTGGGTCAGCATTTTCTAATAGGTGAAGGCAAGCATGTACATTTCATGCAGGGAATGGAATGTGGTTACAGAGCAGACGGTGTGCAGTGGGACACGGAGGTGAAGCAACAAAGCAAAATGAGCAACGAGAAGTTACACCCAGGTGTGCCACTGCCGGAGATTCGGGTTTGATCCCTGGGTCGGGAAGATCCCCTGGAGAAGGAAATGGCAACCCACTCCAATATTCTTGCTTGGGAAATCCCGTGGATAGAAAAGCCTGGGCAGGCTATAGTCCATGGGGTTGCCCAAGAGTCAGACATGACTTAGTGACTAAATAACAACATTCAAGGTAGGCAGAGGCCAGATTTTAAAGACCTTGAAGGTCAAGCCACGGAACCCAGATTTCACCTCACTTTTCACAGTCACCAAAGATTCTTCTATCTTAGCACGATTGTGGCATGAACATATCAAATACAAATAGATAAAGTCTACAAGATTGTGGAGGGTCGATTAGTGGGAAGAGATACTGGAGCTAAGGACTAGTTTAGAAAACTGTACCAATAGAGAGTGGCCTGGTAATGAGCACTTGAGCTGGCAATAATGCAGTGGAGTAAAGGAGACAGGAATGTAGCTTAGGTAAAAGCTGGAGGTTAGTGATATTAATTTCAACTAAGGTAGGAAACGGGGCTCCCCGGTGGCTCAGTGGTAAAGAACCCTCCTGCCAAATCAAGAGTGCCCACACTCAGTCCAGGTCCATGATTACTCAATCCTGGGGCCTGACTGCAGTAGATCTACACTGGTGGCCTGGGGGAAGCAATGCCTGAAAGATACCTAGGCCAGTTACCAGCATACCCACACTGAAAGTGGGGCTGAGAGCAGTGCCAGCCACAGTGTAATTTGTGAGCCTGCACAGTGGCTGAAAGGGAACACAACAGAGGATGTCCGTAGGTGAACAACTCCTGGGGAGGAACGCTCAGTGGCTTCTCTCCCAGGGGGAGAGTTCCCATCCTGCCTTCCTCACACTGCAGATCAGAAATACAGCTAAGAAACAGATCTGGGGGCCTCCATTCCAACAGCAGACCCCACTTTGACAAGGAAGTGACAACCACAGAGCAGATATCCTGCTCGGTATCAAGTGTAGGCTCTGTTGCCATAACATCAGTCACACCTCCTATCAAGGGGATAACAGCCAACATACACTAAGGAGAGAGGTGGCAGACAGCCATACTAAAAACAGCCCTGGCACCAAAATGTTAAATGCGTGGAGGCTACATAGGGACATTTCCACATAGAAATAGTCCTCCAAGACAGTCTGAGGTTGGCATTGGTGGAAGAACCCCCAGAATATTGAACCTGGAAGGCCAGAGGGGCCTGGTGCAGTAGCTCCAAAGGGCTGAGAGAAAAAGAGACTCAACTCTTGAAGAAGGCATATAAGGTCTCTGTACTCATATGCACTGGATCCCAGCAAAAAAGCAGTACTTCCATAGGAAACTAGGGTAGACCTCCCCACGGGTCTTGGAGGGTCTCCTGAGGAGGCAAAGGTTGACTGTAGCTCACTGCGGGGGCAAGGACACCAGCAGTGGAAGCCCAAGGGAATAGTTATTGGTATAAGCTTTCCCAAAAGTCCCTATTTCAGCACCAATACCCAGCCCTGCCTCACAACCTTTAGGCTCCAGTGCTGAAAGTCTCAGGCTAAACAAACAACAAGATAGGAACATAGCCCCAGCCATCTGAAGACAAGCTGCCTAAAGTCATACAGAGCTCACAGCCACCTCAAAACACATCTTGTGACACAGCCTTGCCCATCAGAGGGACAAGACCCAGTCCCGCCCACCGAAGGCAAGGCACCAATCCCTGCAACCAGAAAGTCTACACAAACTCCTGGTCCAAACTCACCCACCAGGCGGCAGACACCAGAAGTAAAAGGAACTATGATCCTGCGGCCCGCAGAAAGTAGACCACAACACAGAAATTTAGACAAAATGAGATGACAGTGAAATATGCTGCAGACTAAGGAACAAGATTTATTAAAGCCCAAAAGAACAACCAAATGAAGAGAAGATAGGCAATCTACCTGAAAAAGAATTCAGAGTAATGACAATAAAGAATCCAAAATCTCAGAAAAAAGAACGGAGGCATAGATCAAGAAGATACCAGAAATGTTTACCAAAGAGAGAAGATTTAAAGAACAGAGATGAACAACATGATAACTGAAATGAAAAGTACACTAGAAGGAATCGATAGCAGAATGCTGCTGCTAAGTCACTTCAGTCATGTCCAACTCTGTGCGACCCCATAGACGGCAGCCCACTAGGCTCCTCCGTCCCTGGGATTCTCCAGGCAAGAACACTGGAGTGGGCTGCCATTTCCTTCTCCAATGCATGAAAGTGAAAAGTGAAAGTGAAGTTGTGTCTGACTCTTAGCGACCCCATGGACTGCAGCCTACCAGGCTCCTCTGTCCATGGGATTTGCCAGACAAGAGTACTGGAGTGGGTTGCCATTGCCTTCTCCACGATAGCAGAATAACTGAGGCATAAGAAAGAGGAAGTGAATTGAAAGTCAGAGTGGTGGAAATCACTGTGACAAAACAATATAAAGAAAAGAAAAAAATGTGAGGGGGAAAAAAGTGAGGACAGTCTCAGAGACCTTTGGGACAACATTGAACATACCAACATTTGCATTATAGAGGTCCCAGAAGAAGAAGAGAAAGGGAAAGGTCCTGAGAAAATATTTGAAGTGGGAAACTTCCCTGACATGGGAAAACAGTCACCCAAATATAGGAAGTGCAGAGTCCCATACAGGATAAACTCAAGGAGAAACACACTGAGACACATATTAATCAAACCAACAACAAATAGATACAAAGAAAGATATTGAAATCCGCAAAGGAAAAACAACAAATAACATATAAGGGAATCCTCATAAGGTTATCAGCTGATTTTTTAGCAGTAACTTTGCAGGCCAGAAGAGAGTGGCACAATATATTAAAAGTGATGAAAGGGGAAATCTACAGCTTAGAATGTTCTACCCTGCAAGGCTCTTCTTCAGATATTTACAGAAGAGTTAATTCTGTAATTCTTCCAAAAAATTGCAGGAAGAAATACTTCCAAAATCATTTTATGAGGCCACCATCACCCCGATACTAAAACCAGACAAAGATAACATGAAAAAAGAAATTAGAAGCCAATATCACTGATGAACATAGATGCAAAAATTCTCAACAAAATATCAAACCAAATCCAACAAAACATGAAAATGATCATAAACCACAATCAAATGGGATTTATCCAAGGCTTGCAAAGATTCTTCAGTATCCACAAATCAATGTGATACACCACATAAACAAACTGAAGAAAATTTAAAAAAAGATCATCTCAATTGATGTAGAAAAGGTTCTAACAAAATTCAACACACATTTATGTTAAAAATTCTCCAGAAACTTAGCACAGAGGGAAGCTATCATAAGCTAACATAACAAAGGTTATATATGACAAACTCACAACTGACATTATTCTCAATAGTGAAAAACTAAAAGTGTTTCCTCTAAGATCAAGAATGAAACAAGGATTTCCACTCATGCCATTTTCATCCAATATCATTCTAGTTATGGCAATCAGAGAAGAAAAAGAAATAAAAGGAATCCAAATTAGAGAAGAAGAAGTCAAACTATCATTGCTTGCAGATGACATGATACTACTATACATAGAAAATCCTAAGGACACTGCCAGAAAACTGATAGAACTTATCACTAAATTTGGTAAAGCTGCAGTATACAAAATTAATTAGCAGAATTCTCTTACATCCTTGTACACTGACAACAAAATTCATAAAGAGAAATTAAGGAAACAATCCCATTTACCATAGCATCAAAAAGAACAAAATACCTAGGAATAAACCTAAGGAAGAAAAATAGCTATCAGAAAACAGTAAGGTGCTGATGAAAGAAATCAAAGATGACGCAAAAAGATGGAGAGACATACCATGTTCTTGGATTGGAAGAATCAATACCATCAAAATGACTATACTACCCAAAGCAATCTACAGATTAAATGCAATCCCTATCAAATTACCAATGGCATTTTTTTTTTTTTTTTTACAGAATTAGAACAAAATTTTTTTTTATAATTTGTTTGGAGACACAAAAGACTCTAAATAGCCAAAGCAATCTTGAGAAAGAAAAACAGAGCTGGAGGAATCAGACTCCCTCCATCAGACTATACTACAAAGTTAAAGTAACAAAACTGTTACTGACAGAAAAACAGAAACATAGCACAGCAAAGGCAATCAAACAAAATGAAAAAGTAACCCTCAGAACGAGACAGAACATTTGCAAATGAAGCAACTGACAAGGGATCAAGCTCCAAAATATACAAACAGTTCATGCTGCCTAGGGAAAAAAAAAAAAAAGCAATCAAAACATGGGGAAAAGATCTGAGCAGACAGTTCTTCAAAGAAGACATATTGATGACCAAAAGCACATGAAAAGATGCTCAACAGTACTAATTATTATAGTAATGCAAATCAAAACTACAATGAGGTATCACCTCACACCAGTCAGAATGGCCATCTTCAAAAAACCTACAAATAATAAATGCTGGAGAGTATATGAAGGAAGGAAACCCTCCTACACTGTTGGTGAGAATATAAATTGGTAAAACCATTATGGAGAACAGTATGGAGGTTCCTTAAAAAACTAAATATATATAGACCTACCCTATCATCCAGCAGTCCCACACCTGAGCATATATCTGGAGAAAACCATGATTTGAAAGGATACATGCAAATGCAATGTTCCTTGTAGCAGTATTTACAATAGCCAAGACATGGAAGGAACAATTGGTACATATTTACAATGGAATATTACTCAACTATATAAAAAGAATGAAATAATGCCTTGTGTAGGAACACGGATGGACTTAGAGTTTATATTGAGGGAAGTAAGTCAGATAGAGAAAGACAGATAAATCACATAGATGTGGAATCTAAAAAAATATGATACAAATGAACTTATTTATAATAACAGAAATAGAGTCACATATGTAGAAAACAAACTTGTGGTTACCAGGGGGAAAAGTGTGTGTATAAACTGGGAAACTGGAATTGATGTATACACACTATTGTAACTAACAAGGATCTACTTTATAGCACAGAGAACTCTACTCTATAATGACCCATATGGGAGAAGAATCTAAAAAAGAGTAGATATATGTACATGTATAACTGATTGACTTTGCTATCCACCTGAAACTAATGCATTGTAAATCAACTATATTTCAACAAAAATAATTAAAATATAGATGCCTAGAGAAAGCTGCAGAGAAGGCAATGGCACCCCACTCCAGCACTCTTGCCTGGAAAATCCCATGGACGGAGGAACCTGGTAGGCTGCAGGCAATGGGGTCGCTAAGAGTTGGACACGACTGAGCGACTTCCCTTTCGCTTTTCACTTTCATGCGTTGGAGAAGGAAATGGCAAGAACACTCCACTCCAGTGTTCTTGCCTGGAGAATCCCAGGGACGGGGGAGCCTGGTAGGTTGCTGTCTATGGGGTTGCGCAGAGTCAGACATGACTGAAGTGACTTAGCAGCATCAGCAGCAGCAGAGAAAGCTGATGACTTGTCTGAGCCACATAGCTGGTAGGTAGTGAGCTGAACTACCAGAAAAAAACCCCAAATGTAATATAATCTCTGAACTCTGAACATCCAACTCTCTGGACCTCCACTTCTTCATCTGTGAAAACTTTTGGACAGGATAATCTCAAAACTCCCTTCTGACTCTAAAGGCTATTATTATGTGCTTCACTAATGAGCAAAAGCTAGCATTTCAATGTTGGTTTACATCCAAGCTGAGTGAACCTGAGGAAATCCCAAATTCACTGAAACCCAGTTTCCTCATCGGTACAAACTGTTATGAGGGTTTGATTATTGTGGCTATATGCTTCTACATTTATCACAGTGGTTATTAGGAAAATATAAATTAAAACAGCATGATGTTACTACATATTCTCTGGAATGTTAAAATGTAAAGCACAGAAAAGACCAAGCCAGCAGCTCTTTGGAACAACTCTCAATTGCTGCCAGCGGGACTGTAGACTTGTCAATCATGTGAGAAGACTGGCACTGTCCAAACAACACGCATATCCTGTGACCAAGCCTCTCCTCCACAAGGATCACATTAACCAAAAGTCACGCACAAGCATGTTCATGCAGCACTATTCATATGAACCTGTGAGATAACAGGATGTATATTTATTGGTCTGTGATCCTGACTCCCAGCACAGAGCTCCTAAAGCCCTTGGAATTTCCCAAGCGATAAGAGCAGTAGGGCATCTTGTGTTTTAATGAGGCCCCTCCGGGTGGCTCCTTGATGACTTCTGGATGGGGGCTGTTTACCAGAAAGTTGCTGTTGTTTAGTTGCTGAGTGATGTCTGACTCTTTTGCAACACCGTGGACTGTAGCCTGCCAGTCTCCTCTGTCCATGGGATTTTCCAGGCAAGAATACTGCATGAGTTGACATTTCCATCTCCATGAGAGCTTCCCAACCTTGGGGCCAAACCTGCAACGTCTCCTGTTGGGCAGGCGAATTCTTCACCTTTGAGCCACCTGGGAAGCCCTGGTCACCAAAAGACCAAGCTGTGATTAGAAACTTGAACTTTTCAGCCCTGTCTTCCTCTTCTCTGTAGAGGGGAGGTGGTGGTGGTGGTTTAGTCACTAAGTCGTGTCCAACTCTTGCAACCCCATGGACTATAACCCGCCAGGCTCCTCTGTCCATAGGATTCTCCAGGCAAGAATACTGAAGTGGTTGCCATTTCCTTCTCCAGGGGATCTTCTGGACCAAGGAATTGAACCCAGGTCTCCTGTATGGCAGGCAGATTCTTTACCAACTGAGCTACAAGGGAAGCCCCCCTGTAGAGGGGAGAGGACCCTAAAATGGAGTTAACAATTGATCATGATTGTGTGATGAATCCTCCATAAAAATCCCGATGGTATGGGTTTGGGAGAGCTTTTAGGTGGGTGAACACATCCACCAACAGGGGGAGTGACGTACCCCAACTGCCTGGGGACAGAAGCCCCTGTGCTTGGGAATGTACTAGATCTCTCCTATACACCTCTTCATTTGGTTGTTTAGCTCTATCTTTTACCCTATCTTTTAATAAACTAAAAAGCGTTTCCCCGAGTTCTTTGAGCTATTCTAGCAAATAATCAAATCACAGCAGAAAGAAGGGATGAGAACCTCCAGTTTGTAGCCAAGTTGGACAAAAGCTATGGGTAACCTGGGGACCTAGTACTTGTGATTGGCATCTGAAGTGAGGGACCGCATTATGGGACAGAGACCTTCACGTGTGGGATGTCACACTATCTCCAAATAGTTTGTGTCAGAAGTGAATGTAGTTGTAGGGCATCCAGCTGGTGTCATAGGAAGTTCCTTGATGTGGGGAAAAATCCCACACATCTGGTGACCAGACGTGTCAGAAGTGAAAGAAAAAAAAGAAACACAGAGGAGGAGAACTGTAGGTTTTTCCAAAATAGAACCCTAAACTAGAAATTTCCCCCAAACCCTGTCAACAACGTCAGGGATAAATAAACCAAGGCATATACAAAGACAGAATGAGAATGAAAGAGCTACAACTACATACAATGTGACTACATCTCACCAACAAAAGACTAAGCCGGGGACGTCAGCCACAAAACAGCACATAGTGTTTCCCTTTATATCAAGTTCCAAAGCAGGCAAAATTACTCCATGCCATTAGAAGATAAAAGGGGTTACCCTCAAGGTAGAAGATGAATAGTTTTAGGAATGCTGATAATATTCAGTCCCTTGATCTGGGTGCCGATTATACAAGTATAGTTTGTCAAAACTTGAAGGAGTCCTATGCCCACAGTTTTTGCACATACACTCTACTTCAATAAAAGTTTTACAGCTCTTCTCAGTACCTAAGAACTATTAGCATCCTCTATATGTAAATATCTCTTGCTATACCTATGTATTTATTTACCTTCTAAATATCCGTCTACCTCTCTATAGCAGCGTGTCTTTCTGACTAGATCACTGCTTTCTCTACTATAGTTGGCATGTGATGTGGAAGAACATCTGGGTTTTTCCCCACTGGCTGTGACTGGCCGTGTTTCCCAGTGCACAAGAGCCCAACCCCATACAATATTTCCAGTGAAGTATTTGAAAATGCTCTACTCAGGGCCCTGCATGTGAAACATGCTGAATAAATACCAGCTAAGGGGACATGAAATATTCATCCCTGAACAGAAAATTATAAAAACCATAGTCAACTAGGTTCTTGAATGAATTAGCAAGAAAATACTTCTCATAGAAGAGCTGATTTGAAAACATCATATAAAAATTTATCATGGTCTGATCCCCTTTATGCTGTATTCTATTTTCATCACGATATAGTACACTACAGAACATTAATGTTGATTCTCTCTAAATGATGCTTTCTAATTATTGTAATCTGGTAAAAGTATGTCCTATTGATTAGATAACCATGCCAAAAATAACACATAGTTTTATTAATTAAAATAATATCGCAGGAAAACCAATATTAAAAGCTAGATAATTAAAAAATTTAATAGCATCACAGGTTTAAATCCATGGAAACTAGGGGGAAAAGGTTGAGAAATTTGTGACAATTTCAAATACTGGATATTTGTGATGATACAAAAAAAATTAAGCTTTTTAATTGAAAGTTTTTGAGATACTTAGTATTTTTTTTCAACTGTGGTTTGTGTAAAATTAGGGAACTAAGATTGGAACTATTGTTTGTCAAGCTTGAAAGAATGCTTAAAATATGTTAAGTAAATTAAACTTTGTGGATTGAATATAATAGCGCCTAAATCTTCTAATTTTCTAGCCCATTTTCTTGTCCAAGCTAAAATTTAAAAGAATTTAGGTTTTAAATCTCCTATGATTTCTCTCTTTATACTGCTTATATTTATAAACCATCTCAAAGTGAGGGGACCCTCTTTCAAAGCATCATTTTAAGTTCCTTGCAGGAGATAATGTAAATACTGCATTCAAGATCATTCAGCAATCCTACCCGTAGGCATACATCCAGAAGAGACAAAATTTCTAATTTCAAAAGATACATGCTCCCCAGTGTTCACAGCAGCACTATTTGCAATAGCCAGGACATGGAAGCAGTCTAAACATCCATCAACAGATGGGGGGATAAAGAAGATGTGATATATACACCATGGAATATTACTTGGTCATCAAAAATAATGAAATAATGCCATTTTCAGCAACATGGATGGACGTAGACATTGTCATACTAAGTGAAGTCAGAGAGAGAAACAAAAATATCATATGATATCACTTATGTGTGGAATCTAAAATATACAAATAAACTTATTGGCAAAAGAAACAGACTCACAGACAGAAAACAAATGTACCAAAGGGGAAAGGGAGGGAGGATTAAATTAGGAGTTTGGAATTAACAGATAAAAACTACTAAAAAAATAAAATAGATAATAAGAATCTCCTGTATAGTACAGGGAACTATATTCAATATATTTTAATAACATAAAATAATCTTAAAAATAATATATATATATGTATCTGAATCACTTTGCTGTACCCTTGAAACACTGGAAATCTACTTCAATGCTTAAAATTACAGTATTAAAAAAAGAAGAGTGGACGATTAATGCTGGCGGAGGTGGCTGCTAGTGGCCCACGGAGAGGTTAAACCAGGAAAAGAAATGTGAAGACTTGTTTGCCTGAAAGAGGTTTCGATATGATCTCTTCATCTTAGCCATGGGCTTTCCTTTTAAATGTGTGCCGTACACGTGTTGAAAGAAACACTCTAAATAAAGCTGGGCTGGCAGGGGAGGGGGGAAGGAACTTTTAGCCACTTGGATCTATATGGACCTGGACATGGCTTTGTGGTTAAACTGGAAGAAACCCTTTTGTTGCCTGCTTCTGACAGGCTTCTAATTTCTGATTTGATGAGGACATTACAATGCTCTCCCCATCCCCTCCCATGCCTCTTCCTCTCCCTGTCCTTCTTCTCCTCTCTTTTCTTTTTGCTCACCCCAGTCAGAGGCCTTAAGGAGTATTTCATTTCAAGCCTTTACTTCACAACAGCTTCACTGAAGCAGGATTCTCACAATGAATAACACCCATCACCAGCCCCCTACCATTGTCCAATTAAAAGAAAAACATCAATTAAAAGAAGAAATAAGATTAATGTAAAAAAATTATAGCTTTTAGAAAAAAAGACCACTGATTTTCAGCTTTAGAAAAAACATGAGGGAATGCAGGTCTTAGTGAATAGCAAACTGCACTGTTCAAGAAAAAGCTGAATAGCAGTTTAAGTTGCAAGTCCACTAACCACCAGTACCAGAAAGTAATGGCAAAATAAAGGTTAAAAAGGAAGGTGACAGATATGCTGATTAAAACGATCTTAAAAATGAGCTTCCTTTGAACATTAAATGGAAAAATCCAGAGTTTGGATTGCCAACTGTTTACAAAGGAAAGATTATTCAGAAGAACTACGTGACTTAAACAATAACATCTTTCAGATTCTTCTGGGAAGATTCGTAGATAATATGAAATTTAAACTAACATTTGGACTTTTTCCACTTTGTGTACAGGGAAGACATTTTTGGCATGCTATTTAAAATATTTTCATATCAGTTTATCATTCCAAAGTATAGTGGAAACACACACATCTGCAGTTGCACTCAGTGGTATAAAGAAAAAAAAAATGGAAAAGGCTGAGGCCACTTTACCTTATATAGAAATAAATCACAATTCCCTGTATCTATTTTGTGCTTATTTCTACCCATTAGTATATGTAAGATACAATTTTAAGAAATTCTTTGTAAGAGCAAAATTATCTTGAAAACTTGAGCAAGTTACTTAAGCTCTGCTATGCTTTGGTTTCCCAATCTAAACCACAGAGACAACAGTAGAGCCCATTTACCCAAGCTATGGAGAGTATTGAAAAACTACTAAATAGGGACTTCCCTGGTGGCCCAGTGGTGAAGAATCCACCTTGCAATGCAGAGGACACAGGTTCAATCCCTGTTGGGGAACTAAGATCCCATATGCAAAGGAACAGCTAAGCCTGTGTGCAGCGACTGCTGAGCCCACATGCGGCAATTGGAGAGAGTCTCTACGACATATTGGAAGATTCTGCATGATGCAATGTAACCAAATAAAAAAAGTAATAACTACTAAATAGCTAAAACTTCTTAGGGCAGGGTATGCATGTGTTGGTGTGTATGTGTGTGTGCACACATGGGTATGTGCTCGGTCATGATTGAATCTTTGTGACACCATGGCTCCTCTGTCCATGGGGATTCCCAGCAGAGAATACTGGAGCAGGTTGCTACTTCTTACTCCAGCGGATCTTCCTGACCCATAGCTCAGACCCACATCTCCTGAGTCTCCTGCATTGACAGGTGGATTCTTTACCACTGTGCCACCTGGGAAGCTCATGTATGTAGATAGCACCAAAAATAAAGGGGAAAAAAATCAAAATAAAGCAGAGAGGCCATACTTACTGTTTATTAAATTATCAGCTATTAAAACATTTGTAACTGCCGGGGAAAAAAAAAAAGAAAGACTATGTGACAGAGACAATATGTGTCCTGCACTGCCTAGAATATTTACCTGGCCCTTTAAATCAATCCCTGCTCCAGGATAATCTTGACGACAATAAATATGTTTTATAAATATAAGTGAATAATATATATGGAATGCCAAAGATATTTGGATTTTCTTTGGGATTATATAGCATTTACTAAGATTAAAAATTGATTATATGACCAAATTATCATTTCTCGTGTAAGTTCAAACGTTACCAAAATATTTATCAAAGCAAAGTCTACTGAAGGATGTCTGATGTCTGAAGCCAGCAAATGTTAATCAGGTTTTTTGTAATCCTTGTTTTGTTATTTTTTACACCCTGGTCCATGAATATGACCACCAGAAGCTAGCATATATTCATAGAAGTCTTAAGAGTTTTATTAGCTTTTATTACCAAATTAACCTCACTGAGGGTTATGGTGGATGCACAATTCTAGGGGGCACCAGCCCGACTGTGTTCTGAACTATGCTTAGGGTTGAGTTTTTTTTTTACATTTTTATTTTATATCAGAGTATAGTTGATTTTCAGTGTTGTGTTATCTTCAGTCCAGCAAAGTGATTCAGTTATAAGTAAACATACCTCTGGCTTCCCTGGTTGCTCAGACAGTAAAGAATCTGCCTGCAATGTGGGAAACCTGGATTCAATCCCTGGGTTGACAAGATGCCCTGGAGGAGAGCATGGCAACCCACTCCAGTATTCTTGCCTGGAGAATCCCCATGGACAGAGGAACCTGGTGGGCTGTAGTCCACGGAGTCACAAAGAGTCAGACATGACTGAGCAACTAAGCACAGCACAGCAAACGTAAATCTATTCTTTTTCAGGTTCTCTTCCCAACAAAGTATAGCTCCCTGAGCTATTATACAGTAGGTCTTTATTGATTATCTCTTTTACATCCAGCAGTGTGTATGTGTTAACACCAACCTAATCTATCCCTCCCCCAGCACCTTTCCCCTTTGATAACCACAAATCTGTTTTCTGTGTCTGGGAGTCTTTTTCTGTCTTGGAAATAAGCTCATTTGTATCTTTTTTTTTAATGAACAGAACCCCCTGAGTTGTGTGACACAATGGTACTGAGCTAGGTGCCTTTATAAGTGGACTTTGAATTGGCAAAAAAGGAAAATAATGTATACAATGTATTTTTAAAATTTTAATAGAATATTTGATAAACTCCATCTTGCCATCTTGAAAAGGTGGTTATTTTTCTCAGAGATTTAAAGATCAGTGAGTGATACATGCCAGCTGGTTGGCGGTCAGCACAGTGGGACTAATGGCCTATAATAAGACATTTATCTTGAGCTAGGAAAGCTCAGCTTAGTTTTACTCAATGCTCTAAATGAAGGCAGAAAAGTTCTGCTTATCTAATTTGTTTATTACCTGAAGCTTAGATGCCTAGAGGATCCTAGGCCTGGTTTACAAATGAAAATTTACCAGTGGACCAAAACTTAGGAAAATAATTGTAATATAAATCAGTATTTTGCATTAAGGAACCCTCTAAATCATGATTCTTTCAATACAGACACATATAATTGATTTTTCAACCTAAATGTATTTGGGTTCAAGAGACTTCGAGGAATTTTTAAAAGACTGGGGTAAGTATGGGGAATAATAGATATTTTTAAATATCTGACTTTTTTTAAGTAAATAAGTAGAAATTTAATACATTTTTTTCCCTAGAGGTGAAAATGTAAGATAGAATTTAGGAGTTAAATAACTGAAAGGTTTCAAGCCTGGTTTAACCCACAATTGTTCTTTTTTTAATATTTACCATCCTCCTCCAGAGTAGTTTATTTAACATTCGAAATCAGTTACTAGTGTTGAAAAGCCACAGGATTTCATATAAATATCTGAATTGCCAGCATCTTTTGCGTCACAAGAAGACCTGGCAACAGCCAGCAGGAGCAGGGCAGGCCTTCCAGTCACTGCAGTCCCCCCACCCCCTATTGCTCACCTGGCCTGCTGTGGATGTTCCTGGCCTCTAGGTACCTGAACTTGTGTGACTTCTATAAAGTGATGAAGAAATTCTGAAAAAATTAGATCTGTCCCCAAATGTAGTGGTTTTCATAGAACTGTTGAGCTTCCCTATCAAGCAGACAGTGTCAGTGAAGTGTAAGCTGACATGGATATTATAGAGAATTCTTGCATGGGATTGGAAGCTAGGATAGATCGATGTTGATCAAATGTCTTTTTAAGAGAGCTTTGCAGTGTCATTTGCTTAAATTATTTTTTATTGTAATGACTCTTCAACATTCAAGAACACAAAACTTGGGAGTTAAAAATCTTATGTTTTACCTCAGATTTGTATAAATTCCAGACAAATATTTCAGTTAAACTCCAAAATTACTGCTGTTAATATCTCCAAAAAAACATTTAAAAAGCAGTCAAATCTTTATGTTTCCAGATTTTTCTATTTTCATATTTTAATGGAAGTGTTTATGATGTGTAGACACAAGCTACATTTATATTTCATCATCCACATAGTTTTGGATCAACACTTTGGCAATGTGCTTAGTTGGAACTGTAAACTGAGGACTGATTCCCACGGTCCAATATTCCCATGAAGCCAGGTCATTCACCACCAACATTCAGAGAAAAATAAGGAGATGATCCTAATTATACCAGTTCATTCTGCTTATGAATGTTGAAGAGCTAGTTTATACTATTTGAGATTCAAGTGCATATGTGTAGGTTCCTTGTTCCAGTGAAAGCTCTGACTCATTGAAATGAAGTCAACGGGTATTTATAATAAGTGCTTAATGGGTAGCCACCATTGTCAGGACAATAGATGTATCAAATAAAGTTCTTGCTCCTAAGGCGTATACGTCCTCATTAAAGACAAATCTGGAACAGAATAATTAAAAATAATAAAATAATAGAAACAGCAAATAACCAAATATACTACAGATTACATATATAATAGGCATCTGGAAGAAGGAAGGGGTAACACACACCGATGTAATCTGTAAAGAACTAGTAGGATACAGATGGTCCAAAGGAAGGGAGAAGGTATTCTAAATAACAGACTCCTCCTCCATTAGGGAAATGACTGAGGCATGTGCGGGTATGTGAAAAGCTTGATTATAGAGGTCCTGAACACTCCCCAGGAGAAGGCAATGGGACCCCACTCCAGTACTCTTGCCTGGGAAATCCCATGGACGGAGGAGCCTGATAGGCTGTAGTCCACGGGGTTGCAAAGAGTTGGACAGGACTGAGCAACTTCACTTTCACTTTTCACTTTCATGTATGGAGAAGGGAGTGGCAACCCACTCCAGTATGCTTGCCTGGAGAATCCTAGGGACGGGAGCCTGGTGGGCCGCCGTCTATGGGGTCGCACAGAGTCGGACACGATTGACGTGACTTAGCAAAACACTCCCCAAGCTTGAAACCTCAAGCACTCCTTTAGGTACTGATGAAAGGGACAAAGTGATGAGTGTAACAGCGTCCTGAAGACTCAGCTAGGAGACTAACACTCTGATCCAGGCAGGCTGTGAAAAGCACTCTTCTAAGAGGTGACAGAAAGGAAAATACAATTTGTTTCAAAAGATGGATGCATTGCTCTTGGTCATGGATTGGTATAGTAGGATGGTCATAAAGAGAAATATTATTTAAAATTTGGATAACTCTGGGCTGCTGGTGTGCTGATGGGATTAGTTGAATGAACTCAGATTAGAGCCTATTGCATTTCTTTTGATATCACAACCTTACAGGGTAGAATTAGCCCCATAGGGAGGTGGGCTAGTTTTTCCTCAGAGAAAGAAGCAAAGAGAGAGGTTGGACTAGGGTACAATTTGAAGATGGAAATAAGAGAAGTTGTAGGGGCTTATGTTATATGGTCTCTTTCTTCCCCTCCGTGAAGTAAGAAGAAAGAGCATCTACTCAGCTTAAGTTCTTAAGGTTAGTGATGGATGCATGGGGAACGTGGGAAATCATGTAAGCTCAATGCACCAGTCTAGGGATTCAAAAATACATAAACAGAATGCAATGGCTATTTAAGCAGAGATGAAATTGTATAAATTTGTAACTGAATTTGGTATCACGGCCCTGAGCATTTCCTCCAGCAAACTCTGATAAGACCCAAGGATGCAGAACCAAGAAGGCAGACAGTAAGTGAAAGAGGTACAGGATTGCAAGGTGACCTCTCAGGTCTTATTGACCGGACTGTTCATTTCACGAAATCCAGCCTGGATAAGGAAGCAAACAAAACCAGAGTCACTTGGATATGGTCTGGGGAGAAGGGAAGCATTTGAGGGCATGGTGACAAAGAGAAGAGCAAAAGGAATGAGGAAGTCAATAGGTTTTATATATTTTTTTAATTCCTGTATTCATTTAATGGTGTACCAGTGTGAAAGTCCTGGGTGATGGTGTAGCCACAGATGTGGCTGTGCCAGGGCCAACTGGAGTTGAGTGAGGCCGGAAGATGAGGGTTGTAAGGCCAGGGAGGTATTGGGTCATCAGCCAAGGAAGACGGTGACACACTTGGGTTGTAGAGGTTGGTAGAGGCTTCGGTGCCCCTATCCCTGAGGAGACTGGGACAGCATCTGGGTTTCCAGAAGCTGAGGTGAGGGAGAAAGAGGTTTGGGGAGAGGTCGTGGATTGCTGACTGGGTAATGTTAGGAGGGTAATGAGCTAGATGCATAGTAATTAGGGAATGGGTTGCCTCTTGCACAGAAAACTTCATGTGTCTCTTTTTGTGTCCCTTTTGGGCTCTGCTTACTGCACACACAGGGGAACTGACTGCACCTCACCTCTTGAACACACTCAACAGACACCTTCTATCCCAGGTCCTAACAATAAAATGTGGCCCTCACACATGTACAAGCTAAAATGGAGGGAGTTAACACCCATTGGGACATTACTTGTCCAGTACTTCACTGATAGAGCTCCTGGTGGCTCAGATGATAAAAATTCTGCCTGCAGTGCAGGAGACCCGGGGTCAACTCCTGGGTTGGGAAGATCCTCCGGAGAAGGGTATGGCAACCCACTCCAATATTCTTATCTAGAGAATCCCTTGGACAGGGGTGCCTGTCAGGCTACAGTCCATGGAGTCACAGAATTCGACATGACTGAGTGATTTTCACTTTCACTTCACTGGTGGACACATGCTTCCCTCTTCCATCCATTGGGCAAATAATTCTGAGGTGACTTCTAGAAGGCTCCTCAGAGCACCCCAGGTAGATTGTCCCCCTTTTGTCCACAGCGGTGGCCAGTCTGATAACACCTCTATGGACTGACTGTCCCTCCTTCCTGGGTTCACTCATCCCAGTTCCCCATGCTGTTTCCTTGGGTCGCTTCTTAAAATGTGCTCACTGAAGAGAAGCCCTTGGGGCAGACTGGCTTTCCTGCATTAACCGAAGACCCTCATCTGTAAGTAGAAGTCACTGATGAGCAATGAGGAAAGTTTCATGTCAGGTAGAAGTCAAGCTTCAGTTGGGGGAGGCAGAAGGACTCCTGAAAGACACAGGAAGAGTTTATTACTGGACGCAAATTTCCAAAGGATCGTCCCGGAATGGGTGGTGATCAGAGCTAGAGCAGAGTGGATAGAGACGAAGCATGCACAGAAAAAAGAGGGAGGTGAAATATGAATTGTACATGCTAATTTCCTCTCTGCTAGAAAATAAATATACTAATAACCTCAAAGGGCACGTTTTAGACAGCTGTATTTATTGCTGTAGCTTTGCGTTTGCCTTCGTCTTCATCTGTTTCCCCCTGGATAGAACATCAGACAGTCTAGCCTTGCTGTGTATCTCTATTTCTTGCCAACATGCTGATGTCATCCTATATCCAGCCCTTTAAGTCACTTCAATTCACATTCATGTCTTTTGTCTTTTCCGTGGTGTCTAATTTACTACAGCTTCATTGCACTGGCTTTTCTCTTGAGTAGGATACATGGTCAATTCCTCTAAGAGAAAATGTCAAAAACAAACTATTTCTGTACACAATAATACCATGTAGTGTCCACCAGGGAAAGTTAACAAATATCTATGTATATATAATTACATAATTTTTAAAAATTACACACAATTCTGATGGACTGCTAGATTCTTGGGCTTTTTTTTTGTTTTTTTTGCTGTATTGCCACTAAACATTACCATATTTCTTGGACTTTTGAACCAATAAATCAGACATTTTGTCTATTCTGAGCTGAAGTTTGTCATTTTTAAACATTCTGGGTTAAAATTTTAGGTTATAAGAGGCATCGGTCATGAGTTATAACAAATGGAGAAAAGACATCTGTTGTTACTTCCTAAGCCTGCTGAGTCATAAGCCGTAAGGACTCACCAGCTCCATATCAAGCAGGCCTGGGAGAGTGGTAGACATGTTTGACATTCAACTGAACCTCGAATTGTTGTTGCTTAGAAAGAATTCACAAAGGAGACACATTTGTTTTGGAATCATAGAAAAGTGAGATCAAAAGAGACCTTTCAGGCCATGGGCTCCCCATTTCCTGCTGCTCTTTCATGTCACTTTGTTTGGTTTTGTTTTGTTTTCTTTCGTGTATTGCTCACCCTAGCCTTAAATTTCTCCACAGATGACCCTTTGTGAAATTATTTCACAGTGTAACATTGCTGATAAAACTGCTTTACGTTTGCAGGCCTCTTGCCCATAGCTATTCTAGGTCTGATGTTTCTAATGCAGAGCCAAGTTGTGGTTACCCAATGGGACCATACCCCTCCTCTTCCCTGCCCACAATTCTGACCGTGAGAATCATCTCACTCTTACAGTCGTTGCCTCATTCATATACAGTGTTTAGAACTTCTCTTCTTTATTCAAGTTCTGCAGGTATTTCTGCTACTTTTTAAATTCCTCCTACCTTACATCTCACCTCTCAATGATGAAGAGCTTTAGCAGATTTTTCTTAAACAGAATTCATCATCATAGTTAGCAGTGGCAGTTTAAGTGGTAGATTTCAAAGCACATTTCAAAAAATATAATTGTAACCATCCAAGAGACTCTAATCCAGAGAAACAGTCTTGTTGGGTACCCGCCACACTTTATTGAATAATTAAGTTCTTCCAAAGCTAATTGATTATAGCAATGCTGATATTAGACATGAAAATGTATCTGTTATACATGTATTGGCATGTGCTTACTAAGTCCCATATCAAACAAGTTAGTTTTTGTGCTCTGTCACTAGGAGCTTAAATCTAAGATCATCCCTATGTCCAGCTGGTCAGAGGGAAATATAGTGTTTCATTAGCATCTATTTATGGGCTTCCCTGGTGTCTCAGATGGTAAAGAATCTGCCTGCAATGCAGGAGACCTGGGTTTGATCCCTAGGTCAGGAAGATCCCTTGGAAGAGATAGCTACCCACTCCAGTATTCTTAGCTGGGAAATCCCATGGACAGAGGAGCCTGGTGGTCTACGGTCCACAGAGTTGCATAGAGTCAGACATGACTGAGTGATTAACACACACTCAGCATCTATTTATATGAAGTGTGTAATATAGTAGACTTGAGCTGCTTTCTATAATGGATACTTACTGTTGTTAGGGAAGGAGGGAATCACCCCGACTCTACAGTTAATTCATGGGGTTTAACTGCAGCTGATCCATGCCCTCCATCTCCTAACACACAATCACATGCTTACACGCAGACATACACACAGTCACATGGGAGGGGAGGGAGGCACCTGAATTTGGCCTGGCCATTTTTAGAACATTCTGTATATTATGGGAATGGGGATGTGTCAAAACTCTCCAATAAGACTCACTCATGAGCCTTTGACCTCTCCAGTGAAGTTACTGAGGTGGCGTATACACACAGAACTTTCACCAACTTTCTCACCAACTTTGGCGGCCGTCTCACCAACTTTCTCAAAGGCTCTTTCTGAAGGAAGTGGCAAGAGGAAAACAAATCCAAAAGATGAAGAGTGAAATAAAATTCTGATGACATCATTTGAAAGCCAGCAGAGAGATAGATCTTTGCTGAAACCAGTGCTACTCCCATACTTTCCAATTATATGAGTCAACATATATCTGCTTTGTTTAAACCAGTTTGATTTAGGTTCCTGTCACTTTCAGGCCTTACTAATACATGTAGTTTGCCAAATAACCAGTTTGACCAGCCTTCTATATCAGTCTTTGGCATCTACCACTTGTCAAAGGAGATCTACATACCATTTGCTTCAGAATCACCTGAAATGCTTAGAAAACATACATTCTTAAACCGTATAGCCCAAGCGTCTTAATCAGAATCCAGAAAGGTGAGGCTTAGGAACTTCATCCTTGTCAAGTCACCTCTGGTGATTCTATGCACATTAAAATTTGAAAGACACTACTGAAGTCATAACTTTTGATTATATCAACTCAGATCAATCAGTTTTTTATCAAATTGACTTGTAAGTTCAGTCAGACTGCAATTCTTTTCAGATAATTGATCAGGTTTTAAATGTCATCATTAATGTGGAAAGAAAATAAATACTGAAGGGCACATGTGAGAGAACTGTAATGGGAATTACATGTTTAAATAACTGGACCATCCATATTGATAACATTTTATCTGTAATCTAAGTGGCCATTAGAAGAGATAGTTAAGTTAGGAGGGGAAATAAGTAACTTTAACTCAAAGAGGTGCAGAAACCAGGGCAGACCACAGCAGAGACATGGCTATTCAGTGTTTCTGTTCTTTCAGATGCTGAAAATGTTTCACCTTTCCAATATGGCATTAATCCCCACAATTGAATTCCCAGAGACTACTTCATTTTCCAGAGACTACTAGTACAATGAAATATTCCTCATTTGTAAGGGTCCCTCTGCTTCTTTGGGTCTTTTCCATTTCTCTTAAATGTATATATGCTTAATTAGTTAAGTTTAAGACACAGTTGAAACTCAAGAAATTCACCTCCAAATCAGTTTCAGAAGAGATGGATGATGTGGTGCAAAATCAAAATGAATCTCTCAACTGGTCAATAGATAAATATATTGTGGTATATACTTAGTGAGAAAATGAAAAGATATATTAATACATTTAACTATAATGATCAATCTAACAAACATTCAGTTCAGTTCAGTCGCTCAGTCGTGTCCGACTCTTTGCGACCCCATAAATCGCAGCATACCAGGCCTCCCTGTCCATCACCATCTCCCGGAGTTCACTCAGACTCACGTCCATCAAGTCCGTGATGCCATCCAGGCATCTCATTCTCTGTCGTCCCCTTCTCCTCCTGCCCCCAATCCCTCCCAGCATCAGAGTCTTTCCCAATGAGTCAACTCTTTGCATGAGGTGGCCAAAGTACTGGAGTTTCAGCTTTAGCATCATTCCTTCCAAAGAAATCCCAGGGCTGATCTTCTTCAGAATGGGCTGGTTGGATCTCCTTGCAGTCCAAGGGACTCTCAAGAGTCTTCTCCAACACCACAATTCAAAAGCATTACGCTAAGTGAAATAATTCAAACACAATAGAGTGCATACTGTATAATTCCTGTACAAAATTCTAGAAAAGACAAAACTACAATGAGAGAAACTAGCCAGTGGTTGCCAAGGCCTGGGCATAAGAAGGCCTCTCCTACAAAGAGGCACAAGAGAACTTCTTTGGGTGATGGAGTTGTTCTACATCTTAGTGGAGATTACACGTGCTATGTGCTGTCACTTCAGTCATGTCCACTGAAGTCTTTGCAAGCCCATGGACTGTAGCCCACCAGGATCCTCTGTCCATAGCATTCTACAGGCAAGAATACTGGAGTAGGTTCTTGTGCCCTCCTCCAGGGGATCTTCCCAAGCCAGGGATTGAACCTGTATCTCTTACATCTCCAGCACTGGCAGGCAGGCTCTTTACCGCTAGCACCAGCTGGGATGCTTGAGATTACATGACTGCATATATATCAACATTTATCAAGCTGTTCCTTGGTGGTTCAGAGGGCTTTCCTGGTGGCTCAGATGGTAAAGAATCCACTTGCAATGCGGGAGATTTGGGTTTTATCCCTGGGTTGGGAAGATCCCCTGGAGAAGGACATGGCAACCCACCTCAATACTCTTGCCTGGAGAATCCCCATAGACAGAGGAGCCTGGCGGGCTACAGTCCATGGGGTCGCAAAGAGCTGGCCATGACTGAGCGACTAAGCCCAACATAGCACACCTTAAATGAGTAAACTGTATGTAAACTATGCCTCAATGAAACTAGTATTAAAAAATAAACTTTAGGAGACTTCCCTAGTGGTTCAGTGGCTAAGACTCCATGCTCCCAATGCAGGGGGCCTAAGATCGATCCCTGGTCAGGGAACTAGAACCCACATGCACTAAGTAAGAGTTTGCATGCCTCAGCTAAAGACCCCATGCTGTAACTGAAAGATCCAGCATGCTGCAGTGAAGATGGAAGACCCCAGGTACCACAACTGAGACCCACTGGAGCCAAACACAGAAATAAATTTTTTTTAAAGTGAACTTTACACGTAACAGATTTCCTCAGAGAAGAGGAACAGTTCTAGGAAGTCATGGACTGAAGTCCAGGGGAATTGTTCATGGTCTGGAGATGCAGGCAGTTCCCACCAAGGGAAGGACCAGGGAGATCCAATGAGGGAGGAGAGGGAATCCCTTATTTTAGAGTGGCAGCTTCCTCACTCACCTGTGTTTATGGTGTTCACTGACTTTAGTGCCACAAAGAATCAGAGCCAGCTGAGGCTCAAAGTTCTGCCTAAAGGTGACTATGGGAGGAACAAGGGCTTCTGAATTATCTCACTGATAGGAGCACACTGACAAAAGAGGTAGTGACCAGGAAGGGCTGTGATGGATGAGCGGCAACACATAGAGAAGCATCCTCATGTAGGCGTGTGTGGCCTGCAGCTAAGAGATGTACTGGGACAGAAAAGGACACTTCCTAGTCTAGAGGATATTTGTCTAGAGACCAATGGCCTTTTGTTGTAGGCTGGTCCCATTGGAACCATTTAAAGATGTCACCAGGTTATTTGCCCAAGCAACACATTCTAAACAGCTTACAAGTGAAAAACTAAAGGATACTAGTAAATATCTATTGAATTAAATATTTATCCTGTGGGGAGGAAAGACTTTGTAAAAGATAGGGGAAATTGCTTCTGAAAAACTGAGAACATTTAGCAAGCAATACAACTGCTTTATTCTCAGACCTTCCCTGTGAGAAGTGGGGTTGTTTTGGTTTTGTTTTCAGAGTGCTTTCCCCTAAATACCCTGTCTGCATGCTGAGAGAATGAACAGGAACAACTGAATTCTGTCCATTTCACAAACCCCTTAAAGGTAATAGGGTATCCCTATTGGTAGTGTTTTATGAGTCAAAGGATGAGTTTGGACTGCCAAGTGGGATAACTTTTTATTTAAACCCCAATTTTCTCTTTCACTCATTTGCTGTCATAAAGCAAATGAAATTTGGCTTTTAAAAAAAGTGGTAATTCATGTAAAGAAACTATTAGAGGGATTATTAAAAATCCATAAATTACATTAAATTTATAAAAAGCTCTTAGTGCCAATAAATAAGTCATGTCCTTATCTAGACACATTCAAACTGGGCATCCATAAAAAAGCACAAGGAAATGAAAAGTTCAAATGGAAGAAGAATCGCTAGATGAATTACTTCATCCTAAATGTTGCAATTGGCTTCTTTTACAGGAACAATTTTTTTCCAGAGGTGATAAACGCAGAACCTCATCAATCTAGCTCTTTACCCTTGGCAGATACTTGTCTTTCTATATGCAATTTTTTTTTTCCTTCTTGGGCTCCAGACACAAAACAGAGTATCTTTGTGATCCAGGATTTGTTTGAAGCGATTTCATCTGGAAAGAAGTCAAGCAGGGCACTAGCAGGGGAGCTTTTACAGATTATGACCTGTAATCTGGTTAATACTTTGAAACACAAAGATCCGAATGTTGGGATAAGAACATTTCATATGTGGCCATGTGCCCTACCTCCCCCACCTCCTCTGAAGTCATCCCAGAGACTGAGCAGAACCCAGCTTGCACATACTGTCGGGCTAAGAGCAAAGATAACATGGATGTAATGGCACATATTACAAGTCAAACATAGGATAATCACCTAATAATAGGAATCATTCATTCTATTATTGCCATAGGAATCAATTTCCGTTTTAGTTTACGTATCATATCCATGGTCTTTGATCAACAGACAGTGCTGGGGTTGAATATAAGGCCTTATTTTCACTCAGATATTTGAGCTAATCTTTAAAGTTTTAAATTTTTTACTAAAAGGTTACCTGAAACCAGTGTTTAACTTTACATATCCATTTGGAGACCAGTAAATTTTAATTTGTCCTCTCTTAGGAACCATCTGCTGAAAGTAAATCTTCATAACATCTAAGTTAACTTGTGAATATGTTTACCTTTCTTTAAATATAAAGAATTTGTAGAAGATACTCAATGGCATAATTTTTCTATCCAAAATGAAAGATGAACGTTTATTTCCCAATTCAAATTTGATACTTTTTTTTTACTATACAGCATACAACCAGCTTTTTAATGGCCATCTTAAAGCCTGAAGACATTGATTCTATTTTGGAAATAATAACTTTGTGAGGGACTAAATTGTCATAAGAGATTTTGGGCAGATGTGTTTTCAACACATTCACTTGCACACACATGCCCTGTGTGCAAGGGAATTAGGCATCCCAACAATGATTATTTGAGACTTGAGAAATCTACATGCAGACTGGGAGTCTGGGGTTAGCAGATGCAAATTAGTATATACAGGATGGATCAACAACAAGGTCCTACTGTACACAACAGGGAACTATATTCAATATCCTGTGGTAAATCATAATGGGAAAGAATATGAAAACGAATATATAGGGTCTTCTCTGGTGGTCCAGTGGCTGAGACTATGTGCTCCCAATACAGGGGCCCTGGGTTCAATCCCTAGTCAGGGAACTAGATCCCACATGTCACAGCAGATAGTACACAGTTCAGTTCAGTTCAGTTCAGTCACTCAGTCGTGTCCAACTCTTTGTGACCCCATGGACTGCAGCACGCCAGGCACCCCTGTCCATTGCCAGCTCCTGGAGTTTACTCAGTCTCCTGTCCATTGAGTCGGCGATGCCGTCCAACTATCTCATCCATCCTCTGTCTTCCCCTTCTCCTCCTGCCTTCAATAGCACATGTCCTGCAACTAAAAAAGATCCCTCATCACACAACTAAGACCCAGAGTGGCCAAATAAATTAATTAAATAAATAAAAGAATATATATACATGTATAATTGAGTAACTTTGCTATAAAGCAGAAATTAAACACAATATCGTAAATCAACCATACTTCAATAATTTTTTTTAAAAGAAGAAAAGAAAAAAACTACATGCAAGAAAATTTTCAGAGGAAGCACGAAACCCATAGTTCCTAAGGAAATGCCCCTGCATTCCCCATCACATCTGGGAAGCAAATTATTTAGAGGAATTCTTTGTCTGAGAAAGACAATAAGAGAGAAGTCTCTAGATTTTAAACATCGCCATCCCTCTGCTCCTGGAAGAAGTCCCTGTCCTCTGAAGCTGTTTCCTCTCATCTTCATGCCGCTGGAACAAGGAAATGCATGAGATGTTAAGAGTGATTGTTGTTCCTGCAACGACCTAGGGTTCCTGATTCACATGGGTGAAGTTTTTCCAGACTAGTTGGGGAACCAAATTGTATTTCAAAGAAATATTGCCAGGAATGAAGTAAATTTCAAATTTCAAACAAATGACGTGTGTAGTAACTCTTATTGTCTAACCCATTTGTAAACTGAGAGCTTCTGGGACTATTCTTCTGAGGTCAATTGTTTGCCATATTGGTTGAGAAACTGAAGTTAGGGTAAGTAATTTCCTCAATAGGTTCAGAGATCAAAATGCCTAGAAATTCCCAGACATATCCTCTCTATAGAGTATTCATCTCATTCATTCTGCACATTGTTATTTTGTTCATACATAAGCTTACTTGTCAAAGAATGAGCCAAAGCATTGCTCTAAGTAGCGCCTTTTTAAATGTGAAGATTTTTTTAAAAAAATCCTTTTGGGTAAGCAAGGCAATCGATTTTAACTCTCTGTTCTTCTATGACTCAACAGAAAGGATCATTCTAACATCACCTTCACTATCCCACAATGTTCAAATAAACCTCTAAAACTCTGTTTTACACATTTGATACTTGTAGAGAAGAAAATGGAAAAAGGGAGCTTTCATCATAAAGATGTATGGCTGATGCAGGCACTTGGGAAGTTTCTCTACCCTATTTTCTCTATTTATAAACCCTGTTTCTCAATGTATTTTTACAATGAGGTTTTTTTTTTAAACAGATTTATTTTAATAGGGAAATGCAGAATAAAATGTAATATACAGTTAGTACAATTCTGGGATGGAACAAACATTCGTGTAAAATGAACACACATTAGAGAACATGTAACCTTTCTGAGGATGAACTTCCCACATAAATCCTCTCCTTTCTCTGGAGGCTGTGAGACAAATATCTAGGCTGTCAAAATCAGAAAGCTTTTGATTCCAAGTAATAAGGGGCCTGGGGCAAGTGACATAATTTTCCTGTACCAATGTCCTCATTTGTAAAATGAGGATAACAATACCTTCTGATTCTACAACACTGTGAAAACCAAAAAAAAAAAAGGAAAGAAAGAAAAAGAAAATTGAAGTTTCAATTTTGTAGAGGTATACTCTAAAATATCAGTCTTTAAATTAAAAAACTGATGGGCCATTTGATTGTGACTTTTAAACATCTGAGCAGGTGAATTTTTGTTCTTTTGCACATTCAAACATTTCTTTCTCTTAATCAACAAGTTTATACCTTGAATATTTATGGTGTGATTACAAGTTTACAATACCCATCCACATACATCATTTCATTTGATCTTCATAGCAGCTTTGTGAGGTAGATATGATGTTTCATGGGAGGAAACTAAACAGCAAATATCCTGATATCTTGCTTGAACCTTGCAACCTGGAGGCAGTTGAATTCAGCCTTGAATCCTGGTCTGCTGGGTCAAACTGCCACTTGGCCTCTGCAGGATCATGGCTGAACATGGCTGGTTCCTTGTTAGGGTGCAGAAGGCCATGCATTTCTTTAGCCCTCTTGTTCTCAGAGCTCCCTTAAAACCCCCCCAGAAAAATGGGCTGAGTTCTCAGGAAGGGACATGCACATTAGCAGACAGGATACAAGTTCTATCGAGGAAGCCACAGTTTATACAGCTCAACTGGGGACTGCTAATCATTAGTCTTTTATTTTATTTGTTCCAAATACTTTTCTCTAAACAACCAAGTGGGGGATGGGAGCAGGAGGGGTGAGCTGGAAAGAAATGCCAGTAATCACGGTGAGCAACAGTCATAGGGGCAAAGTGACAGCTCAAGGCTTTACTGTCGTCATAAAAGTGGTGCAGTTTTAGAGCGTTAGGATGAGCAGATCTCTAGGGTCTCTGTCCACCAGGGTTCTAACAACATTAGAAAGGGTGAGCCGGTATAAACAATAGCAAGATTTATGTGAGAGTAAACTGTTGACCATTGACTCTGATTTTGAAGAGAAAAGAAAAGAGAAAGCCAAACGAGACCAGATTCTTGTTATGTTCCTATTTATGGGAAAGTGAGAAACTTGACCAATTCTAGTAGACATTAACAATGAGAAGGCAAGCAGCTGATTCTGATGCTGTAAGATTATAGACAATAGAAATTAAATAGAAAAGAGACAGTGAAAAAACTGTAACATGGCTATCATGCTCTGCAGGTTTCTAACCAGCAAAAGGGATGACAGAACCAGCTGGATGGGACAACTATACACTAAGAGGAATGAAAATTTTGAAATCCTACTTTTGTGGGACAAAACGTCTCATGTAAGGACACGGCCAAGAGAAAATAAAACTCAAATACTTTCATTCATAACTCGTCTTTCAGTTGGTAAAATTTATCTGAAAAAGAAAGTCCAGAATTTACTCTTCTGCTTGGACTTGATTTTTATGCCTTAGTAACTGAGGCATGGAGAAGGCAATGGCACCCCACTCCAGCACTCTTGCCTGGAAAATCCCATGGACGGAGGAGCCTGGTGGGCTGCAGTCCATGGGGTCGCTAAGAGTCGGGCACGACTGAGCAACTTCACTTTCGCTTTTCACTTTCATGCATTGGAGAAGGAAATGGCAACCCACTCCAGTGTTCTTGCCTGGAGAATCCCAGGGATGGGGGAGCCTGGTGGGCTGCCGTCTGTGGGGTGGCACAGAGTCGGACACGACTGAAGAGACTCAGCAGCAGCAACAGCAGCAGTAACTGAGGTATAATTGAGGCACCTCCCCTACATTCTTCCTTTGCTTGTTGGTAAAAGACGGAAACAGACTCTTCTCCTTCAGTTTACTATCAGTTAGAAAAGGTATTTTTTTCTACTCTGCAGAAACTTCTCATTGGCTTTATGATTATTTTTGAGCTATCACAAACATTTTGGCCTCATCTTTTTATGCTAGCAATCTCATTAACTCAGCTAGATCTTTTCAGCAACAAAAGAATGCTTATTATAGTCTCTTAGATGGGAAGTCCATCTTCTTAAAAAACCACATGATTAGAAAAACAAATATGTAGGGAAAGAGTATTTCGCCACAGGAGGGAACTTAACCAAAGCACCATTGACGGATCTTAATAAAAGAAAAATCAAGCTTAAAATAGAAAATTGCACACTTGAGCACAAGATCTGCTCCCATAATCTGGGAATTTTATGGCCTCCCTAAAGGAAAGAGTATGTGGTCTGTTAAATCTGATCATAAAATATCTCCTTGAGACCTTAAAATGTAATGTGTCCAAGGTGTAGTCCATTCCGTATGGGCCAATCACATAGCTGGGGTGTCAGCTCCCCAATTTTAAGACAGGCCTTCTGGTGTTATAGCCACACTCTACAGCCTTCAGAAGAAGGTTGAAAACTATAAAACTGAGGACATTTTACAAATATTAGGATAGGAATATATGTTTGATATGTATTTATTAAATATATTTGAATATCATATCTATACATCTATTTTTCTGTGGAAGACTTGGAAGGAGGCACATTAAACTCTAAAATGGTTATCTATGGAGATTGTCAAGAAACAGCTTTTTCTTTTCATTTTGTACATTACTACATTTGATTCTTTTTTACAATGAGAATTTATTAATTCAGCAATTAACATAATATCAACACAATTTTTTTTTCTAAAGTAGGTTTGAGGTGAGAGGATATATTAAAAATATCTGGTAATCCCAGACGAGTTCAATGCGCAGTTAAAACCAATTACTTGGGGATGATCTTAGAGCTAAAACAGAAATTCTGATATTAGAAGTGTTAATATTATATTGACTAGAGCAGCCCTGGAAATTCACTAATTCACCCTAATTTTTTAAATGCACTTTAGATGCATTTAGAATCAAGTAGTCAGTGATTATTTCCACTTCAGGAGAATAAGTGATTACCCTAGGTAATTGTTATTACTAAGAGTTTATCCCAACAACAGAATATTCTAGAATACCAATTTTAGGGATATACGTTGTACAAACTCTGACAGTTTGCGATGGGGAGCTCATGCTCAAGAAGTAGAACAGCAAGATTTTAGCTTTGGAGCAAGATCATTGACAGGCCTGAACTACTTAGAAAGCTGAATGCTGTGTCCTGACACGCACGGTCTCACACTAAACAAAGCATGTGTTAAATTTCTGTGTGAATGGAGACTGGTACCAGACTGGGGGTAGGTTTGTTTTTATTTTAAAAATATGTAGTGGAAACAAAGAACCAGAGCTGAGTAGCTCAGGTGAGTAAGGAGGGGCGGGGACAGTTCAGGGAAGGGTGGGGCAAGGGGCTCAGGGTCAGAAGTTCAGAGTTGTTCCAACCAATTTCATAAATCAAGTCACTTATAAAGTTATAAAAAGAAGAAGACCAAGTTCACAAAAGCCCAAACACTGCCATCTGCAGAAGAGACATCCTCTCTAAAGCGACTGAACAAGGAGAAAAAGGGCAAGAAAGAGATACTTCATAGAGCCAGGCCTAAACTAATGCTTTTTGCCCTACACCTTCACATTTACACTTAACCTAAAAAGATTAAAATATCATAATAATTCTGAGATTTCTGGCTCTCAAGATTTCCATTATGACACATCAATAAAGCAAGGCAAGGTGACTGAGAAAGAACGGCTGGCTTTCATTTCCTGCTCATTTGAAGGTCACTTTTGGAGATAAAGATTATATTTTTGCAGAACCAGAGGATACACGAACATTTCTAGAAACTTGTAACATCAGATGTTCTGAACGAGCAAAGGAAAATGAATGATCCTATTAAGATACTTCTGACCATAAATCAGAGGTGTTAAGCTCTGACTGGCTAACTTCAGCTTCCCATTTGACTCATTTGAAAATGGAACTGATGTGAATATAGATTGAGGCAAAGACGCGCGGTACCATTAGAGGTGGCTCGTAAGCTACTATTCTTGGATCTTAGCTTGAAATACAGTGTGCCTAGCACCTGGAGACAAATATTTGCGTCGCTTCATTGTTAAGTGACTCTGTACGAGTCGCAGAAAAATGGGTGTCATGCTTGAAATACAAAAGAACTGCTGTGTTAAAGCTCATCGTCTCACAGGGGAGGTCGGAGAGCAATTTAGTAATGTGGAGCATCTGGAAAGGGTAGTCTCATTTTCAAAGTTAGCCTGCTCCTATTTGCAAAAGCACCTATTTCCCGCTTTGTGCCACTGTTCCAACCTCCCTCCCTCCAGTATTCTTAATGACGTTTTGCTTTGCTCCTCTAATGAGCAATCCTTCAGCAAGAGAAATGTGGACCCAACTTCACCCATTTCTACTGAGTTCTTAGTTTCCAGAGGCTTTTCTGCCGTGGTTAGCATGGTAAAGTTCTGTCATTCACTCACAGGGAAGTGATTCCAGTCTTCCAAGCCACTGTTTTCCCATCTGCAAAATGAAGCTAAAATAACTCTAATCCCAGAGGTTCGTTTTGAGGCATAGAATTGAATTTGCTAATGTGTGTGAAATACCTGGCACTGAGTGGGTGGCTAACAAACGTTAATTGTCTTCCTTCTAATAAAATAGTGTCATGTAGGTAAACACAAACTCTTTGACAACAAAAATCCCAACAGTTAAGTGATGCAAATAACCTTTTTTTTCCCTTTGCTGAAAGCATTGAATACATTTACCTTTGCTTTTCCAGGCCTCTATGTAGTGTCCGGCATACAATAAATGCTCAATGATGTTTGCTTCATAAGTATTGCTTAAAACATCCTCTACAAATGCAAGCAAGCCGACCATTTCAATAGTCAACTAAAGGCTGAAAAGCTGTCCTAGGAGTTTATGAAACATTAACGGGAACATTCGCAATAGAGACAAGTGTTTTGAGCTCAGTGAGCGCCTCTGACTGCCTCCCTTCTGAACTGGGTACAATCATCATACCACATGCCACTAATCAACACAACTCACAGAGCAGAACATTAGAAACAGCTGCTTAAGGACTTTGTGAATATTACTTTTCCTTAAATGTGAAATAGTGACATATATATTAATACTTGAATCTGCGCAATAGAGAGCTGAGATACTCAGACATAATCTTTAAAAGAAACCAAATTAGTATCTTATATATTCTAAGATAACCACCATAGGCATTTCAATTAGAGAAGTCACATATGAAGGCAATTAGATGGCTAATGACAAGATAGCATTCTGAGAAGTAAATAATGAGTCAAGCCTATAAATTATAATTTTTTATCATCTAGGCAGTTCTTAAACTTTGAGAAATAGAACTAAATATTTTTCATACTTAGAGTTTAAATGATAAACTATAGTCCTTTAATACTAACACATTTTAAAGAGAGAAGTAAAAGTTATTGGTGTAAAACTCTACAGTTTTTTTAATCAAGAATTTTGGGGGACAAGTCTATAATATTCTAAAAGAAATGCTCCAAACTAAGCAAGACTTCACTGAAAAACCACATTATATCTGAACTGAGATTTTTTTTTTTTCGTAAATAAATGATCAAAACACAGTGTTATAGAATCCAGAATCTGTTTCTATCTCCTAAAAAGTTCCTGGAGACTCTAATTTTGTTTTGACATGTTTTTGGTATTGTAGAGATGACTTTTGCATCTAGGTACAAATATTGTAGTTTGTAAGGCTTTGGAAGTTATTTGTTACTCATTCAGTGACATACCAAGACTTTCTCTTCCAATTTTGTTTTTTTCACATGACTAAGTTTTCTTTATTCAAATTAGAAAATTAAAACTACTAAAATATCAAATATTTCTCATTAATTCTGTAACTATTCACAAATGCTGTTTGGTATAGATATTAAAAATCACAAACAAAATATTTTAAAGCCAGGCATGTTAATTTATCACTTATGAAAGTATTTTCAAGATATTCCAAATTTCATTAAAAAAGAGAGAGTATCCTATATACTTGATCATTTACACCAAATATAATGTTGACAGATATCTATATTTATTCGATTACTCATTTGTTCATTTGCACTTTCTCATTCTACAAATTTTTATTTCCCCACAATGCCCTAAGCTCTGGATATAATTATCAGCAATTATACAGCATTATCTTCCCTCATAGGGCTAACAATGTAATATGGATTTTATTACATAAAATCAATGTAATTAATTTTTTAAAAGTCACATGAAAGAATAATTACAAACCATCATGACGTTGTATGAAGTGTTACTCATTCAGTCGTGTCCAACTCTTTGTGACCCTTTGGGCTATAGCCCACCAGTCTCTCCTGTCCATGGGATTCTCCAGGCAAAAATACTGGAGTGGGTTGCCATTCCTTTCCTCAACCCAGGAATTGAACCTGGGTCTTCTGGATTGTAAGCATATGCGTTACCACCAGGGAAATCCACAAACCATGATAAGCAGTCTGAAGCAAATGCATTGGATGCAATGAGAGCATAGAACAGGGGACCTGACCTCATTTGGTGGCTCCAGGAAGACTTCCCTAAGGAAAATGGCTTGACTAAGATATGAAGAATACTGGTCAGTCATTCATGATGGATAAGGTGAGAAGTGAATGCCAGTTTGCCAACCTAGTTTGAAAAATTGGGAAGAATCATCTTACTTTTTGAAGTAAGAAGAAAGGCCCCTGTAGCCAGAGAATGAAGGAATGGTTCCCAGCTCTGACTACCAACCCTGACTGCTGCTGCTGCTGCTAAGTCCCTTCAGCCGTGTCTGACTCTGTGTGACCCCACAGACGGCAGCCCACCAGGTTCCCCCGTCCCGGGGATTTTCCAGGCAAGAACACTGGAGTGGGTTGCCATTTCCTTCTCCAATGCATGAAAGTGAAAAGTGAAAGTGAAGTTGCTCAGTCACGCCCGACTCTTAGCGACCCCTTGGACTGCAGCCTACCAGGCTCCCCCGTCCATGGATTTTCCAGGCAAGAGTACTGGAGTGGGGTGCCATTGCCTTCTCCAACCAACCCTGACTAGGGGAGCTTTAAAAAATATGAGGGCCCGGATAGTATATGTTTTCTACAGTCCCTTTGGTGATTTTAATGCATAGCCCAAATTCCAAACTACTGCCATAGAGTTACAGAGAAGGCAATGGTACCCCACTCCAGTACTCTTGCCTGGAAAATTCCGTGGACGGAGGAGCCTGGAAGGCTTCAGTCCATGGGGTTGCTGAGGGTCGGACACGACTGAGTCGACTTCACTTTCACTTTTCACTTTCAGGTATTGGAGAAGGCAATGGCAACCCACTCCAGTACTCTTGCCAGGAAAGTCCCATGGACGGAGGAGCCTGGTGGGCTGCAGCCCATGGGGTCGCTAAGAGTCAGACACAACTGAGCAACTTCACTTTCACTTTTCATTTTCATGCATTGGAACAGGACTGGCAACCCACTCCAGTGTTCTTTCCTGGAGAATCCCAAGGACGACGGAGGCTGGTGGGCTGCCATCTGTGGGGTCGCACAGAGTCGGACACAACTGAAGCGACTAGCATCAGCAGCAGAGCAGCAGCAGAGTAGAAGGGAAGAGATGGTGGTGCCTGCAAAGATGAGCATTGTTTGGGGCCAGGGGATGTAGAAGACCATGCATGAGTGTGTAATGGGGTAACAAGTGGTGACTTGGGGGTCCCATAGCTGAGGACTCTGGAGAGCATACCCTCTCCTCCCATCCAACCAACAATGTTGATTAATGCTGCATTTCCCATCATCCCTGCATGGTTAGATCTTAAGGTTGAGTGTAGAGAAAATAGAGATATGTGACATATCTAAGATACCAAAGTTATGGCCACAGATTCACAATCTCTGACTATATCCAGGGAGCCCAGGTATATAACAGTCATCATGCTAGAGGCTGCGAACAGAGAAGTATGCAAACTAGCTTCTGGCTAGAGCTTACAGTGCAGTGAGGAAGGCAGACGGGAAATGAAAATGATTATATAACAAAAAGATAAGAAATGTGCAGGAATGCTGAATATGCAGAAATGACTGCACTAAGTGGCATTTAAGCTGAAAGTTAAAGGAGCAGAAATGACGGAGGCCGAGGAAGCCTGAGCTGAAAAAGTATGGTCAGCCCAGGCTGGCTGTGTTTTAACAAGGAAAGAGGAGAACAGCATAAGGCAGGGTGTTAGAGGGATAAGAGTTTGATCATGGAGGACCCGAGGTAGAAAATTTGAATTGTACTAAGCAGCATGTTGAAGAAGGAAATGGCAACCCATTCCAGTATTCCTGCCTGGAGAATTCCATGGACGGAGGAGCCTGGTGGGCTACAGTCCATGGGGTCACAAAGAGTCAGACATGACTGAGTGACTAACACACACATAAGCAGCATGTATTTCAGTATATCCAGTGAGAAGTTTCAAGCAAGGAACTTAACATGATCCAATTTTACATAATGACATATAGAATAAGATAATTTTATCTTAACTACCACCTTTATTTAATAAATGTTAAAAGTATCTTTTTAAAGATTTAAACTATAGATATATTTGAATCTCCTACTGCTCCCCATCTTTCCCCAGAGGAAACCAGTATCTCAAAGATTTTAAGACCTTACTGTAAATAATATCAATAAAATTTTAATAATAGTTTTATGGTTTAGAATTTAACACTGATATGTAGTATTTGAGAATCATTCACTCTGCTTTTTCAATTAATACTTTGTTTGGCAAGAATGAAAACAGAAGACTCAAATGACTAAGTACAAGAATAAAAAAGGATATATCACTAACAAACTTATAAAACTTATAAAAGAATTATAGGTAGTAACATGATACATGTCAACAAATGATATAATCTAGATGAATGAACAAATTCCTAGAAAGAATACAAACTACCAAAAGTGACAAGAAGAAACAGAAAATTTCAATAGAGCTCTAGTAAGTAGATATTAAATTCGTAATAATAATGATATTAAAAATATCCCACAAAGAAGGCTCAGATAGCATCACTGAGTATTCCACCAAACAAGCAGAAAAAAAGACCAACCGTTCACAAACTCTTCCAAAAACTGAGCACTAAGAACTCATTCTATGAAACAAGCATTGCTCTGATACCAAAACTAGGCAAAGAAATCACAAGAAATGAAAACTGTAGACCAATATTCTTTATGGATTTAAATGCAAAAATTTTCAGCAAAATACTAGCAAACTGAATTTGACAGTGTATAAAAGGATTATACACCATAGTCAAGTGGGATTTATCCTAGAAATGCGGGGTTGTTTTAACATATAAAAATCAGTCAGTAAAATATACCATATTAACAGAATCATGTGCAAAAAGCATAAGATCATCTCAATAAACTTAGTATAGGCATTTGACAAAATCTAACTCTCTCTTATGAAAATAAATTCAACAAACCAAGAATAGGAGGGATATCTTCCCCAGCCTGACAAAGGCCAGCTATTAAAAATCCACAGTTAACATCATACTTAATGATGAAAGATCGAATGTTTTTTTCTGAAAATAAGAAACAAGTCAGGAATGTCTTCTCTTGCCACTTCTATTCAAAATTTTGCTAGATGTTCTAGTCAGGAAACTTAGTCAAGAAAGAAAAGAAGTGAGGATCAAAAGAAGGAAGAAAAGAGAGGAAAGGAGGAAGGAACATGATTCATATCACAGAGGAAGAAGTAAAAGAATCTGTTCAGAGATGACATGAACTTGCATATAGAAAATCCTAAAGAATCTACACACACACACAAATATTGGAATAAAAGAATTCAAAAGGTTGTGGAATATGGGATCAATATATAAAGATCAGTATGTCTATATGTTTGCAATAAAAATTTGAAAATGAAATTGAGAAAATTATTCAGTTTACAATATCATCCAGAAGAGTAAAATATTTAGAAGAGAATTTAACAAAAAAGTGCAAGGTGTATGCATTGAAAACTATGTGATATTAAAAGAAATTAAAAACCTAAATAAATAGAAAGACATCCATGTTCACAGATTGAGAGACCATATTCTTAAGATAGCATTATTCCCAAAATTTATCTACAGAGTCACTGTAATCTCCATTAAGTTCCCAGCTGCCTTCATTGCTTTCTGAGAAATTGATAAAGTGATTAAAACTTATATAAAACACAAGAGACTAATCACTGAAAACAGTCGTAAAAAAGAAGAAAAACATTGGAAGTCTCACAGTGGTTTCAAACCTTACTACAAAACTGCTATAATCAAAATAATAGGATGGCTGCCATAAGGATCAATGGAATAGAATTGAGAGTACAGAAATAAACTGTTCAGTGTATGTTTAATTGATTTTTGACAAAGGTATCAAGACAATTTAACGGGGAAAGAATAGTCTTTTCCACCAATAATGGAACCATGCCATTCTTCTGCTGCAAAGCAGGGAAAACAGTCTCAGCCCACCCCAGGGGGCGCTCTGAAGCTGGGTGACCCAAAGGGCTTGCTGCATATTGGGCCACAGGGCCAGACCTTTGACTCATATCTTGATTAGTCATTGATTGTGGATCATCCCCATATAAGAATGACCCTGCATGAGGTGGGTCTCTATAGATGAAACAATCTGAGAAAGGGCTGACAGCTAAGCACTCTTCACTGACAACACTCCCAGCCGCTGAGACAAGAAAGTCATTCTTGAAGGGGGAGCATATTTCCATGTCCATCAGAAGAAAATTTTCATCGTCTTCAAAAAGTCCCCTATCCCTCTTACTCAATTTTCAACCCACCAGAGGCAATGGCTGTTTTAGTTATTTATCACCATAAAACAATTTTGATTAATCTTGAACGTCACATAAGTGGAATCATAAAATGTGTCATTGTTTATATCTGACATTTCACTAAACATGTTTTTGAGTATCACCATGTTATGTGTGTGAATATTTCACTAATATAATTATTTTATTGTATTACTAGACAACGTGCTTTTCCATTATCCTGTTGAACATTTATGTTGTTTTTAGATTTGCTTATCACGAGTAAAGCTGCTATAAACAAGTCGTTTTGTGGAAAATGTTTCATTTACCTTGGCCAAATACTTAGAGGTAGAAATGCTAGGTTACAAGGTGGGTGTAGGTTTAAGAAATTGTGAACATATATTTTCACCAGCAAAATGTGAGACTTGCAGTTATTCTGCACCTTTGCCAGTATTTGGTATTGTCAGATCTTTTAATTTTAGTCATTATAGTGACTATGAAGTGGTATCTTATAGTTTTAATTTGTATTTTCCTGATGCCTGATAAACTTTCACATGTGTTTATTTGCATCTGTATATCTTCTCTTTTGAAGTATCTGTTTAAGTCTTTTTCACCATCACAACCCTCTCCTCTTAAAATTAGGTTTTCTTAATTTCTTAGTCATCAGAGTTCTTTATATATTCTGAATACAAGTTTTTCATTAGATATGTATTGCAAATATTTTTTTAGCCTCTGACTTCTCTTTTATTTTCCTGTCTTTCAAAGAACAAAGGTTTTTAAATTTGCTATTCATTTAATCAATGTTTTCTAGTATAGTTTCCACCTTTTTTTTCTTATTTAAGAAATCTTTGCATAAGCCAAAGTCACTGATGTTTTTCTTCTATGTTTTTGTATACATTTTGTTCTATGATTCAACATCAAAAACAACAACCTAAGTAAAAATTGGCAGAAAATTTGAATGGATATTTTTCCAAAGAACACATACAGATGCCAATAGGCACATGAAAAGATGCTCAACATTGTTAATCATCAGGGAAATGCAAATCTAAACCACAATGAGATATTATCTCACACCTGTCAGAAAGACTACCATCAAAAAGACAACAAATAACAAATGCTGGAGATGTGGAGAAAAGGTGGGAATATAAATTGGTGCAGCTACTGTGGAAGACTCTACAGAGCTTCCTCAAAAAGCCAAAAATAGAACAGCCATATAATCCAGAGATTCCACTCCAGAGTATTTATCTGAAGAAAGTTAAAATGTTAATCAGAAGAGATATATGTACCCTTGTGTTCATTGCCAAGATATGGTAGCCAAGATATGGAGCAACTTAAGTGCCCATCAACACATGAATGGATAAAGGTGCATGTATATAATGGAACACTATCCAGCCAGACAGAATGTGGTCCACTGGAGAAGGGAATGGCAAGCCACTTCAGTATTCTTGCCTTGAGAACCCCATGAACAGTAGGAAAAGGCAAAATGATAGGATATCAAAAGAGGAACTCCCCAGGTCATTAGGTGCCCAATATGCTACTGGAGATCAATGGAGAAATAACTCCAGAAAGAATGAAGGGATGGAGCCAAAGCAAAAACAATACCCAGTTGTGGATGTGACTGGTGATAGAAGCAAGATCCAATGCTGTAAAGAGCAATATTGCATAGGAACCTGGAATGTCAGGTCCATGAATCAAGGCAATTTGGAAGTGGTCAAACAAGAGATGGCAAGGGTGAACGTCGACATTCTAGGAATCAGCGAATTAAAATGGACTGGAATGGGTGAATTTAACTCAGATGACCATTCCATCTACTACTGTGGGCAGGAATCCCTCAGAAGAAATGGAGCAGCCATCATGGTCAACAAAAGAGTCCAAAATGCAGTACTTGGATGCAATCTCAAAAACGAAAGAATGATCTCTGTTTGTCTCCAAGGCAAACCATTCAGTATCACAGTAATCCGAGTCTATGCCCCAACCAGTAATGCTGAAGAAACGGAAGTTGAACGGTTTTATGAAGACCTACAACATCTTTTAGAACTAACACCCCAAAAAGATGTCCTTTTCATTATAGGGGACTGGAATGCAAAAGTAGGAAGTCAAGAAACACCTGGAGTAACAGGCAAATTTGGCCTTGGAATGCAGAATGAAGCAGGGCAAAGACTAACAGAGTTTTGCCAAGAAAATGCACTGGTCATAGCAAACACCCTCTTCCAACAACACAAGAGAAGACTCTACACATGGACATCACCAGATGGTCAACATCAAAATCAGATTGATTATATACTTTGCAGCCAAAGATGGAGAAGCTCTATACAGTCAACAAAAACAAGACCGGGAGCTGACTGTGGCTCAGATCATGAACTCCTTATTGCCAAATTCAGACTTAAATTGAAGAAAGTAGGGAAAACCACTAGAACATTCAGGTATGACCTCAATCAAATCCCTTATGATTATACAGTGGAAGTGAGTAATAGATTTAAGGGCCTAGATCTGATAGATATTGTGCCTGATGAACTATGGAATGAGGTTCATGACATTGTACAGGGGACAGGGATCAAGACCATCCCCATGGAAAAGCAATGCAAAAAAGCAAAATGGCTGTCTGGGGAGGCCTTAAAAATAGCTGTGAAAAGAAGAGAGGTGAAAAGCAAAGGAGAAGAGGAAAGATATAAGCATCTGAATGCAGAGTTCCAAAGAATAGCAAGAAGAGATAAGAAAGCCTTCTTCAGTGATCAATGCAAAGAAATACAGGAAAACAACAGATTGGGAAAGACTAGAGATCTCTTCAAGAAAATTAGAGATACCAAGGGAACATTTCATGCAAAGATGGGCTCGATAAAGGACAGAAATGGTATGGACATAACAGAATCAGAAGGTATTAAGAAGAGGTGGCAAGAATACAAGAGAAACTGTACAAAAAAGATCTTCATGACCCAGATAATCATGATGATGTGATCACTAATCTAGAGCCAGGCATCTTGGAATGTGAAGTCAAGTGGGCCTTAGAAAGCATCACTATGAACAAAGCTAGTGGAGGTGATGGAATTCCAGTTGAGCTATTTCAAATTCTGAAAGATGATGCTGTGAAAGTGCTGCACTCAATATGCCAGCAAATTTGGAAAACTCAGCAGTTGCCACGGGACTGGAAAAGGTCATTTTTCATTCCAATTACAAAGAAAGGCAATGCCAAAGAATGCTCAAACTACCGCACAATTGCGCTCATCTCACATGCTAGTAAAGTAATGCTCAAAATTCTCCAAGCCAGACTTCAGCAATACATGAACCCTGAACTCCCTGATGCTCAAGCTGGTTTTAGAAAAGGCAGAGGAACCAAAGATCAAATTGCCAACATCCACTGGATCATGGAAAAAGCAAGAGAGTTCCAGAAAAACATCTATTTCTGCTTTATTGACTATGCCAAAGCCTTTGACTGTGTGGATCACAATAAACTGTGGAAAATTCTGAAAGAGATGGGAATACCAGACCACCTGTCCTGCCTCTTGAGAAATCTGTACGAAGGTCAGGAAGCAACAGTTAGAACTGGACATGGAACAACAGACTGGTTCCAAATAGGAAAAGGAGTACATCAAGGCTGTATATTGTTACCCTGCTTATTTAACTTCTATGCAGAGTACATCATGAGAAACGCTGGACTGGAAGCAACACAAGCTGGAATCGAGATTGCTGGGAGAAATATCAATAACCTCAGATATGCAGATGACACCACCCTTATGGCAGAAAGTGAAGAGGAACTAAAAAGCCTCTTGATGAAAGTGAAAGAGGAGAGTGAAAAAGTTGGCCTAAAGCTCAACATTCAGAAAACGAAGATCATGGCATCTGGTCTCATCACTTCATGGGAAATAGATGGGGAAACAGTAGAAACAGTGTCAGACTTTATTTTTGGGGGCTCCAAAATCACTGCAGATGGTGACTACAGCCATGAAATTAAAAGACGCTTACTCCTTGGAAGAAAAGTTATGACCAACCTAGATAGTATATTCAAAAGCAGAGACATTACTTTCCTGACTAAGGTCCGTCTAGTCAAGGCTATGGTTTTTCCTGTGGGCATGTATGGATGAGAGAGTTGGTCTGAAGGCTGAGCGCCAAAGAATTGATGCGTTTGAACTGTGGTGTTAGAGAAGACTCTTGAGGGTCCCTTGGACTGCAAGGAGATCCAACCAGTCCATTCTGAAGGAGATCAGCCCTGGGATTTCTTTGGAAGGAATGATGCTAAAGCTGAAATTCCAGTACTTTGGCCACCTCATGTGAAGAGTTGACTCATTGGAAAAGACTCTGATGCTGGGAGGGATTGGGGGCAGGAGGAGAAGGGGACGACCCAGGATGAGATGGCTGGATGGCATCACTGACTCAATGGACGTGAGTCTGAGTGAACTCCAGGAGTTGGTGATGGACAGGGAGGCCTTGCGTGCTGCGATTCATGGGGTCGCAAAGAGTTGAACACGACTGAGCGACTGAACTGAACTGATCTAGCCATAGAAAGAATGAAATCTTGCCATTTACAACAACATGGATCAACCTAGAGGGTATTGGGCTAAGTGAAAGAAGTCAGAAAGAGAAAGACAAATACCATATGGCTTCTTCAAATACACTTACATGTGTAATCTAGAAAACAAATGACAAACGTAACAAAAAAACAGCTATAGATACAAAGAACAGAGAAACAAGTTGTTGCCTGAGGGAAGGACAGAGAGGAGAAAAGTAGGTGAGGGAGATTTCCAGTTATAAACCTTCAGTAACAAAATAAATGAGTCACAGGTGAAATGTTCAGTGTGGAAAATTTAGTATATAATTCTATAATATCTTTGTATGCTGACATACGGCAACTAGACTTATTGCGGTGATCATTTTGAAATGTATAGAAATACAAAATCACTATGCTGTGCCCCAGGAAGTAACATAATGTTGTCTCTCAATTATACTTCAAAACCAAACAATCAAACTCATGGAAAAGAGATCAGATTTGTGGTTACCAGAGACAAGGAGAAGGGGAAGAGTGAATTGGATGAAGTAGTCAAAAGTTATTAAATAAATACTGGGAATATAACATACAACATGATGTATATAACTAACACTATTGTATGTTATATGAAAATTATTAAGAGGTTAAATCCTAGTAAGAGTTCTCATCATATGGAAGAAATGTTTTTCTGTTTCTTTAATTTTGTATCTATATGAGATGATGGATACTCACTAAACTTACTGTGGTAACCGGGGCTTCCCCAGCGGTCAAGCAGTAAAGAGTCTGCCTGCAATGCGAGAGGTGCAGGAGACAAAGGTTCCATCCCTGGGTCAGGAAGATGCCCTGGAGAAGGAAATGGCAACCCACTCCAGTATTCTTGTCTGGAAAAACTCATGGACAGAGGAGACTGGTGGGCTAGTCTCTAGGGTTGCAAAGAGTCAGACATGCCTGGACACTCACACATTCATTCATTTTTTGTTTATTTCAGGATGAATGTAAGTCAAATTATTATTTGACACGGCTTAAACATATAGAGCGCTGTATGTCAGTAATATCTCAATAAAACAAGAAAATAAAAAAGCAATACCTGAAGAAACTCTGACAAAATTCCAAAATAAGGTCTTTCATTTTGAACAGATGTAACCTAACAAAGCACACTTGGAGAATATAAAATTTTTTCTATTTATTTCTTCATCAAAGTGTATTGATCACCTGCTACGTGCTGTGCTGAGTTGAGCTTGGACACTCAAAGTTCACGGCTGAAGATTCCTGCCCTGAGTGATCTTTCAGTCTTGTGGTGAAGATCATGTAAACAAAACCTCAGAAGATAATTACTGTCACAGAGACATATGCTAAGTGGTGTGCAGGTGCAGAGACCACTTAGGGGAGATACCATCTGGTTGGATAGGCCAAGAAGTGGCTCGCCATGGAAACCAACAGAGCTTCTGTATTCTAGGCAGGGGGAGAGTTACTGTTACGGGAAGCACATTGATTGAAACCACCCACCTTGGCCAGGCACCATAGTAACCATTTGCATGAGTTGTTTTAGGACAGGAGGTCCTGGTACGGAACAGGGAACTAATAAGCCACCACCAACTGGAAGAGTTCTGGAAAGGTCAAAAGTAGACACCACATGTCTGATCACCTCCCAGAATCCTCTCCAACATCCATCTTGGCTGAACAAGGCAAGCACCACCAGGAAGGACTCTGAGTCAGAATGATTGGCTAAAGACAACCTGGGAACTGATCCCATCACCATAAAACCCGAGACTTCGAGCCACGTGGCAGAGCAGTTCTCCTGGGTTCCCTTACCCCTCTCCACCCGGGTGCCCTTTCCCAATAAAATCTCTTGCTTTGTCAGCACATGTGTCTCCTCTGACAGTTCATTTCCGAGTGTTAGACAAGACGCCAGTTTCGGGCCCTGGAAGGGGTGAACACTACCAGTGAAAAGGAAACATTGAGAAAGTTGTGAGATGGGGTGGCATGTTTGTAAAAAGACCAGTAATTTAGGCATCATCCTCTGACTTAGGCATTTTTTTCCATCCGTAGAGATAAGAGAGCAAATCATTTCTGACAGGTTCGGTGACTCTTTGTTTTGGAACTTTATCCTGAATACACTAAGGAAACTACTCTCATTATTTAGTCCTACTCGTCAAGAGCCAGAAGGAATTATACATCCTGCAATTGTTGCTGCTTAGTCACTAAGTCTCGTGTCCGACCCTTTGTGACCCCATGGACTGTAAACTGCCTGGATCCTCTGTCCATGGGATTCTTCAGGCAAGGATACTGGAGGGGGTAGCCACTTCCTTCTCCAGGGGATCTTCCCAATCCAGGGATCGAACCTGAGTCTCCTGCTTGGCAGGCAGATTCTTTACCACTGAGCCATCCTACAGTTGCCCTATTACAAAATCTCAAAATTGGAATAAGGATTTACCTTATTCCAAATAAGCTTTAAAAAGAAAAAAAAAAAAGTTTACAGAATGTTGGTGGCTAAATGTTAGAGTTAAAAAAAGAAAAACTTTCAAAAGAGAGTATCAAATTTACATTTACTACTGTCTACCCAGCCATTTTGCACCAAATGTACTCCAAGAGAAATTGCACGAAGTGTATAATGGTTAATAGTTAAACAGTTAAACATTGCTATAGTCCAGTTTGTCAAGGAAATGTAAATCTTAATTTTTAGTTTCAGAAGGAAACTACTCTCTTAAACTTTGATTTCCTTTACCATCTGCTAAATACATTGTAGAGAGCACATAAGTCAAATTTACTTATCTTTACATATGAACAACACTAGGAAATCCAAAAAAAAAAAAAAATCTCAGTATGAGTTCTATTCATTTAGAAATGGCCAGAAAAGTAAATCTCACTGGAGGTAAACCCCAAAGAAAAGACCCTGCGGCTCTCAAGAAACATCATTTTTACACTTGAAGGAAAAGTATACTTGAGACATTGTGTGTGTCTGTGTGTTAGTCACAGTCCTGCCCGAGTCTGTGACCCATGGACTGTAGCCCGCCAGGCTCTTCAGTCCATGCGATTCTCCAGGCAAGAGTACTGGAGTGGGTTGTCATTCCCTTCTCCACTTGAGATACCATACTTAGCAAATAATCTGAAATTCAAAAGGGAAACCTAAGTATTTTGACTTGGTGTTTTCTTTGAAAAAGCAACAACTTAATTTTGATCCAGATTTGATAAACATTTTTCTTCTTACCAGCAATACAATGACAATCTGAGTTTCTCATTAGGCAGTCTCCATTTCTGCAGAGCCCTCTGCAGAGCATCACTTCCTGCATGACACATTCATCACTGTCACATTGCATGGTCATTACTTAGAGTTTAAGAAACATCCCTTTTTCTACCCAAGCAGTATAAATAGCACTGAGCATGCTTTCCATTGTGAAAATGGTATTAGGACAGTGATAATCAGTTGGCAGCACCAAATGTCTGAAAGACTCAGGCAATGACACTCAAAGACAGTTGTGTCCACATCCGTTTCCAGGAAGAAGCAGAAAAGGAAGTCTTCTCAAGACTTCAAGGGGCCTGCTTGCCAACTGAACCTATTAGGTTTGATGTCCTAGTAATTTCTCCCACTGTCCATGCTTTTTTTATGGATTACTCTTTTGTTTATATGGAGTTATGCTTTCATAGCTTCAATTTACTGAATTCTGGTAGACACTATCTTGTTAAGGTGGATCAATTGGTGGAAAGAGGATAAAATTCTTTCTGCTTCTTTAATGTATCCAGGTACCACTGGTTTTAAAGCACTCTCCATATGCAGGTCCAGAGATTAAAAAAAATTCAAAGCATCCAAAAATTCACAAAGGTCAGGGTATCAGCTACAAATTAGTAGGTTCAGATGCATAAAGTTTATTTTTGTTCCTGGAAGACTCTTTTTGGGCTTGCTTGTGACTGGATGTATCCTATATGGTAGTAGATTAAGAGTTACTGCCACTGGGCATCCTGCCAATGTTGGATCTTATTTATTTCTAGTTCACCCCTCGACATGCAAGAGGTAAAACCAACACAATACACAACAATAGCCATATTGTCAGGAAATCCAGCACCTGATCACAATCAGGGTAAACCAGGCTTCTCACGCATCAGTTTTCCTCTTAGAAAGTCCATGTTGTTCATAATAAAAACTCCAGGGAGAAAACAGGAAGATGAGGCCTGATCTCTATTTCCTTTATTTCTTAGTTTAAGTTCTTAATGAGGTATGGGGATTACATGAGGAAGAATGTGGGGGATTACAAATACGAGGCTTCTGGATTAAAATCTAAAAAGTATGTTTCTGGGTGGGTGTTTATGGACACGTAGGAGAGCTGAGATGGTGGAAGAAATTCACTGGAGGGTGACTATGTGAACTTGAAACAGAGAGCAAAAGAACGTTGCTGATGCTTACCTCAAAGATCATTAGGGGTTTGTTTCAGGTGTCAAATGATTGATACTCAAGGAAGGTGGCTATAAGTAGAGGCTATGAATCAGACTGACTGACTCTGCTTTCAGTGTGTTCAGCTAATGTTCATCAATGAGGTGCTACTTAATGGATAGGATAGTTGATTGTGGATTATTTCAAGTTGATTTTTCCAGCCTCCAAGGTCATACCCTGTGATCTTTGCCTCTCAGTATTCATGCCTTTATGCATATCCTCCCATTTTGAACCATGAGTGATCTGTGCAACGAATAGAACATTAGTTCAGTTCAGTCACTCAGTCGTGTCTGACTCTTTGCAACTCCATGAACGGAAGCATGCCAGGCCTCCCTGTCCATCACCAACTCCCGGGGTTGACCCAAACTCATGTCCATTGAGTCGGTAAGGCAATCCAACCATCTCATCCTCTGCCGTCCCCTTTTCCTCCTGCCCTCACTCTTTCCCAGCATCAGGGTCTTTTCAAATGAGTCGGCTCTTCACATCAGATGGCCAAAGTATTGGAGTTTCAGTTTCGACATCATTCTTTCCAATGAACACCCAGGACTGATCTCTTTTAGTATGGACTGATTGGATCTCCTTGCAGTCCAAGGGACTCTCAAGAGTCTTCTCCAACACCACAGTTCAAAATCATCAATTCTTCTGCACTCAGTTTTCTTTGCAGTCCAACTCTCACATCCTTACATGACTACTGGAAAAACCATAGCCTTGACTAGATGGACCTTTGTTGACAAACTAATATCTCTGCTTTTTAATATGCTGTCTAGGTTGGTCATAACTTTCCTTCCAAGGAGTTAAGCATCTTTTAATTTCATGGCTGCAATCACCATCTGCAGTGATTTTGGAGCCCCCCAAAATAAATTCAGCCACTGTTTCTCCATCTATTTGCCATGAAGTGATAGGACCAGGTGCCATGATCTTCGTTTTCTGAATGTTGAGCTTTAAGCCAACTTTTTCACTCTCTTCTTTCACTTTCATCAAGAGGCTCTTTAGTTCTTCTTCACTTTCTGTCATAAAGGTGGTGTCATCTGCATATCTGAGGTTATTAATATTTCTCCTGGCAACCTTGATTCCAGCTTGTGCTTCTTCCAGCACAGCGTTTCTCATGATGTACTCTGCATATAAGTTAAATAAGCATGGCAGAGGTGAATTCCTAGGCTAGGTCACCAGTGTTCTTTTAGCTCATTCTTTCTGGAGGAAGGCAGTGACAATATCATGAAGGTAATCAAGGGGTCCTATGGAGAGGGTCCTGTGAGAAGGAACTAAGTCCTCCCACAAAGAGCCAGCACCATCTTGGCAACCATGCCAAGTGGATCCTCCAATCCTAGCTGAGCCTGCAGAAGTCCTTGGTCTCAGTCGATATCTGAATGAACCTCCTGGAAACCCTGAGCCAGAACTGCCTCGCCAAGTGAGACCAGAATTCCCGATCCACAGAAGCTGTAAACAAATTTGACTGTCATTTTAAGGTTTTACATGTTGCAGTAATTCATTTCAGAACAATAGATAGCTAACATTAAACTTCCTCTTCTATGCTTTCCATGGGATTTCCCCAGGTCACTCCAGTTGCCTCAGAAACACCTAACCTTTGAAACAAAGCTCCACTCAGGCCTTCTCCTTGTAAGTTACTAACTGTTCACCAAAACCTATTTTCCTCAACATCCTGAGTTATTGGCTAAACCATAGTGTTCAGCCAGTAGGGGTGGGAAGAGTTGTAACTTCAGACCTGACCCATGAACTCTCCCAAGTGTGCTCTCCTCCGCTTTTTTCTTTCCCTGGTTGATTGGGATGCAACCTTCAGGGTGACCTTTGAAGGCCCATGGTAAAAATGGCATTGCCACCGTCAGGCCAGGAGCCTGAAAGACTGAGCAATGTGGACTGTTCCATAAGCAAGGAACAATCTTTGTTCTGATACAGCTAAGCTTTGGGAGGGTCTATTTGTTTCACCAATCTAGCCTATTCTAATCTACTTATTGCCAAGTCAGTTTCCAGATTTTCTGGAATCTTTATCAAACCTGTTTCCCAGAAAAAATTTCTTTTCACGTGTGCTATTTCTGGAAGGTACTTTTATAAACTGGTAAACAAATCTATGATAATATGATCACCAAGTGGACCTGGGTTAAAGATTCAGCAGTGACAGATACATCCTATAATTTAACAAGGTCTGCTGGCAGATCTACATTAAACTAAAGAAGCAACCCCAGAGCATTTCAAGAAACAGCAAGATGGTGAAACAGATTTTGGATGACAGACAGATTTTGAGTGACTCCAGTCACAGCATGCATAAACTTCCAACATTTGGAGGGTGTTGGCACTGAACTACAATCTCCCCCCAGAGTTTTAGTCTGGCTGACTCTAGGGAAGATGAAGTTTTGTCTATAACCTCGGTGACATCACATCATAACGTTTGCAGCTTCTAGACTGGCATGTGGGCTCATTTCTCATATGTAGTTGGCTGAGTATTTTTAATCTTCAAATGTTTTCCATGTCCTTTAGGCATCAACAGAGAGGAAGCCAAATATAGTGATCTGAGGATCTGTGGTTTTGTGATATCCTAAAACATTAAGGAAGATGCTACTATGTCTTGACAAAAGCATTTTAGCTTCAGCTTATTTTTTGTTTGTTTTTTGAAAATGAGATAAGAAGAGAAGATTAAAGAAAATATTCACATAGTGTTGGCTACACCTGCAAGGTGATGCCAACTAAGGAAAGATTATGCCAGCATCAGATTTTACCTTGATATTTTTTCTCACACACCCTTCTACCTAGTTCCCACTGTTATCCAAGTAGTCAGAGAGGAGTGACTGTTGATCAGGTCATCTTCTAGCTTACTAACACATTCGTAACCAGAGATATATGACAGCCACAGGTGTTAGTTTCTGCAAAAATCCCCTGGTGGGCAATGTATTAAGGTCTGCAAGTAGTAACAGAGAAGTTTAAGAATGTTTTTACATGGAAAATAACAGTATGACATATGAAAACATTCTCTTTCTAATTGTGTCTTAACCAGGTACTCCAGAAAGTATAGCCCCAGGCAGAAAGCCTATGCTCAAGTCCTTTGTTAAAAAGTACAGTCCTGTTTCTTAAAAAAAATGGCTGAAAAGGCAAACCTTGAGGTCACCCCCTCTCAGAGGTCCAACAAAATTACAACTATTTACAGAGAAACTATTGGTTAGAAAGACTGAAATCTACTAGAAAAAATCTACAACTCCAGAGATAAAGAAGGAACCAAATGAGCTGGGTAGGAGTGTCAGAGTGATGGTATAATCAACATACATGTCCCCAAATCAATCACCAATAAACGGGAGAATAATTACAGTTGTGAAAGTCCTCTCTAAGGAGGGAGGGGTCTAAGCCCCACAGTGAGCTCTGAGGTCTGGAGAAGCGCCTTAGGAAGACAAGCCCCTAGGATGTTGGGTCTTGAAGGCCAGCAGGGCTTACTTTCTGGAGAGCCTGAGGCCTGTGTAAGAGCCTCCACTCTTAGAGGAAACTCCGATACTTTGGCCACCTGATACGAAGAGCCAACTCATTAGGAAAGACCCTGATGCTGGGAAAGATTGAAGACAGGAGAAGGGGAGGACAGAGGACGAGATGGTTCTATGGCATCACCAACTCAATGAACATGAGTTTGAACAAGCTCCAGAAGACGATGAAGGACAGAAAGCTTGGCATGCTGCAGTCCATGGGGTCACAAAGAGTTGAACACAGATGAGTATCTGAACAACTCTTAAAGAAAGCACAAATCTCAAATGCTCTGGGACTCAAAGAAGAAGCAGAATTTAGAAAGGAGCTTGGGTCAGACCCACGTGCTGATCTTGGGCAGTTACCCAGGGAAGGAGGCAAGTGGAGTTCATCGGTGGATGCAGAAACGGCTGCCGTTTTGGAATCCTCCCTCTACCTTACTAGTCTCAAGACCCAATCTCACCCCATTCAACCAGCCTGTAGGCTCCAGTACCGAGATGGGCAGAAACACAGCACCACTCACCAGCAGGCAGGCTGCCTTTAGACCCCTTAGCCTACAGAGCCACCCCTGGACATAGCTCTGTCTACCAGAGTACCCTGCAACTAGCCACAAACATCAGTGTATGGGACAAGGCCCTGGAATCCCAGGGCTCTACCAAAGGAGACCCTGAACCCCATCACTGTCCACCAGCAAACTAGCTCTAGCCTTGAGACCACCAAAGGGAGGCACTAGCCCCAGGACCACTGCAGCCTGCTGTGGCAGGACCCAGTCAACACCACCAGGCTGGCATCAGCCCGGGACACAGGATCTGGCCCACCAACCAGTAGCCAGCAACCTCCACACAGGGCAGGACCTGGTAACCAACAAGACCAAAGGCCAGCCACACCTACCTGACCATCCACCGAAGTCAGCCCACCATAACAAAGGACCTATTATGCAGCCCACATAAGGGACATGTAGCTCTGGTGCCCAGAGAGGAGTGAGGTGGAGGTAGTATGCATAGGATGTCTCCTGCCTAAGAAAAACTTCAAGGTCAGGAAACATAATCTATCAGGCACATAGAAACAAAACCAGCAAATTAGGAAAAATGAGGAGATAGAAGAACACGTTTGAAAAAAGAACCAAAATAAAATTCTGAAGAACTAAGTGAAGAGGAGGTAGGCAGTCTACCTGATAAAGAGTTCAAGATAATGACCACAAAGATGACCAAGGAATTTGGGAGAAGAATGGATGATACAAAATTAAAATACAGAAATCTGTTGCACTTCTACATGCTAACAACAAACTATTAGAAACAGAAATTAAGAAACAACCTCACTTATAGTTGCAGCAAAGGGAATAACATACCTAGGAACAAACTGAAGAAGGTAAAATCTGTACTCAGACAACTATAAGACACTGATGAAAGAAACTGAAGACAACACAGATGGAAAAGTATACCACTTCTGGTATCAGAAGAATTCAAGTTTTAATGAGCATGCTACCCAAAGCAATGTACAGGTTCAATACAATCCCTATCAAAATACCAAAGACATTTTTCTCAAAACCAGAACTAATAATTTTAAAATTTGTTTGGAAATACAAACAACCTTGAATAGCCAAAACAATATTGAGAAATAACAGAGTTGAAGGTATCACTTTGACTTCAGTCAATACTACAGAGCTAGAGTAATCAAAAAAACTACTGTACTGGCACAAAAAACAGACACAAGGATCAACAGAACAGAACAGAGAGCTTAGAAACAGAAGCATGCATTTATGGTCAACTAATATGACAAAGGAGGCAAGAATGTACAATGGAGGAAAGGCAATTTCTTCAAAAAGTCATGCTGGGACAGCTACATGGAAAGGAATGAGATTAGAATGTTCCTTCACGCTATATACAAACACAAACTCAGGATGGATTGAAGACCTAAATGTAAGGCTGGAAAACATAAAAATCCTAGAAGAAAACATAGGCTGAGCATTCTTTGATGTAAATTGTATAAATTTTGTGTTGGGTAGTTCTCCCAAGGCAATGGGAACAAAAACAAAAATAAAACAAATGAGAGCTAATTAAACTTAAAATCTTTGCACCCCGAAGGAAACCACTGACAGCAAAAAAGACAACCTATTGAATAGGAGAAAACATTTGCAAATGATATAACAGATAAGGGGTTAGTATCCAAAATACAGAAAGAGCTTCCACAATTCAATTTAAAAATACCCAAACTCAATTAAAAATGGACTGAAGACCTGAAAAGATGTCTTTCTGTGGAAGGCATACAGATGGCATGAGCAAGAAAAGATGCTCAATATGAACACGAACAAGAAAAAGATGCTCTGACAATCACTAATTGTCAGAGAAATGCAACTCAAAACATAACTCACTTGTCAGAATGGCTATCATCAAAAAACCACAAATAACAAATGTTGGCAAGGATGCAGAGAAAGGGAACTCTCACACACAGTTGGTGGGAATGTAAACTGGTATAGCCATTGTGAAAAACACTATGGAGTTCTTCAAAAATATGAAACTACAATATGACCCAGCAATTCCACTTCTGGGTATATGTCTGAAGAAAATGAAAACATGAATTCAAAAAGATACAGGCACCCTAATGTTCATAGCAGCATTACACACAACATCCAAGACATTGAAGCAATCTAAGTGTCCGTCAGTAAATAAATGGATAGAGATGTGTTATATATACAATGGAATACTACTCAGCCATAGAAAAGAATGAAAATTTTCCATTTACAATAACATGAATGGGCCTGGCGGGTGTTATGCTTAGTGAAATAAGAGACAGATAAGACAAATACTGTATATTATCAAGTATATGTGGAAACTGCTGCTACTGCTGCTGCTAAGTCGCTTCAGTCGTGTCCGATTCTGTGTGACCCCATAGACGGCAGCCCACCAGGCTCCCTCATCCCTGGGATTCTCCAGGCAAGAACACTGGAGTGGGTTGCCATTTCCTTCTCCAGTGCATGAAAGAGAAAAGCAAAAGTGAAGTCGCTCAGTCGTGTCGGACTCTTAGTGACCCCATGGACTGCAGCCTACCAGGCTCCTCCATTCATGGGATTTTCCAGGCAAGAGTACTGGAGTGGGGTGCCATTGCCTTCTCCGTATGTGGAAACTAAAAATAAACAAATGGATAAAACAAAACTGAAACAAACTTGCAGATATAGAGAACAAACTAGTAGTTTCCAGTGGGGAGAGGGAAGTGTGCAGGGGCAAGATCGGAATAAGGACTAAGGTACAAACTACTATGTATAAAATAAATAAAATACAAGGATATTTTGCACAGCACAGGGAATCTAGCTACCATTTTACAATAACTTTAAGTGGAGTATAATCTAGAAAAATTTTGAATCACTATGTTGTATGCCTGAAGCTAATATATTATAAATCAACAACACCTCAATGATAAAATGAGGTACAATCCTGGGGAGCAGAGGTAAGGGTCAAAAGGACTGGTGCAAGGGAAAGAGGAGTTGCATTTATCCAGTGCTTCCATCACCTGTCAGCCAGAAATTCTTTCCACAGGGTGTAAACTCCCCTGAATTTCTGGGTGTACTTGGGGAGGGACATGTCACCATAGATTAGTTTGCACCTGTAGTTTATATAAATATAATACAAATATATGCTCTTTTTTACCGTTTTTTTTCCCACTCGTTCACTCAGTGCAACGGTTTTAAGGTTCATTCCTCTGCAGCAGGTGTGAACAGTGGCGGTCGGCATGCCCTGATGCGCCCCTCCTTGACACCCCTCATCCAGTGTGATTGGGGCCTGTGACTTGCTCCTGACCGTTAGAACATGGCTACAGTGATGGATGCCATGTTCCTGCTTATTTCACTTTTTAAAATGAAAAAAACTTGTTAAAATCAGATCTTTACTTCACCTAGAATTTATTTTGAGTTATGATAGGATGTGAACTTCTAAATTCTAAAATAGCTTCTGCATGCATGCTCAGTCACTTCAGTCGTTTCTGACTCTTTGCAGCCCTATGGACTGCAGCCCGCCAAGCTCCTCTGTCCTTGGCATTCTCCAGGCAAGAATGCGGCGATGGGTTGCCAGGCCCTCCTCCGGGGGATATTCCCGAACCAGGCATTGAACCCACGTCTCCTGCATTGTTGCCAGCTTCTTCACCCAGTGAACCACCTGAGAAGCCCAGTTCCCTAGATATCTTACTGATTTCTTTTCTCCGTCAGGTTGTGGTGCCAGCTGTATCATATATTACATTCATATACCCAGAACATTTTCTGAATGAGGAAGAACTTTTCAATACTAAAAACCAGTAGGGAGAAAAATTAAAGAAGAAATATAATGAGAAAAATTAAAAAGATAGAAAGCTACTATGTGGGAAAAAATATGGCAATGAAAATGGAAAAAAATGGTTTTTCCCTGATGATACAGGTCTTAAAATTTTGTGTGTAAAAGAATCTATAAGGGAAGAAAGGCAAGTTTCTGGGAAACATAATCATAATAAAAACTAACAAGTATGAACAACAGAATGCTGAGTCGCCAGACTAATTGCTTTACATGAATCTCATTTCATCTCCACAACAGCCTTAGGAAGTAATTGAGTTTAAATATATTTTAATTTCAGAAAGATACCAAGATATTATTTATCTTCAGTTAGTAAATTAGTGAAGTTCATTGAAATACTGTTTGTGAGAAACTTTCCCAAGACATGAAAAAGCATAGTTCATAAAAAAAAATCATAAATTAAATTTCAGCAATTAAAAAACTTTTGATATTTAAAATACACTATTAAGAAATACAAGGACACAAACTGGAAAAAAACATTTGCATTAAATACCTGATAAAAGGGCTTTTATCCAGGATTTATAAAGAAATCTCAAAACTCAGAGAGAAGATGGTGAACAACCCATTTAAAAATTAGGTAAAAGACTGGAAGAGACACTTCACCAAAGAAGATAGAAAGACAGCAGATAAGCACATGAGAAAGCTCAACATGATGAGTCAGTAGAAAGATTCAAACTAAAACCACAATGAGATCCTACTGCATAAACATTAGTATGGCTAGTATTAAAAGATTGGCCATATCATGTGTTGACAAGGCTTTGAATCAAGTGGAATTCTGCTACACTTTGATGGGAATGTTCAGTGGAGTACCACTTTGGAAAAAGAGTTTGCACTGAAAGTCAAATTTAAAATTTCTTATTTAAGTATTCACATATCATGTAATCCAGAAATCCCACACTTAGGTATTTGCCCAAGAGAAATAGAAGCATCGTCACAGGAAAACTGGAACACGAGTGCTCATAGCAGTTTTTTTTTTTTTTTTTTTTTTTTTTACAAAATAGCCAAAACGTAAAACAAGCGAAATATCTCAGTGGGAGGAAGAAGGAACAAATTGCAGATCCATACAACAGATTATTCCTCAGCAATAAAAAGCAAGGAACTTCTGTCACACAGGAAACTTGGATAGATGTCAAAAACCTTATGTGGAGTGAAAAAAAAAACAGATCCAAAAGTGTGCTTACTGCGTGATTCTGTTTATATAAAACTCTAGAATAGGTAAACTAGTCTGTAGTGACAGATCAAGGGTTGTCTAGGCCCAGGAAGTAAGGAGCACAAAGGGGCATATTCTTGGAAAGATTCTATATCTTAACTATAATAATGGCTGCATACATACATTTTTCAAAACTCCTTGACATTTAAGCTTAAATTGGACTATTTTATTGTAGGTATATTGTACCTTTATAAAGCTGACTATTGAAAATGATTTTCATCCCAGTGGGATTTTGTTTTTACATTACTGAAGCTGAAATACTTAAAAAAATAACTTGAAAAAAAGTTTTGTTACAAAAAGAAGCTTTGTTAAAGAAATAATGACATAGCTTCATGCTGAAGAATTATATATTTATTAGACAAATTGTGAACACTATTTAATGACATCTGAAACTAATCAAAATGGATTTTTAAGGGAAAGGAGAGTCACATAACTCTATGTGAATTGTTTCTCTCTTTAGAATTTTAAAATCAGCCATTACAGCTTTGAATTTAATTTCTTCTGTGCTTGTATGCTCCCTTGTTATCTTTTTAAGTTGCGGGAAAATGCTTGTTTATATGTGTAGTTTTATGCAAATTATTGTGCTTCCTGAGGATAACTTTTCTTGCTCCTGACTTTTATTCATAGTGGTGAGGAAAGAAGAACATAAGTACATAATCTGTTTCTTTAAGACCTGGGAATATACCTAGTAAGGTGGGAAATATATTTTGCAGTGTTTTTTTTTTTCTTTACAGGATTGACTGAAACCAGGCACACTGAAAATATTTCATATAAAACATTGGTTATACCAACTTTAAATAATAATGCATTTAAATAGGCAGGGCTTATTGTGACTGTGCTATTTTCTTAAAAGTTCAAATTCATGAATTTTTGCACAGTACATGATTTCATGTCTAAAAATAATTATAAAAATTCAGAAGAAAATTATTCACTTTATTTCATGTTTGGTCTAAGATTTTTATCCTTTTAATTGTCCTTGTGGGTATCTGTGTCTCAGAGGACTATCTCACATTCTAGAAGTTACCCCAGGCCTCTTTAACTGAAGGAATGGAATAAAAAATTGAGTTCTCAGGCAAAGCCTGGTAGGGAAATGGAATATCCTCCCATTTAGTCTTCATAGCTTTAAAAGTACAATGGTCTAGTATAATTCAGGGAATGAATACGTCTACTAATAAAATATTTTAAGATTTATTTTACTTTGCTCAAAACATCTTCAGTGCCTCCCAGACAGCAATGAAATAAAGTCTTCTTTCTGAGAGTGGAATTCAAGGCCTTCCATGACCTGTCTTTGGTTCCACAACTTACCAGCTATGACTTTGGGCAAGGTACTTTTTTCTGCCTGAGCTTCTAGTTTCTTCATATCAAAAAGTACATAGGAAGAGTGGCCAATAATGAAAAAAATTTTTTTGCTCACATTATGTGTGTGGCATATAGTGAACAGTTGGTAGAGGGAGATATTTATTTCATGTTGCTATATTTGCCTGCTTTTTTCTTTTTTTAAATTTCCCTACTGTGTTGTAACTTAAAGGATCAATGTTGTCTTTATTTTTATTTTTATCTTGTCTATTCAGTGGGCATTTATTGAAGGCTTACCATTGCCAGGCATCACGCTGGGTGCTGATGCTACAAGGGCAAAGGAAATGAACATGGCACCACCCTCAAGTAGCTTTCAGTCCTATGCTAAGAGAGTCAATAAATAAGAAATTCAAGAAGAAAAGTTGGTAGTGACAAATATTAGCATGGGATGGAGGGATAGGGAGACCCAATCTTGATGGCTGCTGTTAGAGAAGGCCTGAGAAAGGAGAAGGACACCATACAAAGAGCCGAGGAAGAGGGCGTACTGGTAAAGGGAATAGTACGGGCGACGGGCCTGATTCAACAGTTTGGTAGGTGAATGAGCAGAGAGAAGGGGCTGGAAATTAATGAGCAAAGGGGAGATAGTCCTGAGGTTTGCCTAGAAAAGCCTCCAGGGGCCAGATGTTGCGGGCTTGGCAGGGAGTTTGGGCAACATTCTATGTGCTGTGGAAAACCACGGCAGAAATCTACATGGCCAAAAGACCATTCTGCAGGATCTGAGACTGGAATGAATGGAGCTTGGTAGGTGGGATGGTAAAGAAGGGGACAAGGGTGGAAGAAGATGTCTAGCATCTGGCTTCTGCTGGCCCCTTCGTCCTCAGCTGTGTTCCCTTCCCGGCGGCCTCCAGTTCTTCAGCCACTTCTGTCTTCCTCTTCTTGTGACACGCTGGGCCTTTGCATCATTTATTTTCTCTGCCCGGAATGCTCTTCACCCAGATCACTGACAGACTGGCTGGTTCTCATTCTTTGGGTCACAGCACATAGTCAGCTTTTCAGAGAGGCCTTTCTCCCTTCCTGATGGATGCACAACCAAGAATTTTTTTGAATCAATGCAAATTGATTCAAAATTTACAATGCAATGTTTAGCTCATTGTAAAAAGGGTGCCTGATGAAAAGAATGAACCTAATATTTGAGTAAATAAATGTAATTGTTTCTACAAGTAAGTCATGGAAGCCTTTAGTAGCTAATTTCGGAAGCTGGAAGCTGAAGTGCAGAGAACGTCTCTCAGCACTTATCACTGTCAACCACTCCGCAGCCCCTGCAGTCACTATAATGCTACTACTGACTAGCAGAGGAGCACATGGTTTGGGCTTTTCTGCTTTTTCTCTGGCAGCCTCTTCTTGTCTGGATGGTTTTTGTAGTCTGCAGTATGAACCTACGCAGAGGTTTATCACGGGTGTTGTAAAACACGCTTTTTAAAAAGTTTTACCTCGTTAGGACATTTGAGGTATAAAATTTGGCATTCTGCTTTTAACTCATCTTAACAAGATGCAAAGAATTCCCAAGGAGGATATTTTCTCAAAATTATAACCTAAGTGGAGGCTGATAACTAAAAGTTAAACATACATCTTAAAGAGTTTTGTTTGCTCATCTGTCAGTCTATTTCCTTATTTATTTAACTAGTTGAAAGTTCTTCACAACCGCATTTTTACCTAAATAACATTAACAGCTTGCATGATCATCACATAGCGTAGCAGTTACTCTATAGTTATAGCGATAATAAACACAAATTTTAATTTTAACTGAGTCTTTGTAGAATCTGAAACATAAGAGAGTTTTCATTTCAGATTATGTCTATAATGTTTATCTACAGTCAAAAATAAATACTCAGATATTAACAATGAACCTTAATGATATATTTTGTTTTTATTTCTAATGTTACTTTCATTAGTAAGGCTGGAAACCCACATGTTTACCTAATCATTAATTACTGCCAAATTACATTTTGGCAATTACATTTAGAGCTGCCAAAAATGCCCTTGAAATAGGCATTCAGGTATTTTGCCTTCCAAATCAGTTCAGTTCAGTCGCTCAGTCGTGTCCGACTCTTTGCGACCCCATGAATCGCAGCACGTCAGGTCTCCCTGTCCATCACCAGCTCCCGGAGTTCACTCAGACTCATGTCCAGTGATGCTATCCAGCCATCTCATCCTCGGTCGTCCCCTTCTCCTCCCACCCCCAATACCTCCCAGCATCAAAGTCTTCCAATGAGTCAACTCTTCGCATGAGGTGGCCAAAGTACTGGAGTTTCAGCTTTAGCATCATTCCTTCCAAAGAAATCCCAGGGTTGATCTCCTTCAGAATGGACTGGTTGGATCTCCTTGCAGTCCAAGGGTCTCTCAAGAGTCTTCTCCAACACTACAGTTCGAAAGCATCAATTCTTCGGCACTCAGCCTTCTTCACAGTCCAACTCCCATAACCATATATGACTACTGGAAAGGCTGAGGTCAAAGACAAATTGCAGGTTTTGTCTGAATATAAAGACCCAAGCAAAAATTGAATACATCTCTGCTTACCACCATTGCCTCCAAAAGAGACCCCTGCTTTATTATTAGTCGTATATTAATTATTAACTGGTTTTTCCTTCTTTCTAAAGATTTCCTCTGTCCCTTCTTTGAATGCTGCTCAGTAGGAATACTGATTCTATCTTGTTCAACAGTGCGTTCCCTGGGCCCAGAAACGTTCCTGGCACATAGCAGGAGTCCAGTGAATCTTTGCTGAGTGGATGGCAGATGGATAACACACAGTGTACAGGCAAGAGATAATGTGACTTGACTATCGCAAAAGAAATGTGGAAAGTAATAGTTTTTTTTTTTTCTTTTTGTGTACAGAATCAATAGCCTCAGCTAAAGGACTGAATGGTAGCAGATGAGGACAAATTATTGAGCAGGCTGATTTCCAGGGTTCTGGACTGAGAAATTTTTGTATCTTAAGTGTTTAGTATCCAGCCTAACACATAGTAGGTACCTTACTGATGTTTGTTAAATTAGTGAATTGACTCAAGCTTGGACTTCGATAGATTTGATTAGCAGTTATGAAATTGACAAGCACCTACAAGCATTCTGGACACGATATTCCCAAATCTGTGCCCACTGCTGATACCTGATGCTCCCATTGCTTCCCAGTGGCTGAACACTGCAGGCAGAGGCCACTGAGGGGCAGCGTGGTAAACTTTACTGGCTGGGGGGAGAGAGCCAGGGAAGTGTGATTACTATCACTGTCATTTGACTTGGGGTTTCAGCCAGGTTGCTATAAAGCTTTGCAGTACCTCACCTTCTTCCCCAGAGGAAAATGAAGAATGCTAATTTAGAAAAATACAGCGAATTTTCAAATTAATTATTGGAACAGTATCTGAACCATGAAAAAATTCTGCTTCCTAAAGAGGATTAAAAAAGAGCATAACGGCACTAATTGTCACAGAGTCCTTGCTACATTTTATAGATTTTTCATTTTGTAAAGCAGTGATTCATTTCAAAGGAAAAAAGTTGAACAGCAATTCCAGCGAAAAGTTAAATTAATACAGACATTAGCCCAGACTCTACACGAGTGATGTTGGCAGGCTACATGAAGCTCTTGCTTCCGTGGACACCACACATGGGAAGACAACCTCCCGATTTCTTAGCTGCTATAGTCATTTACTAAATTGTGAGCTCTGATGTGTCCTCGCCCCAGAATTCATTATATGGCTTCATGGGTTTGCTGGCCCTCCAGTTAGCCACTTTTCCTGCCTGATTTCTTAAGAAAGGGACAAAGCTATTTGAATGTGGCCATATCTGCACAATATGGAGACTGTCATTTTTCCCCTCTCAATGATTTTACAAATAATGATGTGCTGAGCAGAGGCAAGATAACCATTTCAGCATGTGCCCACCAATCATCTCTTATTGTTTTCAAAGAATGAGCAAGTGTTCTTCTACACTTTGGGTCAAAACAATTTTTTAAAAAAATGACTAGAGTCATATGCATGCCTATGCGGAAAAGTTTCACTTTCAGAATCAACAAAATCATTGTATCCTCTCCTCACTGACCTCACTCCATCAAATCTCCATCATTTGTAATGAGTCTGAAAGCCTGTAAGCCTGATATTCTTTCCCCACCCACCCTGTCCCCACTCTCACTGGTTCTGTGGACTTCAGGGGCCCACAGGATAACACAGGGGGCTGGGAAAATAACAGGCCTCAGAAGGGACAGCCCTGCCTTCAAATCTTGTTTCAGTCCCATCATTGCTGTTTGACCCTAGGAAAGTTGCTTATGTTCATCTGTGCAATGGGTTTCATAATGAACACCACGCGAGGCTTTAGAGACGGTGTGCGCCTTTGAGATGCAGATGAAGTTCCTGTCATGACTGATCATAGCTGTCGCTGTTGCTGCCTAAATCCTCAGAGCACCCCAATTCATTCATTTATCAATAGGATCATCTTCCCTTGAGTTCTATATTGTGAAACTGTCTCATATTCCATATATTAAACATCTCTCTCTCATTCCTCATTTATTCATTTAACAAATATGAGCTGTGAAATTATTATGTGTTGGGTCTGGCATGAGTCCAGCTGTCCTAGAAATCCCTGGTTTGTGGAAGACTGTGTCAGGCTGCCTTTTCGTATTAAGAAAAATCCAGGGTATCCTTTATTTAAATATCTATATTCATTTCAATATTGACCAACTTGTTGGGTGCTCCTATTTTGGAAAGCATGCTGCTAGCACTAGAATAAGATACAGACCAGAAGGGAGTTTTTTATCTAATAGTTGATGCAGCTACAGGCAAAGTATTTCAAACAAGAAACTTAATAAACTTCACCTCATGGCAAATAGATGGGGAAAAAATGGAAACGGTGATAGACGTTATCTCCTTGGGCTGCAAAATCAATGTGGATGCTGACTGCAGCCATGAAATTAAAAGACACTTGCTCCTTGGAAGAAAAGCTATGACAAACTTAGCATATTAAAAAACAGAGACATAACTTTGCTGACAAGTGTCCATATAGTCAAAGCTATGGTTTTACCAGTAGTCATATACAGATGTGAGAGTTGGACCATAAAGAAGGCTGAGCACCAAAGAACTGATGATTCTGAAACAAGGTGCTGAAGAAGACTCTCGAGAGTCTCTTGGGGAGCCAGGAGATCAAACCAGTCAATCATAAGGGAAATCAGTCCTGAATACTCATTTGAAGGACTGATGCTAAAGGTGAAGCTCCAAGACTTTGGCCACCTGATGCAAAGAGCCAACTCACTGGAAAAGACCCTGATGCAGGGAAAGATTGAGGGCAGGAGAAAAAGAGAGCAACAGAGGATGAAATGGTTGGATGGCACTGCTGACTCAATGGACATGAGTTTGAGCGAACTCTGGGAGACAGTGAAAGACAGAGAAGCCTGGCCTGCTGCAGTCCATGGAGTAGCAAAGAGCCAGATATGACTGAGCAACAACTTAATAAATACATTCATAATTTAGGTCTGGAGTCTTAGATTTTATTGCCTCTATCATGGGAGGCCATAGAAAATCTGAGGGACCATCGAGGGAAAAAATATATATAACATATTCATATATATATATATGTTAACACTTAGGTAAGATTATAGCTTTCTAGACAAGCAAAATATACAGTTTATATGTTCAATAAAGCACCTAAAACTGTTATGTCTAGATATATTAATAAAAATCCCATTTTTTTAGATGTGATTGTTTTATTTTTGTTGTTTGTTTCTCTTAATCTCTAAACTGTTGGGTCTCAGATTTTCTAATCCCAAATATTCTGAGAAGAGATTACAGCCCACGCCTGATTCTCTAGGGACTTCCAAGACAGATGGAGCATGGATACTTGGTATCTGCAAACAGTATATCATATCTTGCTTCAGTCAAAAGTTCTTATACTTTTCCTACTGAACTTTCGGCCAGACCTATTGACAAACAGCAAAGTAGATGGAGTCTGCTAGTGAGCATGAGCCCAGAGGCTTTGAACCCAACCCAACTGCACTGAGAATTTAGCAGTGTAGGAGAGGATCCAATGCTTGGCCAACCCAGAGGGGGGAGAAGTATTTGGCCAGGAGCTGTTGGGGGAGCCTGTTCACCAAGCAGGATTATAGAGCAGTGGAGGGAGCCAGGAGTGTCTGTCAGGCTCTGTGAACCCAGATGTGGCCTGCTCTGTGAGGATAATTAAAACCTCACCCTGGAAGGAGTGACCCAGTCTTCTGAGTGTTCAGAATATATGAAAAATTTCCAGAAATTATTTTACATTTTATTGCAATTAAGTAGCTACTGTGTGCAAATCTCCAGGTATGAGGCTGTAACTTGGTGTTTTGCATGACCTTGATTCTGCTTTTATTCTCCTCAAGAAAGTCCACCAGCAAAATCTGGTTATTAGGGAGAGGAAAGTGCTCTGTTTGTCATTACTGAACTGAAATGCTTCCATCAACCCTGAATTACAGGAAGAATCTCCCGTACTTAGCTATTGTTCGCATCATCGTCGCCATCATTATTTCAGGCTCCTGAAGGAGAGACGAGAGTGCTTCTTGTAATGCCAACTGTGATTTGCATGTTCATAGAAGGTTTGAAGTTTCAGAAATTAAATGTCGGGGTGTAAAATTTTCTTGAAGGAAGAAAGTATGATTGCATCGAACTTTCAAAGTACAATCAAAGTCTAAAGGAAATATAATTATTATTGTCGGTTTATCACCTCAAACATGTTGTTGTAAATGTCATTATATCAGATGAGTTTGGTAACAGGTTTTCCATTTTGCACTTTATTTGACAAGGTGATTCATTGTTTAGTGCAGTTTAAGATGTCAGTCCTTCTGGAAGGAATTGAGCTGAGCTGATGTGCATAAGAACATTCTTCCATCAAAGTATATGATTAAAGAAGGGTTAGACTCCTGAAATATTGTTTCCAAACTTGCTGTGAATAAGAGTAGTTTCTTTGTCGAGAGATAATTTATCACAGTTTGCTACATCTGGGTAAGTGTATGTAGACTACACATGCAGCTATGGCATTTTGCAAAGATCTAAGTCTCTGCAGAATTGTCCTCCTTCGAATAAGTTTGCCTGCAGCATGGAAACCTAGTTAGTAACTGAAGTTGGGTGCTTTTGTGGGATTCGCAGACACAACTGAAGCGACTTAGCAGCAGCAGCAGCAGCAGCAGCAGCAGCAGCAGCAGGTAACTCAAAGGTAAAGAACCTGCCTTCAATGCTGGAGACCTGGGTTCTATCCCTGGGTCAGGAAAATTCCCTGGAGAAGGGTATGACAACCTTCTCCAGTACTCTTGCCAGGAGAATCCCATGGACAGAGGAGCCTGGTGGGCCACAGTCCATGGGGTCACAAAGATTTGGACACAACTGAGTGACTAGCACACATATACACCTCACAATAAACTCGGGCGACAGAGTAAGCACATCTCTGTACGCAATACGTTGGATTAGTTTGTGTCAGTCACCCAGTATAGGTAGTTCACAACAGAGCATCCAGCTTTGGAGCTCCGAAAGGGAGCCAGAACCTTCTTTTTGCCATTATGATGATGCCAAAAGCATTTCCTTTTTCTCTTTGTTAAAGTCTTACATCAAAATTTTAAATAAGAACGTAGATCTTTGTAATAAAAAACACCATTTATATATACCCACGAAGAACCAGGAATCAGACTAATTAATACATTAGCTCTCATATTCAAAACAACCTTTCCAATTATTTGCATCCTCATTATAAAATTGAGGGATCTGAGACTCTGAAAGTGTAAGTAATTTGCCTAAAGTCATACAGATGTTGAGTGACAGAGCTGGGATTTGTCACCCCGAGACCCCAGTGCCCAAAGTTCTTCATCTTCTGTGGTTGGTGTGTGTCTAAAGCACATCAAACATGCCTTTTTTTTTTAAGCACTGTTTTAGAGCTTTCTTAGGCAATTCCTATTTTTATACATAGTGTCTTTCAAAATTCCACTTGGTACCTGACTGTTGGTATCTTGTTGTAGGTACAACTGTTTACATCAAACAGAACTGAAAGATGGAACATTCTTGGGACTTCCCTGGTGGTCTAGTGGTTAAGAATTCACCTGCTAATTCGGGGGACATGGGTTCGATCCCTGGTCCAGGAAGATTCCCCATGCCGTGGACAACTAAGCCCGTGTCCCATAACTACTAAAGCCCCGGTGCCCAAGCCCTTTCTCTACAACAAGAGAAGCCACTGCGGTGAGAAGCCCCCTCACCACAACTAGAGGACGCCCATACTCAGCAACAAAGACCTAGTACAGACCAATAGAAACAAAATTTTTTTTAAAGCTGGACCATTCTTTCTTTGCTTTTTCCAAATTCAAATACATGCTGATTTCAACAAAGATCAAAATGGCCCAAGGCTTTTAGAGGGAAATTAGATACAGAGGAACTCCCAAGTATTTTCCAAATTATATTATTTAGAATTGACTAGGTAGAGAATGTCATGTGATAAAATTCCTTTTTAAAACTGGACAGGCTTTTTATGAGAGACATAATGACCAACATTTGCTAATACAAAATAGTTGTATTTATGCAATTGCCACTAAAAATGACAGACATGTCATAGCTGAAAAATATCTTCTCCAATGATAAAAGAAGGGGCAGGTTTGATGCTTTGGTTCAAGATTGAAATATTTTCAAGGCCTCCTCCCTGCCAGTTTATCTTGAGGACAGGGGAGTCCAGGATAATTTGCATGGCTCTAAGCCCCGTGTGGGCTCTGCTTCTTGGAGTTGGAATCAAGACTCCAAATCTGGGATCCACTGGAATATTCAGGTATCCCAAACTAGAGGAGGAACTCCTATGACTTTCTGTTTACATTATGGCAGCAGAAGCTTTGAAACCTCAGGTTTGTATGTGTATTTAACCATAGACTTCTTGACTGATGTTACCAAAAATCAAGCCGTCTCCAGGTACGAGGGCTTGTTTTCATTTCCATTTAGATTTTTTAAATGTTTATCAGTATTCATATGTCTGCCCACACATACCTACCAACAACACACACTTGATGGTTTCAAATTCCATAATAGAATTAAAGCACTTATCATATGTCCCATAAATAACACCTTGCTTGGGAAGCAATAGAGCACTGCGGAGCGTGTGGTGCTGGATGTGTGGACTCAGATCCCAGTTCTACTTCCATACTACTTCGGAGACTTTGGGCAATTATTTAACTTCTCTCTTCTCAGCTTCTCCATATTTAAGTGGTGTCTACTTCATAGATTTATATGGGTAATATTTGTAAAGCACCTAGGAGAGTATTTGGGTACATACTGAGTGCTATATAACTATTTGCTTAGTAAGATTTTTTTTCTTGAAGCAATATGATTATCTATTATCTCACATCCCTTAGAATGCCTATTATCAAATCAAAACTATAATGAGGTATTACCTCACACTGGTCAGAATATTTGGACAAAATCTACGAACAATAAATGCTGGAGAGGGTGTGAAGAAAAAGGGATCCCTTTTACATTGTTGGCAGGAATATAAATTTATACAGCCACTGTAGAGAACAGTATGGAGGTTTCTTAAAAAAAAAAACCCAGAAATAGAACTACCATATTACTCAGCAATCCCACTCCTAGGCATATACCCGGATAAAAGCATAATTCCAAAAGATACGTACACCTGCATGTTCACTGCAGCACATCCGCGATAACCAGGACATGGAAGCAACCTAGATGTTCAGAGGAATGAACGAAGAAGATGGTACATATATACAATGGAACACCGCTCACGAATGAAACTGGGTCATCTGCAGAGGCATGGATGGACCAAGAGACTATCACACAGAGTGAAGTGAGTCAGAAAAAGAGAAACAAATAGTGTATATATCCACAGCATATATGTGGAATCTAGGAAAATAATTCAGATGCACCTATTTGCAAAGCAGAAACAGAGACACAGACATAGAGAAGAAGAGTATGGATGCCAAGGTGGGAAAGCGAGGGTGGGATGAACAGGGAGATTGGGACTGACATGTATACACCATGTATAAGATAGATAACTAATGAGAACCTGCTGTATAGCACTGGGAGAAAAAAGAAGGTGCGATCTGTTTATAGATCATATATTGAGTTAACTTTAAAAACACATTCCAATATACATTAGGTGCTGGCAAATACTGTTTGATTCCACTTATATGAGGTACCTAGAATAGTCTAATTCATAGAATCCAGAGGTACATTGGTAGTTGCTTGGGGATGTGCAGAGGGGAGATGGGGCCTTCCTTACTGTTTAATAGGGACAGAGCTTCCGCTTAGGAAAGTGAAAAATTTGAGAGATGGATGATGGTAAGAGTTGCATGACAATGTGAATGTACTTATTGCCACTGAACTGTACAGTTAAACATGGTTTAAATAGCTTGTTTTATGTGACTTTTACCACAGTAAAAATAGTTAAATAAAAAAGAGGAGATAGCTAAGGGTAAGAATGTGAGGAAAAGAGAACACTTTGTGCACTGTTGGTAAGAAGGTAAATCGATGCAGCCACTATAGAAAATAGTATCAAGGTTCCTCAAAAAAGTAGAACTAGCACATGATTCAGCAATTCTACTTCATGGTATCAATACTTATTTGAAGAAAAATGAAAACACTAAGTCGGAAAGGTATCTGTCGCGTGTTCATTGCAGATGAACATGGCCCATGTTCATTACAATAGCCACGATGTGGAAACAACCTGTCTATTGATAGATGAATGGGTAAATAAAATCTGATGCACACACACTCAGGAGTATTCAGCCATAGAAAAGAGAGGAAGTAAAATGGCAGAGAAAGACAGATGTTCTTTGCTGTCACTTATATGTGAACGTGTAAAGTGACGTCACTCAGTCATGTCCAACTCTTTGCGATCCCATGGACTGTAGCCCACCAGGCTCCTCTGTCCATGGGATTTTCCAGGCAAGAGTACTGGAGTGGGTTGCCATTTCCTTCTCCAGGGGATCTTCCCGACCCAGGGATTGAACCTGAGCCTCCGGCACTGCAGGCGAATGCTTTACCCTCTGAGCCACCAGGGATGCCCTTGTGAATGTGCAATCTATAAAACAAAACAAAACCACGCTCACAGGTGCAGAAAGCAGACTGGTGTCTGGCCAGGACAGAGGCGAGGGGCGGGGGTGGGCACACTGAGCCAAGGGGGTCAAAAGGTATGGGCTTCTGGTTATAAGATAAGTAAGTCATGGGGATGTAATGTGCAGCATGGTGACTGTAACTATCAATGTCTGGCACATGTCAAAGTTTCTAAGAAAACAGATCTTAAACATTTTCATAAAGAAAAAAATTGTATACAAATTGTATTGTATGCATGCTGACAGATGTGAGTCAGATTTTTGCAGTGATCATTTCACAGTATATACAAATATTGAATCGTTATTTTGCATACTTAAACTAGTATAACGTTATGTATCAGCACATCTCAAGAAAAATGATCGTAATGGATTAGGAAATATGTACTTAGAAGCATAGTTTGTGGAGCATTAACTCTTTTACGCTTGTGCTTGATCCTCCTAAGGAGGCAATTGATACAATTTGAAGGTAGAAGTCATGTTTTAGTGTATATTGGTTTCTGCATCAGGGTAGCTACAAAAGAATCAAAATTCTGTACATAAGGCAAATTGGTTTGACCGTTTTTATTTTAAACTACTGTTCCTAGAGATATTAAGTGGTGGTGATCAGACAAATAAACTGCTTGAATCCAAGACTAACCCTGCACGAGTCACCTATGTTCCTGAGCCTTAGTTTCTTCATCAATAAATCAGAAATATGAATATATCTACTGGTTATGTTGTTACGAGAACCAAATAAGTTTACTTTTGTCAAGCACTACTAACTACAGTCCTTTAGTCAGTAACAGCTATGTATTATATTAATCTGTATAGTTTTATGATTTGAGCCCCTTGTCCACATTCTCCCATCTTATTGTCAAGGATAAGTATAAATGGTATCAAATGACTACATTTAAACTGGTATAATGCTTGAGAATGCCAGTGGACCACATTAAGAGGTGAGGAAGCTCATAGGTATACATGTGCTGATGGTCAGATTTTTATACAGTAACGTGCAAAGTTTTGATTTCTGTATTTAAAAAAATATGTGGCGAAATCACTGTGAATTTAGACAACCAAGAATAAAGTAGAATATTGAGGAAATAGGAAACCGACCCTGGGACAAAAGATGGAAAGGACTGGCCTTATTTACCTGAAAAGAGACTGATAAATGACTTAGTCAAGGTTTTGAAGGATAGCTTTTATGAGAGTTTTATTTTCATATATGAGGAGATTAAGGAACTGACTGTAGATACTCATCAGCAAAGTGGACAATGTGAGGACTTCTGTACATGAATGATGGACACTCCCACCACAGGACAGTCTCTTGACAATCTCTAAAAATCTTCAAACATGAGGTAAACTATCATTATCCTGGATATGTAGAGTAACTAAATCTAATTCCTAGGGATGAAAAGTGAGACCTGATAACCACAAACTTCTCCAAGAGTTGATTTTGCACACAGAAGACTAAGGGCTTTCCATACTCAGTTCTGTCCATCACCACCATGCGGTGCCACTGTTATCTGAGGTTAGGCCTCTCAGCCCCCATGGTGGCCCATTACCACGAACAGCCTCCTCTATATACTCCAGAGTAGACTAGCATCACTTTTTATGTGTACCAGGGGGTGAAAGTATAGGAAATCACTGACTTCAGTGTGTAATGGTCTGAAAAAGAGGTACCATCTACACACAAATATTGTCCATTTACTGAAAACCTTTTGGAGGCTAAATATGACCTTGTGATACACATATGGGAGCCAGGACGGAAATGAGAAAATTAAGGAATTTATAGTATTCATCATTCAGACTGCTTAGGTGTTCTTCGGATTTTCCTTAGGAAAAGAACATTTGAGGAATTCAACTGGAACGTTACAATGACTTGGCCAGTGTGACAAGGTCTGTCACTTCATGACAAGTGCTGATGGAGCCCATCCATTTCCGACAATCTGTACCTTGAAAATCTGGAGTGATACGATTCCAAATTTTCTTGACAGAAAGCCAAGACAACCTCGTGAGCTAAAGGACACAGATCACATTCATCATGTTCTTTGACTTTTTGTCTCTTCCTTCTGTATTTCCAGTTTTATGCTTAGGAACTTTGTATTTGATCATAATCAGAGTAGAAAATATTCACCCACCAGTCAGTCATTCATTCTTTTATTTACCAGACACATAGGAAGAACATTTATAAGTTTATAGAATGACTGTCCAAAGTTTTGAATGATCCAATAAAACAGAAAGGTAATTGGGATCGTGAGACACACACTGAAATAACTATCATATAAGAGAATGTATAAGAAGCACCACGAAGGTGAATTTTGGGCAACGGGAAAGGAGATGAGAAATCAGCATGCAGCATATAATTCTGAAGGTAAAATGCAGTCTTTCAATCAGTTAGAAGCATTTTAAGACTTTTCATGGAACTTATTGATTTATCATTGGTCATCGAATCCATAAAGAGGCCTAAGTGTATGATCTCAACATAGATTCAAGGCTTATAATTCTCTCTTAGGGCCATTATGGCTGGACAGTATGGTACAAATTAACGTGGCTAGGATGAGCCTTCTTTTTGACAGATGAAATGTCTAGTCTAAATGGCATAAAACAGGGCTGGATCCCAAGTGCCCTCCTTTTAATTTTATAACTGAACAAATTGGTTGTGTTTAGCTGTCCCAGCCACAGCAGGACAAGTACCTCTCATGTGTTGATGACATACTTTCCTATATGGTTACAAAGTGGCTTTGACAAGCAATTCAGCCTATTGGCCAACTTACGTCAGAAAAAAAGATGCTAAGTATTAATTCTCCTAAAAACAAAAGTGATCCATTTTGGCAGGCATACTTTGACATCTTAATGGACAATATTAAACTAGTCTGCTCAACTGATGCCATGTGTAATTCCTTAGGGTAAAATCTGTGATTCACCTGGTTAACTCTTGGCATTCTGTTGGTCTTAAACATTTGACATGGGTCATGTTAAGGGTATTCTGTGGTCAAGACAGATCTTTGGTACTTCTTATCTTCAAAACCTTCTAAGACAGGCCATCTCCTTTGTACCCTGTGATACAAAATTCCAGCATTTTCATCAATCTGTGTAAACAGTGAGTTGCTTTGTGAGAATTGTCCTTGATCTATTAAAAAGTGCTCATCTGGCTTACTGTTTTACAGAGGTGAAGTGACTCTCCATTAAGATAACAATATCAGACAAGTCTTTTTTATTTTCACAGGGAAACAGCATCTCTGTCACCTACACATCTGATCTTTTTTTTCAATCAGAAATGTGGACTATCTGTGAGTAGATCTAGATAGCAATCTCAAATTTGAATTACATTATTACTCATCTGCTGTCAAAAAGCCTGGCTGAGGCTATTGATGCTTAGAAGGAATTATTGCAGGGAACCACCGATCAGGCATTTTCAAGATTCTTCAAACTACAACTATGCTGTGTCCTTACTTATCATAAGTAGTTCTATGCAGACACTGGGGGAAGGAGAGGATGGGATGAATTGAGAGAATAGCATTGAAACATACACATTACCATGTGTAAAATTAGATAACCAGTGGGAATTTGCTGTATGATGCAGGGAGCTCAAATCTGGTGCTCTATGACAACCTAGAGGAGTGGGATGGGGTGGGAGGTAGGACAGAGGTCCAAGAGAGAGGAGATATATGTATAGCTAGGGTTGATTAAAGTTGATGTATGGCAGAAACCAATATAATATCATAAAGCAATTATACTCCAATTATAAATAAATAAATAAATAAGAAAAACTTCTGAAAAACTATAAAAAGAAGTAGCTCTATGCAGCCTTTTTAAAAAGTAGACTTAAATCATAGTATCTGTTATGTTACTCAGTGGTCCCCAAATAAAGACTCACTGGGCAAATTCCTCCCAAAACTCAGGTACAGGGAAAAAGTTATTTCCTTTTGTTAAACAAAGAATATTCTCATTGATCATGTTTTCTTTACTTTAATTGCTGACAAACTCAGAGTAAATTTTTATGCTTAGATTTAGTGCTTTCCCCTTGTTTGGATTTTCAAATAATTATTCCCTCACTGTTTTTATTTCTTGGCTCATGTCTTTGATTAATAATTTCCCACTCAACTGTGATTTTTACTGTAAGCTACCTCATATCACATATCACTTGAGAAAATAGGCAGTGTATAAATATATATGAAAAACATCATCTCTTCAACATAGACTGGTTAGCGATTGTTTGGAGCAATGACTAAGAAAGTGTGGTCAGTGTAATACCTGTAGAAGAATCGCTTGATGTTTGTGTTAAACAGACACTTAGGCTTTACCTCATATCTACTGGATCAGAACAAAGGTGGGACTGGGAATTTTCATTTTCACAACTTCTCCAGTGCGGATTCTACAGATTAAGGACTGAGAACTCCAAAGCTACTAACCTTCCCTCAAAAGAAGGGCACACCCTCTATTTCCCAGGCATCGCCTACAGCTCTGTGTGTATGCTCAGTCGCTCAGTCCTGTCTAATTCTCTCTAGTTCCCCCCAGGCTCCTCCGTCCACGGGATTATCCAGGCAAGAACACTGGAGCAAGTTGCCATTTCCTCCTTCAGGGGATCCTTCCAACCCAGGAATCGAACCTGCATCTCTTGTGCCCCCTGTGCTGGCAGGTGGAATCCCTACCAGTGTGCCACCTGGGAAGCCCGTCTGTAGCTCTCGCAGGTCAGAAATTTAGATATTCACAAAACGCCTGGTTAAATGAAATGTGTGAGGAAAAGTGATAAACCCTAGGCCTGAACCAAGAATAAATAAGGAACTGGAAAATTATTACTATATACCATGTGTGAGTCATGGGGAGTATTCACACCAGGGTGGCAGCAGAAATGGCAAGTATTTAGAGATTTCAAACTGTGGGGAAGAGGGAACACAGGACTTTTCTAGTCACAGTTTGGAGGTGAGAGATCAGAGATATTCCAGAATTTGAATGTTGAACAACTGGAAAAATGTTAATGTCATTATGTGACATAGACAATCATTTAAAAGTTAAAAAAAAAAAAGTTTGGGTTTTAAAGTATGAGGTCCTAAGAAAACTAGTAGGTGAAAAGACAGTTGGATAAATGGGCCTACATCTAGAATTCTTGAGAAAAGCCAAGCTTAGTGATTAAACGCTGGAACGTTACACCTAGAGGTGAGTTGAAATCATAGAAGTAGATAACTCTGGAACTATAGAATGAAATGCAAGGAAGGCTGAGAAAGAAATCTAGAGGAACACCTCCAGTGAAGAGAGGGATGAGACACACGTCAAAAAGTAGGAGACAGAAAAGAGAACTATGGGCTTCAGAAGTCAAAAGAATAATGGTTTTCAAAAGAGGGTTTGAGTGCCAGATGCTCTTTTGCTGTCTGCTAGGATTATAATTTCCTGAGGAATTGTACTTGAGCCATTTGAGTAGAGTGGAGGGAACAAATGGGAGGGATAGAGACCTAGAATTCGGGTAGTATAGGATGGAGAGCTAGGATGGTCACAGGATCAGGAAGAAAGTTTGAGGATGAGGTCACTGATAGACTCTATGGTGTCTTTTCCAAAACTAGGAAAATGTGACACTTATAATGGGTAGACACTCCCACGCATGCTGGCCTTTGGCCTGCAGAATACTGGATGGTTTCATCCTGTCTGGCCTCTTCAGCTAGGGGTTTTATGCTGAAGCTTTTGATGATAGCACATATTTAAGAATGTTTCTAGGCCTAGAAAAAGTTAGCATTTGTTGCTGGGCGTAAGGACAGCATGGAGTGTAACTAAGAGACAGGAGGATAAAGATAATTGATAAATCAAGGGGAGCATGAAAACACACACAGCTGCTCTTAGAAAACAGAGCAGATACAGCTATTTATACCAATACCTTACTTGAAATAAATGTCATTAATCTTTTCACATAATATGGGCATGGAATGGACTCCAAATCTCCTTTTATATTTACAAAAGGGCTTCAGAAAAGTTGTGAGTGCCATATAGATACAACAAAGAATGAGGCAGATCTCAAGAATCGATATGGGATAATTTCCAGAGGATATTATTAAATGAAAAAAATCAAAGGCAAAGGACACATTTGGTATGCCACCTTTTGTGCTAGAAAGAAAGGAAAATAAAAATATATTCATATATCTGCTTATTACTACAGAAAGAAGCAGAAGAAAAATAAGCCAGAAGACAACAGAATTTTGGACTTATAAGAGCTGATGGGAACCGAGGTTGATGAGCTGGGTGAGGGAATGACAGTGTTTTGAATATACCTTTTTAGATAGTTACGAGTTTGGAGAACATGTTAGTATTCTACATATCCAAAAATAAAAATTAGTTAATAAGAACTGGAGGGAAGAAAAAAATAACCAAAAACTGAAAGGAAATGGAAACAAATGAACTTAATTTTGTTTTAAAAGAAAGTCATAATAAAAGGGAAGAAATAGAGAAAGAAGGGAAAAGAAGTGAGGGATGAAGAGGGGAAGGAAAAAAGAGCCAATAACTAAGTAACAACATAATTAGGAACTTTGGAACACAGTATTTGACCATACCCTCAGTCTTGAGCAGAGCTGGGAGTGTGGGAAAGAGAATGTGGGGATGGGGAGATTGCAAACGAATTCTGAACTCTTTTTTGCAGGTTTATTACAGTGAAGTGAAGTGAAGTGAAGTCTCTCAGTCATGTCCGACTCTTTGTGACCCCGTGGACGATAGCCCACCAGGCTCCTCCGTCCATGGGATTTTCCAGGCAAGAATTCTGGAGTAGGTTGTCATTTCCTTCTCCAGGGGATCTTTCCGACCCAGGTCTCCCGCATTGCAGACAGACGCTTTAACCTCTGAACCACCGAAGCAATTCTGAAATAATTTTAATGGTATTGTGTTACTCAGCAATGAGTAAATGTGTTGATGTTGGTATCCAGGGAGCTCACGATGGAAGAAGGGAATATGAAATGGGAAAAGTCAAGAAAGAATCTGTGGGATGGGTTCTAACTGGAGGAACTGAGGGGAACTCCTGATTCCTAAGATCAGTCTATGTATGTGTATCTGTGGGTTTGCATCTGCATGTATACATCTCTGCATGTATATACATCTATACATGTGAACATGCCTTTGCACATATACATGTACATATATGTGTATACATATTTGTGTATTTGCTAGATTTGCCAACTGAAGGGTCAGAAAAGCAAAAACATCTCAGTAGCCCTAAGCAAACCTAGCACTCAGATCTTGGTTTCCAATGCCAACTCCTATGAAGGACCAAAGCTTTGCAAAGAAATGACTGATTAAAGAATTGGGGCAGGTAAGTACGAGGTAAGGATGAAACATCTTGTTATACCAGAAAGTGAGAGATTGTTTAAAGATGTCATAAGAACTAAAGAGCAAGACTGAACGGCTCCCACTGGTCAAATCTGAGACAATATCAGCACCAAAATAATCTTGAGTATAGTGACGGATTATAACATAATTGGGAAAAAAGAAATTCACGAATTCACACTTATAAATATATAAATAGGGGAAAAGGGAGAGATTTTATTATAGTGAAATATCAAGGGCCACTACTAAGTGTGAAGAGAGTGGCAGAGTTGGAAAATCATAATTTTGCAGCCATCTGAGAAAGAATTGGGTGAGATAAGTATTATCAATGGATGGTAAGTAAATGGAAAATTTTGAGGAGGGGCAGGATATTTACATGGTTTTACAGTGTTTCTCCATAAAACGTCCAAAATTAACATCACTAATGGGAAACAGATGAACACTATGTGTCTCTAGACAGGACACACCAGAAATGATAGAAAACCATCTATGTTGATTCTTGTTGAGAAATCATGATTTCAATCTAATCATGAGGAGAGATCAAACACAAAGTGAGGAATCATCTATTTTGCAAAGGGGGAATCATTCTTCAAAACTGCCAGTGTTATAAGAAGACAAAGAAAGACTGAGGATATGTTTCCAGGTTGAAGGAGATTAAGGAGACATGACAACTAAATTCAAGACTTAAATTATGTACAAAGAGGAAAAAGGATATTATTAAGAAAATTTATAAAATCGGAACATGCAAGGCAGATCAAATAAAGAGATTTTGTATATTTTATGTTTATATCCATAAATCTATCAACAATTGCACTATGGTTTTATAAAAGAACACACCTATATCCTTAGGAAGAAATGTATAATGAAATATTCAGGGATAAAAGGCCAGAATGTATATAATTTATCTTCAAATGGATTCAGAATAAAATCATATGGTTGGGTAAACAGAAAAATGACAAAGCAAATGGGCTGAGATATTAACAACAGATAAACCTAGTTAAGGTGTACTATTTTTATTTTTGTAATACTTTTAAAATCTGAAGTTATCTTCTAATAAAACATTGAAAAAGTTTTCACTTGTTGTTATTTAAAATATGTATAGTTAGGTGTGTTGTCAGTGTGAAACTCAGCAAATATGATCCAGGAAATCTGCTATCTTACAAAATATCTTTTGAAGATAATGTGAAATTCTGAGATGAATTTTTTACAAACTGGGACCTCAGTATTTACTCTTAAAATTACATTACCTTTAGGGGAAAAAAGACCTAAGTGAAGAAATGTCACATAAAAAGCCCACATTTTCATTCCATTAAATTAAAATTTAATTTATACTTACACTTTGAATTTTCCCTCTCCATCACCTCTTTCAGATATGAAACAAAATACATGAAAGGGAAATTGTATATTTTAAGTATTCTCAAGCAAAAATGTATGTTCCTACTAGAACATTAATCTCATCCTTCATAATTACTATTGCATTTTTCTTTCATCAGGCTCTGACCTTTAAGGTGTTCCTGTTGCGTGTGTTTTTAACATCTAACTTTTCTGGCAAATGTGCAGAGGTCATAATGAGGCATAATTATATACAGTATATAATTTTCTTTGGCCTTTTTCAAGTGCTAATTTAGCTATCATTTCTTCATATAGAATTTAAGAAATATAAGAAATACTTTAAAAAATGAAAGTCCTTTCTCCAGCTTTGGTATGAATTATATGTTCAATAAGTAACACAGACATACGTATAGATGTTAAGTGAACTCTGTAAAATAAATTCTTATTTATATAGATGGAAATGAGTTTCGGAAACAGTTTTTTTCCTCCACACTCTGCTTTTATGAAAAGGAAGCAAGTAATAACTAGCTTGCTATATGGTCAGGCCACTCAAGATGGCTGTTCTCTTGCTCCCTGTATATCCCCTGCTCAACCAGTCCCTGTCTCACCTACATGCTACTCACCTGACCGACCTTCCCTTGTAAATCATAGAGCCTAATCACTAAATGCCTGTGTACTTGCCCATGGTCTCAGCCAGTGATTATTCTGATTTTCAGATCAGAATTATCTCCACTATGATAGCTTATGAGAGGGGTGGTGAAGGGTACCCACCTCTGCTGGTTTCCCTGGCAACCAATGAGCCAGCTTGATGTCAATTCCCTCTATAACTTTTACTCTTCCTCTACTCCTGGTGGTAAAACTAATCCCATGTCCAGTTCACTGCCTGCCACGCACAGTGGGGTGCTGCTCCAGGATTTTGCTTTAGAAGTGGAAAATCCCTCCTCCCCCATCTATTAAACCACTGGTATCTCTGTCACTGACTCTGAGCTCTTCCTTTGCTCTTGAGCTTGGTAACTACAGGGCCTGCAGGCCTATAGTGTGCAGTCCCCCACCTACCTTTCCAGTCCTCAGTTGCCTTATTGTAAAATGGGCATGCGTAAAGAAGGATGAAATAATGACATCTGCAGCAACATGGATGGACCTAGAGATTGTCACACTGAGTGAAGTAATTCAGACAGAGCAAGACAAATATCATATGATCTAGCTTATATGTGGAATCTAAAAAAATGGGTACAAATGAACTTATCTACAAAACAGAAATGGAGTTATAGATGTAGAAAACAAACTTATGGTTAGCGGGGGTAAGGAGGGGAGGGATAAATTGGGAGACTGGGACTCATGTAAACATACTACTATGTATAGAATATGTAGCTCCTAAGGACCTACTGTATAGCACAGGGAACGCGACCCAATATACTCTGTAATGACCTGTAAGGGAAAATAAGTTAAAAGGGAGTAGCTATTTGTATAACTGATTCACTTTGCTGTACACTTGAAACTAATACAACACTGTCAATTAACTGTACTCCAATAAATTTTTTTAATGGGCATAAAATTAGCATAGTAACTGGCACATAGTGGGTAGTCAAAAGATATTATTTTTTATTAATTATATTGATTAAAAAATAACATCTAGGGTGTGTTTACTGTCTTAACCTGATTTCCTATAACTTATTTGTCATACTAAATAATAACTGGTCATCATCATGATAATGCTGAATCATCAAAGATTAAATTTTAAAAATGTTTAGAGCTTCCCTGGTTGCTCAGGGGTGAATTAAAGAATCTGTCTGCCAATGCAGGAGACACAGGTTCGACCCTGGGTCAGGAAGATCCCACATGCTGCGGAGCAACGAAGCTTCTGTGCCGCAATTATTGAGCCTGTGCTCCAGCGCCCGAGCTCTGCAAGAAGAGAAACCACCACACTGAGAAGCCTTTGCACCACAACTAGGGCGTAGCCCCGGCTCACCGCAACTAGAGAAAAGCCCGCACAGGACTGAAGACCCAACACAACCGAAAATAAATAAAATCTTAAAAAAACTTAAGTTTCCAGGAAGTCACACATGACTTAATCAGATTCTTAGGTTAAGAGGAATATTCTGGTGTTCAATTATTCAGAACCAGAGTCTGTCATATTTTATTTTTTAAATATAGCAATTAAGTATTTCATTCATGTTGAAGAATACCTCTTAATCTTCAAATAGTTAGCAGTTTTACTGTCTATAAGCTATTTTTCCATATAATTTTCATCATTAGTATAAGAGAATACTCTTAAACTTATAACATGAAAAAACATATTTTAAAAATGGGCAAGTAGTATATATGTAGAAAAAGAACTATTTCTTGAAAAATTAAGGAGCTTTCATTTTACAAAACCTTGCTGTAATCATCGTCAGTCACTTGAGATTGGCAGGCATGAGAGAACCTATGTGAGGACTGATTTGACTTTCACCCCATTGTAATGACAAGATGAAATTCAGCAATGTGAATTTCTCTATAAAAAGACACTTTAAACTAAATGAAACATGCTTGCAAGCAAGCAAACACATACACACAGAGGGAATTATTTGTCTTGAATTGCTGACAGTGTAAGTAACTTGATCAACTAATAGTACCAGACTAATTCTATAAACCTTAGAGCATTTTTTATAAACCAGTGGTTAGGGAATATTGGGATTTAAAGAGGATCTTATGCATTTTTATGTTGTTAATGCCTTAAATCATTTTAGTCCTTGAATGAATGTTGCTGAATAATATTTGTTTCATGCCTGTAATGGCCCATTTTTTATAGGGAGGTGGGATTTTTTTTTAAATTGAAGGTTAAGTGTAAGGACACATAAATGTTTTAGTAATTTTAGTATAGTATTTATGAAATCATTTGGTTAATGAATTAGTTATTACTTTTAGTAAGTTAATAAATCCATTAATATGTGTCTTGATGGTGTGGAAAAACACCAAATTTTACATCTGGTGATACAAGTCCAAATTTGCCACATAAAATAGAGGATGGGAGAAAAAGCAAGGCTGCAGTCTATAAGGTTGATGAACATGGCAGCCTCTATGGTAGAGACACCAAAGACTTTGTGAAAATCTGGAAAATCTGAATGTTCTGTATGTTATGCCTCTGTAGTTAATAAGGAGTGAAGTTGCTTTGGTCAAATCATCAAAATGGGCCATTCCACTAATGTAAATCAGAGGCCAAGTTTTCTCGCATTTTGCATTAGCTGCCCGTAAATCCACTTGTTTTTAAGGATGTACTCACCAGAATGCTCACGTTCTTTGTGGCTGTGGAACAGGGGTGTTGGTTGAGTCTCTTGTTCTTTGGAAGCCATTTCCCAGGTATGGGGGCACTTCCTTTCAAGCAAGAGAGTGCAAGCCTCAATATCAGTGGTTCTTAAACAAGCTATCACAAGGGATTTGTAACCAATAATAAAGTACCAATGTGTGGAAATCGCTTTCTGTGTAAGTATGAAATAGATTGTCTTAAAAGCTATCCATAGACTATGGATATGCCACCCCACTTTGCCACATTAAGATCCCCTTCATGAGTTGGAGAGAAGGGGGCAGAGCCTTTCCTGACTGGAAATTGCTTATCAATTCTTGGCAAAAGTTGGAAGTGTCTCGCACAACCTTCCAAGTTGTGTGTGTTGCAATAGAAAAGAGACTGAGAAAAGTTGTTTTATGCATTTTCTAGCTTACTTTAAAACCCAATACAAACCATTCGTGCATATTTTCTGCTTTGTGAGGGCCTATTAGTCAAGGAACAGAGTGGTCTCAAAGCACTGGCCAAAATGGTTTTGCTGCAGAAACACTGTGGGCTTGCCTTGCATATGTCATTTTGTTATTTTACTCTGGAAATGCAAATACATAATTCTCAAATTAAGAGGCTGTTGATATGTGCAAAGAAGAGTTTGCTTTTTAGAGAGAAAATGGCAAAAAGGCCACTGTGTTTATGTGTCCCCTCCCTAGGCATAATGGCAGTGGGAGATGGTAGGGCTGACAAAAGTGAATTAAGAAAAAAGTCTGTAACCGTTGAACAGCTTCTTTTCAAAAAGTGTCTACCTGTGACCACAGCAGGATCTGTGGTATGTACTGATCTCCTTGATAAACTCAGATGGTTATTTATGACCAGGCCTTAGGAAATGCAAGTGTATCTTACATAATCCTTGATCATGGTTTTACCTTTTTGGGGTTGAAAAATAAATTTGAAAACCCTGATTCTGAAATGGATTGTTTTTAAATTTCTTTGGACTACTTTAGAAAAACACTTAGAAAAGGGATTCCAGTTTATTGGTAAACTAAAGTGAGTTTAGGTTGCGTCAATTTTTCTGATGGTTTTGATTGAATTAATGACTTAGTCTATAATTGACTAATCCTCTAAATCAATCAAAGACAGTCTGTAATAAGTTTAAATCTGTAATAAGTTTAAGTCTGTAATAAATTTAAATCCTTAAACCAACGGTGGATGTAGAACAATCTTTATGAAACAAAGCACACTTCATTTTACTAAGGACACGTGAAACTGAAATTAAGAACTCAATAAAACCTAGAAAGCAAAAAACTATTGTAGGTGCTAATACATTGATTTTGCAAATGAAAATCTACCTGCCTCTAAGAAAATGGTGTCAGAATTAAGAATAATATAGACCAGGGATGGGAAAACTTTCTCTGAAATGGACCTAAATATTTTAGGCTTTGCAGGACATATGGTCTCCATCACAACTACTTACCTTTGCAACTACAGTGCAAAAGCAGCCATAGACAATATGTAAACAAATGTATGGGGCTGTGTTCCAATAAAACTTTATTCATGGACACTAATATTTGAATTTTATATAATTTTCACATGTCGTGAAGCACTCTTTTGATTTTTTCAACCATTTTAAAATGTAAAAACCATTCTTAGCTTATAGGTCAAACAGGCAGTGAGCTAGATTTAGCTCACAAACTAGTTTGCTGACCCCTACCTTATCCTGATGAAGCATGAGCTGTAAGAGTAAGTAGTGAATTTCAAGACACATCAAGAATCTCAGTGAATCATTCACACTTATAGAGTAGCTATTGAACACTATTGAACATCACCTATGTACTATTCTTGACTAAAATGTTTACTCTGAGTCGAATAAAGAGAAAACTGAACATATCCAGACTGTGGGTCATTCTATGAAAATGGACAGGGCCCTTCAGAAATGTCAGTTAGGAAAGACCAGGGAAAGGAAGAATAAAAGTGCAGGGAAACTGTTCAAGATTAAAAAGATAGGAAAACTAAAAACAATGTGTAATCTTTGGTTCCTGTATTAAAGCAAAAACAACCATAAAAGGACACTCGGGATATCTGAAGAAATTTGAATATGTGTTGTCAGGTTTTATTGCATCAATGTTATTAATACATTACTTGGGTGTAAGGATGGTATTGTGAATTTAAAGAATAATGCCCTGATCTTTGGTGATAAATGCCAAAGCACTTATAGATGTGCAATTTAATTTCAAATGGTTTGACCACACAAAAGTGTGTGTGTGTGTGTGTGTGTGTGTAGAGAGATGAAACAAAAGTGATAAAATATTAACAATAAATGAATCTGAGTGATAAGTATACAAATATTACTACTCATTCAACTTTTATATAGCTCTGAAATTATTCAAAATAAAAATTGGAATAAAAGAATACATAGAAAAAAGAGACAGCTGTAAATTTAGTGAGTTCAACTTGGAAAATTTTGCAAGACTTATATAGTGGTTAAAAATAAAGTATTTGTTAGAATTATAAAATAATATCAGTTCTATTTAGAAATTAAAATAATTTGATTTGTAAGAAATAGCTGAATCATTTTAGTTTGTTTTCATATTTTTATCAAATTTTTCCCCAGGAAAGTTACAGCATCGGTAAAACTTAAAGTTGGACTAATAAAACACAACAAAATTATTAAGCTCAGCTTCTCAAAAGCCCTGAAATTAGATTTTTTTTGTCTTTGTTGTTATTGTATAAGATGTATGCTTATTCAGTGACCAGAAATCTGAAATGTACCTTTTTCTATAAATAAAACTTACAAATAAAAAACTCCACTTCTTCTAGGAGTCAAACCCAGATAATTCTTCACATTAGTTTGCTCACAGGATTTTTGGAAATGTAGGGAAACAAGATAGGAAAGAAGATAAATGAAACAAAATAAATTTCTCTTTTAATTTAGAGAAATTACCCTATTCAAGGACATGAAAGGCACTTTCACAAAACAACTGTAAACACTTTGTGGGCAGAAACCACATTTTAGTTGCCTTTGCATCTCAAACGCCAAACACACTGCCGCAAGTAATCATTCCGTGAATGTTTGTTGAATGACTGAATGAGTAAATGAAGGTGGGGGGATTCTGCTGTATGAAAACAGGTTAAGCTTGGATTTGATGTAAGGAAAAGATTCAAGATGATTCCGGCACTGGACTGGGGTACTGAAGGAAGTAATGAATTCTTATTGATTTACTTATTTATTTCTTTATTGAAATTTACAATAATAGAATAAACATATATCTTGGATATATTCTGAGAGAAAACTTACCACTTAAATGTTCAGATATTTTTTCTACATGTATGATGATGGAGACAGTTCCTCAGTTTCAAAGATACTGCCTCTTAACATTCAGTCAGGTTGAAATGGATCTGAAAATCATGACATATGAAGGGTGGTAGAGGGAAGTGAACAACAGAAATCAGAGCAGCTGGGAGAGGATGAGTAACTGGTCTCAATTTTATCTTCAGCGTTGCCAGGAGAAAGGGGCAGAAATACTCTGAGCAGTTGCTCAGGACAGAACTTGGATTGGTGACCAAATTAAAGGCAAGGGGAAGCGGAACTATGCAGATTTTAGCAACCTAAGAAACAACTTTTTTACAGAGAGACGTGTCTAATGGTGGGACAACTTGCCTTGACAGATAATGAACACACTGAAGTGGTCACATCGAAAATGTATAGGCAGAGTTGGTGTGACCATTTTCAAGAGTGCCTAGGAGGGTTGTGTACAGAGCAAAAGACTGAGGCTATATTTCATTCCTTCCAACTTGAAAAAGCATTTTCAATAAACCTGAAACTCATGCTACAAATTCAGTGTTAATACTAAATAGATACTTAAAAAACACACATTTTCAATACCTCAGAGTCTTCAATGAGCACATAACTGGTAAACAGAACAGCTCACTCAGTTTTTTCTTCAAATATTTTACAATAGACTTAGACTTGGCATTCTTAATTACCATCCAAGGAAAATTTAGGTTGTCTCCGTATATAAAATAATACCATACCTCTAAGGAGATTCAGAGTCTCCAGGATCTGTTTCTTCTCTACAGGCTGGCCGCTCTCCCTGTGAGCTCTATGATCCTTGGGAGCCTAGATTATTATAGTCTACAGCTGCCTCTCCACGAGGCATTTATCTCTAATCTCTCCCACCTATAATCATGGTGCATCCTGCGGCTAGATGTCTGCCCAAAACCCCTTTTGAACAAACTACGACCCATTACAGAGCCTAGAATGATTCATTGATTTAGAAATATGTATGGAAAAGATGGGGCAAAACAAAATGAAAAGTTATTAAGTGGCGGAATTATAGACTAGTATTTAAAAAATCTTCTTGGTGTGGCACTCATAAGGTTCTACTAATGAAAAAAAAAGTCAGGTGCAAAACAAAGATGCTATTAACTTTCCTTACTACTTAGCATATTACATTCAAAAGCTCCAACTTAACTTTTGAAGAGACTCTTTATTAAGTCTCTCCGTTTACCTCTTCTCCTCCTATCCCTGCAGTTAAGCTTCACTATCTCCTACTATCTAACTTCCTGCTCTCTTCTAACCTTTTTCTTCCTTCTTGTCCCTTGTTGCTGCTTCTTGATGCCTCTTTCACCACTTTGCTCTCCTCCTCAGCTGCGGGACATCTACTCAGTCTCTCTGTGTTCACCTCGTCCATTCTGTCTCTAAGCCTCCTAAGAGCAGGGCTTTTGGTATTATTGCATCCCAATGTCTAGACTAGTGCCTTGCAGACAAAAGATATTAATGAATTATCAGGTGAATGAATGATTGTCATTACTGTGACTATATGAATCTACACCATTTTTAAAATTTTGACATAAATTGATTATACATTATATGTGGTTTTATATTGCATTACATTTTTTTCTAATTGTTTATGTGTTTTAGTGTAGCTTCCTCAAAATGAATAGATGTCATCCGTATTACCTAATTCAATATTTCAACTCAGCAGATTTTTATTGAGTACCTACTATGTGTCAGGCACTTTAGTAGGCATTAGGATATAAATTCATAAGTACATTTAACAAGAGCAAGTAAAGACCAAATGGAGTATTTTTTAGCTAACTTCTTTTACACAAAATAAATACACTTGAAATCTATAGTTTAAATTAAAAAATAATCAACTTTTTTATACTTTTCTACTATTTTTTCTATCAAATCCATTCAAAAGAATTATATAACATAAATATAAGATATACTAGGTATCCCGAAACCCAAAACTACACCATCAATGATAAATATAAATTAAAAAATCTAAGATAAATTTTTATTGGTTTGGGGAGCTGGCATTTAATCATTTGTGTTCCAAGATCTTTATAGTGATCAGAAAGATTTTTTAAATTGTGAAAGCTTCATCTCTTATGCAATATGAATATTTTGGAAGCTGTTACATGTCACATTTTTCCAGAATCAGGTGCAATAATTTGGTAAAGAACACAGGTAAAAGAGATCACTAATTTTCCTTTTCCCCCAATAAACTATGTTTATTATGCCAATTTTAATTGCCATGCAATCTAATGGATTTAAGGCTTATATTTTCCACATCACTAGACATCACAAACATGAAAGCATTTTGTACTGTCATTATACATCAATGTTTGTACTTGGTTATACATATATACAGAAATTATTCACACATCTTAACCTTGCTATTTCCTCCTTTCAAACCAACACAATTTTACCATGAAAGCAGCTTTTTAATAAATGGTATAAGAAATACAGCAAGGCACACTTTTTAAAAAACTTTTTTCTCATTACCACCTCAAGAAGCATAAAAAAAGAAAATGTTGTACATAATTTAATAGTAGAATGTCACCAGTTTATAATATACAACACCATATAGTTGTTTCCTGAAGTGCTGCATAGATTATTCTTTTTAAAAGGAAATAAATAAAATGGTGCTTTTAAAAGTTGCTTAACTTTGAAAGAAGGACCAGTGTTTCTTCCCTTTGCTGCCATAAAATCAAATATTGGCCTTTCAGGTAAATCTCTTTCCATAAACATAGGCATCATACCATTAAAAAGAATCAAAATGGAAACATGAGATTGGTCAAGTACCACCAGCAGGGCAGGGAGTCGGGGATGGGGGGGGTTCATTCCAGATAGGTGAATTTAATGGACCAACAATTCGGTGAACTGCAGAATTTTAAAGAGTAGATGGGGAGGGGAGAAGGCAAACTGAAAAGTCTTGCTGGAGAGGTGGGGTCGGCAGAGGTAGCTTGGGACAGGAATCCATGGGAGAACAAGCAGCTTTGCTGAACTTCAAAGACAATCACCTAAAGAGAACCAGCACACATCCAGGTCACAAGGCTCATGTGGACAACCGCATTCAGAAGAAAGATTCGTCTGGGGAGAGGTCAGTGTAACAAACGGCAGTGACACGATGGAGCCAGAGACCAGCCCAGGGAGGGGGGTGAGGCCTCCCTTGAGCTGCGGCCAGGCTTACCTACAAGAGACAAAGAAGTGAGAGGAAAAACTTTCAGAAGTGTCGTTTCATTTGCAAAACTGATGAAGGCCACGATTTTAGAAATGCTTGCTAATGTTCTGAAATAAAAGGAGACATAAAGTGGTTGTAATAGCCCAAATGTTTCAGAATCAATGTGTAAAATAGATTGCTTTTCAAAAAAGAAACAGTTTTAAAGAAAAATAATTATCAAGTTTGACTTTTTTTCTGGATCTTATCTACTCTTACTTGTGAGTGAAAGTTGCTCAGTCATGTCTAACTCTTTGCAACCCCATGGACTACATAGTCCATGGAATCTTCCAGGCCAGAATACTGGAGTGGATAGCCTTTCCCTTTTCTAGAGGATCTTCCCAGGGATCGAACCCATGTCTCCCTCATTGCAGGTGGATTCTTTACCAGCTGAGCTATCAGGGAAGCCCTTTGCTTGTGAACTCAGTTTTGGGTATTTGAGATATCGTCAAATCAGTATGAAAATGCGAGGCTGCCGATGCCAAGTGACACAGCAAAGTATCAACTGAGCCCCTTTGAGGAACTGATGAAGGCTACCATTTTAGAAATGCTTGCTAATGTTCTGAAATGAAAGGATACATAAAATAAATAAATAAATAAATAAATAAATAAATAAAACAGCTCAAATGTTTCAGAATCATTGTGCAAACTCGATTGCTTTGTTTTTAAAAAAGACATAGTTTTAAAGAAAAATAATTGTCAAGTTTGACTTGATTCACAGAGTGGGAATCTGGACTCTGGGGTTTAACCCTTCCTTCAATCACTATACATGTGACAGTGGGATTGAACAATTCCATTATTTTACAATGGTGAAATATTCATAAATGTGATAAACCCAAATCCTTCAGCCCCTTATCTATGAAAGGATACAACTGGGGTTTCCAGCTCAAATATGAATGCATTTCATTTAAAGTACTGACAGCATTGTGCAAATGAGAATGATTCAATTAGTTCTGTATATCTGATGGCTCAGATACAAATTTGTTACAAACTCAATCGGTTCTTCATATTTCTAAGTGGCTAAAATCAACCTGTTGAGTATGAGGAACAATTAAAATTAGGCAATGCAGGATGCAATTGTGGTAGGTGCTCTGACTAGCTCTCAAATATAGCAGGCTTTTGCTTGTAGGGGCTTAAACTGAGTTCTCAAGTCTGATGTCAGGTTGCTTTATGGTCCTTCTAGAACTACTTTCATTCTTTCTGTCTTGCTCTCTTCCTCTATAATCTTGCAACCTGTTCAAGAGCCAGAAAAACTTGAGCAAATGTGGTTTGGCTGAAGCCACACGATGTTGGGGAGTAAAGGCAAGTTATCAAGAACAAGGAGAGAAAGACAGGAACAGATGGGATGAAATTTGTTACAGTAAAGTAACGCAGTAACTCAAGAAAGGCATGGTGCATTGTTCAAATGCTGAGGACATGACTCATTTGAAATCTGGCCACTGAGTAGGGAATCCTTAGGTGAGGCAAATATGGGCTTACTAAATGACAGTACTTAAATTCCTCTGAATAATCAAAACTTTCAATCTGGCCCATTTGGAAAGGGTCAGGATAAACTGGTTGAGACAAAGATCTGGGCTGTGTGTATATGTGTGTGTGTGTGCGCGTGGGAGTGCATGTGAGATGGGTGATGCCCAACAAAATCTTTGATATTTAGTGTGGCACGGTTTGTTATTCTGAAGTGCTAGGAAATGAAAAAAAGCACTTCACATCCAACAGAACTTTGATTTTTCTAAGTGATTTAAAGGTAAATATAATAAGATCACATCTATGTTGTTTAGGGAAAATTAATACGCTACCACCAAGAGTAGTTTCCTAAACTGCTTGGTCAACTTTGGGTCATATTAAAAACTTAATGTCATTCCAATTAACAGAATAACAATTTGTTGTGTACATGAGAAATGTTGCTTTTAGAGCTTTCCCAGTTTATAAAAACTGAGTAGCAGCACTTTCTACTGTATATATGTATATTTGAGCATACACAAATACAAGTACTTGCCTAAAATCTATGGCGCTCTAGATATGGCCTTTCTTTGCAGACTGATAAAGTAGGAAAGGCAATAAAGCTAAAAAAAATTCTGAAGGAAATATGTACATCTTAAGTAAATACAGCACCCTCCCACACTAAAAAACCCCAGAAAATCAGAGCAAACCAAAGGAAAAAAATAGTATACACTGGCTGCATGTGATGAGTTTAGTTTTTGTATCACAGGATTTACCCAGCCTGAAGTTTAGGGTTAAATCATTCACCAAAGGTCAGAGGCTTATGATGAGGATTATGAAGAAATAACTGTCAGAATACAGCAAAAAGATTAGTGCAAAGTACATCTCTTAGGCAGGTCCTAGGAGGCTCTCCATACATATATGCTTCCTTCAAATTAGGCAGAAATATATGGATCTATCCAGTTACCTTTCTTTGATATGACTTGCTATAACTGACCCCTCTATGTTTGTAGAAACATGATACATAAATGAATATTGTGAAAGGCACAGCAGTGTACCTTGAAATCAGTGCAAAGGCATACTGTGTTAGAGCAAGTTAAAATTTCTCAAACAGATTCATTGGGCTTTTAATTAGAACACAGTAAATGAAAAACTTGTTTCAAAAATTTTGCAAAAAAGAAATGTTTGTTTCTCTTGAGGACTATAACTGCTATTCTAAGTTACAGCTCTTCTAGAAGACATTACAATCATTTCATCCTCTGAGAACTTATTTCTGGTGGAAAAAAAACAAATTTGGTGAACTTTATTTTCCTGATAAAAAGGGCATCCCAAGTGATAGCTTTCATATGGCTTTAAAACGTGGAGCTTTTCTTTTTGCTTTTCTGAATCTTAAAGGGAGAACAATGACAACAATTAAGCTTTCATAGACATGAAACCTCATATTTACATATAATTTTACTATGCATTCCTGACATTCAACACAGAAGGTGTGTCAACATTTTGAGATTAGATGACTTGTTCTGGCTGGTAGTATTTTAACAATATGTAAACACTTACACCCAGGTACCCAGCATTAATGACTGGTGAAAAGTTTAGGTATCCAGATGTTCTGTCTACATGAAACCGAGAACACTGAATAGGCCCAGTAAATATGGCTACCTAAACGGCCTTAGGCTGATAACAAGTCACTTGGGGGCGATGTGAGTTCTGCAGAAATAAAGTCTGGCTGCTTCTCCCATTGCCTGTGATTGGCCAGGCATCGAACCGCAGGGGCTCCACAAAATATTGCTAACTGGCAGGCGGGCTGGCAGATAGTTTTACACTGTCCATGCCTGTAAAATTGTGAGGATTACACAGATCCATCAGCCTATTCCCTTCCCTGAGTCAAAAGATGGAGCTGCAAGTCATTACATTTCATTTCAAATAGGGGAGAGGAAAATTCCCCAGGGCATCAGAAAAGAAGGCGTGCACCCCAGAGGTTTCTCCAGTGCCCGAGCTTCTCGAGACCAGATCTCGGCATGACTGGTGATTTGAGGGTCACCGTCACATAAGTCTGCGCCCAGAGTGGTGTTGCTTTCAAGCCTTGATCCCCTTTCAGAAAACAAAAATCAGCCAGGCTCTACCGGCCCTTCTGTGAAGGTTGGCAGAGCTGGCAGTACAATTGGTTCTAATAGAACTTGTTTTGAAGCAGCTTATGGAATGGCAGTTATTCTCCCTTAATGGTCAGTTTTACTGCATACTGATGGAGAATGTGATTATAGGGTGGACATGTTTCACAGAAAATACATTTCTCTCTCTCCTACTTTTGTTCTCCCTTGCAGCCAATTGTAAATAGAGTCTGAAACACAGAAAATTAGTTGTGCTATATTAGTAAGTAGGGCTGCTTTCCTACAATTTTGCATACTGAGTTTATTTTTAGGGTATATATATGGTATAGATTCCCCCCTCACTCCCCATTTCTAGCAGCTCTACACAGAATCACACATTTTAATGAGCTGAGGGCACAGGTGTTGCAGGAAAAAAATAATGATGTTTGCCATTCATCTTTCAAATTAAATAATGTGTTTTTAAATAGTAACTTTTTTCATAATACATTATGGGAACAACATTATCTGTCACATTTTAAAAGATGTATTTGTAATAAATGTAAATTACTTTTAGAAAATCAGTAATTAGGCTCATCAAAAAATAAACAATCTGCCACAAAAAAGATAATCTTTAGCATAGTTAAGTATAATAACTGTTATTTGAATAAGTTAACAAATTAGGGTAGATTGCTTCTGTAATTCATTTCCTATAGCACGAGTTTAGGTTACTGCATTAAGCTTCTGGAGTAGGGGGTGGAGATGGCAGTCAGTACCTCATACTTTGGTGAAATACAACTCTCACATTCGAAAACTCACATTTTCTTTTCTAAACTTGATTGAGAAAGTATATTCATCACTGAGGCTTAGAAATGGGAAATAACAGAGTTTCGGTGTCACTTTTAGAATTGTATCATCCTATCAGAATTATCAATCAGTACCTGTCTTATTAAACACGAAGAGCAGAATGACTTTCTTTAAAAAAAAAAAAATACATGGATGGAAATCAGCCTGTCACCTTCAGGCAAAATTCAAAAATTCTGTTTTTATCAAAACGCCATTAACTTGTCATGTATTCTCTCCGCATTTGCTTTCGGAGCCTGTTCTCAGTCTCTGTGTGGATAAATAAAAGCCTCTTCCTTAACATCAACTTTCCCCTCCTGTTTGAATTCTCAGACTTGGTCGTGATTAGGAGCTGTGACAGCACAGCCTTCCACCAGGGAAGTAAATGTGATGATAGTTACATTAGACAGAAGCGTAAAAGGAGGGCCCAGATCCGGAGATGCAGCTTTAACTTAATCACTGTTCATCTCTAGGCACTGAAGGGAGCAGGCTGTGCACAGAAGCTGAAGCGGGGAGCACTGTGCATGCATTCTGATCAGAGGGTATAACTGCAATCTGGAGGAGAACCCCTTTTCCTCCCTTAGTGGAAGAATTTGAGGCTCTACTGTATTTGACTACTTCCTCAAATTTTTGATTCTTCTTGGCATAATGATGTGATAAAAGTAATGTTACTAAAAATGTCAATGGTGACCATTTTTTCCCTCTTTTGCTTCACAGTTACTTGCACGGTTGGGAGTATTTCTTCCATCTAAATGCCTTATTCAGATAAATATCTGCCATGACCAGCCATCCTGACTAGTCCTTTCTCCTATCATAGCTTTGTTGACTAAAACTCATATTTTTTAAGTATGTCTATATTAAATATATACGTGACAATATATTAAATATATATTAAAACATGAGGACTATACGTACCTTTCAATGAGATGATTTTCATGCTTGGAGAGGGTTACCTTCTACCTATGCATATTTCTATGTCGTTCTTCATGAAGGTTTAGCAGATTCTCTTCACAGGTTAAAGCTGTGGGGCTGGGATGCCATGAGGCCTTGTCCTTTGGCTGCTTCGCCTTCGAGGAGAGTCTGGGAACTCCAGATGGGGCTGAAGAAGCATTGTGTTCTTCTGGCCTTGCAGACTCACCTGGGTTTTCTGAACTCTCCTTTTCACTGCCTAGCTTTGAAGGAGTAGTTACCTCTGCGCTTTCTCCATGGACATTAGAAGCTTGGGGTAAACCATCCACTTCCTTTCCTACATCACCTCCTTTCGGAGGACCTGAAAGGGCCACTCTGTCTACATTATTGGCGAGGAGGGAAGTATCGCTGAACCTGGAAGAGCCTGCTCCTGCTAGCAGGGGTACTGCAGCCTCAGTGGGATCTGCAGGTTCATTTGGAGGAGCATCAGAGAAACAGGGCTTGTCTTCAGCAGGGTCCTCCTCAACACAGGCCTCGAAGAAGTATTCGGTGTCCTCCTTGTCTTCCGAGCCAGAGTCGGTCATGTCTGTTGGCAGTGGAGTGCTGCTCTTCTCTTCAATGTAATTGGTGACCTCCCCACAATCACTGTCATGCGAGGAGAGAGATAAGTAGGAATAAAAGTCCCCTTTTCTTAGCTGGATGGGCCGATGAGAATGCTCCAACACCTTCTCCTTGATTTGAGTTAATGAAGTAGGAGCAGTGACCTCGTTTTCAGGTTGAGATTTACATTTCAGGGCTGTTGAAGCCATGTCAATGATTTCCTTAACAAAGTCGTGTACTGAGCAATCTTCGGCATCTTTTTGATGAAAAATGTCTGGTTCACAGTCACAACAGGAAACGTTGTCATTGGCGGCAACGTTTTCCTCTGTTTCATTTTGTTCGCGTGCTAGGCAGCAACCAGCAGGTTTTCCAGCCATACTCGGTGCATTATTAGATGACGATTTCAGTACATCAGAGTCCTGTCCATTGATAACACTGGTTTCTGAAGGCAGTTCTGGACAAGATTTCTCAGTGGGAGTCGAAGCAGCACTCTGATTTTCAAAATGGTGGTGGTTTTGACATTTCTTTGGGACATGTCTAACCATTTGGGAAACAGGCTCCTTCCCAGCAATATTTGATTCATCTGAGCCATCCATAACTGGTTTGCACTTACAATGCTCACTCTCTGAAATCCTTTTCCCAGCTGAACCAAGACTTTCTGATTCCTTTGAAATCTCATTCGGTTTGTCCTTCTGACTTTCTGGAGTGCTTTCAATATTGCCGTTTTCCATGTCTGCCACATATGGATCTTTATTAACTTTGAAAATATTTTTCTTATTTTCACCTTTTGTCCCTAACTCATGAGTGTGGGGTAAATTCTTACTATTTCCATTATTTTCAGAGAGATGTTTTATTGAGCCATTGAGAAGGGTCTCAATGTTGATAGTGTCTGAGGAATTGGTCATCTCACTATTACTTACATCCTTATTGCCCTTGACTTCATCACTGAGATTACACCTTCTCTTATCTCTTGTCAAGGAAAGCTTGGGTCTAATCCAGGTCTGCAGCTCATTCTTAATGTAGTCCAGCCCAGACATCACGTTGCAGTCTTCATAAATTTCATCATCCGTTGCAATACTGGAGTCATCATCCTCATCTTTGACGCACAGCTCTTCTTCTGTTAAGGTGAGCGTTGAGCTGGAGAGGAGGTCACTGTCATCTTCATCATCAGTGCAGGCAGAGGTGCAAGAGACATTCACGATCATGCTGACATTGACATCACTTTCATCGGCCACTGAACGAGGAAGGCGCTTTCTGAATGACACATTCGATTCTGGGATCTTGTTCTTGTGTAACACAATATCCTCCGAGCAAAGAGAAAGCTCATCACTGCTGCTTAGTTCTGTAAGAGATGCTGGCGAGTCTTCATTAATAGAAGATGCCATGTCCAGTGACAGTTGGCCAGGGAAAGACATCTTTTGGGAACAGCTTTGAAGAGTGATATCAGAAACACTTCGCTTTATCTTCTGCTCTGAAGGGCTCTGGATATTCTCCAAACGATTCAGGAGATCTAATGTTCTTTTACTCAGTTCACCAACTGAGCCACTGCTCACACTTAGGTCCCCGGAGCTGTGACAGCTAAAAAGATCTTCATTGCTTTTATAAGACGTCAACCAACTTTCTAAAGAAGTGCTTCGCTGGAGGCTGTCACTGCCATTTTTAAAGATGCCCAATGCAAATAAATCACCCCCTGGAGAAAGAGACTCAATAGACGAACTATGAGATAAAAGAGAGAGCTGTCTGGCATTTTGCATGGCAGTGAATGTCTTCTCTGCATCACCACTTTTATATGAACTGTGATCCATTTCATGGGGTGCACTTGCCAAAATCCTTTCATGGGGAGGTGCATCTGGTTGTAACTCTGTAGCCTGATGTTTAGATTTGCAGGATTTTTTATCAAAATAAAAACCATGAAGCAGGGGATCCTCCACATGTGCTTTTTCACTTTGTGACTGCTTCATTATCAACGGTAATTTGAGTTTTGAGCCTTGGAGGTACGAGTAATCATAAAATGTAAACACATCATGTTTTCCTTGTAATTCTTCTCCCAAACAATCAGGGGTATGTTTGGTAACACTGTTTAAATCTCCAACTTTTCCATTTATACAACCCACTGGTGAAATGGGTAACTGAGAGCTATTTGGGAGCTTAATTCGTTCCTCCTCGTCTCTAATCTTTTGCCCTAACACGTTAACTGCATCTCCCATTTGTGGGTCCAGATGTTCAGTGTCAGGGTTACTTGGGGACCCATCCACTGCATTGAGCAAGCACATTTCAGAGTTGGTGGTGGTTTCGGTGTCCCCTTCACTGACAATTCCACTCTCACTGCCTGAATTTTGGCTCATGTCTCCTCCATGGCATGGGCAGGGCTTCACCAAATTGGAGCCCCCTAGAAGATCTGGCAAAGATTTGGTAGATGAAAAGGAAGAATCTTTGCTGAGACTCTTAGTTAAAACACTAGGCTGCGTCATGCTAGTGAACTTTGGATTGTTTTTCAGGAATGGGATGTGGCTGTCTTCATAGAGCTCAACATTGTGGAGGCTGTAGACCTGGTAAACGTGCGGACTGGATGGGGCAGTGACACTTGATGCATACTGAGATGCCCCGTGGCCACCTGCCTCTTCTTCATACCTCGGGTTCTCACTACCTGTCTCTTCAAGGTTTAAGGAAGGCATGACAGGTTGGGATTCTTGATCAAGGTCATTCAATTCTTCGTTCAAACTAATTAACTTGTTACTTATGTCAGTTTCATCCCATTCCAAGGCATCCTCACTCGTCCCATTTAGGTCCATCAAGCCAGGATCAATCACATTCAAAGCCTCCTGTGTAGGAGAAAGGAAAAAAAAAAAGCAGAAGAATTAGGGAACACAAGCATGAAAATTTTATCCATTCAAAATCTCTTGGAAGAGTCAGGAAAGAAATTTGCCCCAAGCATGAATTTGAAAGATAGCATAATTATCAGCTCTATTCCTCTCTGGAATAACATCCAAAATTATTGAAAGAGGCTTTTCTATCAATAGTAATTTGTCACTGGGGGCAATAACATAGATTAAAATGTAAGATTATTACAGTCAAATATGTAATTTATGGAATTAACTATTTCCTATTGATTTCGTCTACATTTTTAACCTTGGATTGGGTGAAGATAAAACTGTCAGGTAAATAAAGGTAAAAAGAGGTTAGCCTGTGACATCTTTTAGGGTACGTTCACTCTAATATCATCACAGTTCTGGAGTTCATAATAGAGTACTATCTGCACCCACATATGGTGAAATCCCCTCTTGCTTCTGGTTCCTCAGTTCTCCACTTGATGCAGCTTCTGGGGAAAGAGAAGAGAGTTATAGCTATCTAAAGCCATTCACTGGCCAGGAGCTCTCATAAGTCTATCTTTTCCACCACCTTCCCTTTAGGGTTCCTCGTCTTCAGAATGTGACCCTGTTCCCAATCAGACCCAAGCTGAGCACCAGCTGACTGGTTTCTTTACCCACATCTTCCTGGACTTGAGTCTCGGGCCCCAGTACTGCAGGGTAGCTTCTTAGTCATTAGTCACTGTTCTCACAGTCTTTATCGGTCTCTATCACAGAGATTCCACTTTGATCCTTGATCCCTTGTTCACTTCTCTCATACTGTCCCTATGTAAAGTCCAGGCAGAGCCCTCCTGCTCCAGCCCAACTCCAGCCCTAGAATAACAACTATCTGAGGACTTCCTGACTCCATGAATGAAGCAGCCCAGATTCTCTTAGGCTGCTTTCTGCCTGCACAGTTGGGTTCTTGTTCTTTCCTTGGATTTCTTGATTTTTACCCTCTTTGGTGAAGCGTGACACATTCTGGGACACAGAAGCTGAATGGGTTTGGCATGGTCTTGGGCAAGTCGCTTAACCTTTCTGGGCAGTCATTGCCTCACACCACTTTTTCAAGGGGGTCAGCACTGTCCCATCTTCAGAGATTATTCTGAGGATTAAGTGAGCTAATGCTTGTGAAGGGCTGAGGAGGCAGTCAGTATAACGCAGCTGGAATAGTCAGTGCATGGAGAATTGCTCTAGAGCGGCCTTTAGTTAATGCATAAAGGGTTTTCCCGGCCTACCTCATTCTCTCCTCATCTTTCCTTTCAATTTGCTCTTAAAATCACAAGGGATCCATGACGTGCGTAGAGAGAGGTGTCTCACTGCATTAACAGGTCAGCATCTCTGAATTACAATTCAGAATTATTTTGACAATCTGGTTGAAAAACAGGCCATGCTGCTTTTCTTCCTCAGGAGTGGGAAAAAAGGCTTTGCCAGCAGCACATTCACAGTGCTCTCCTAGGAAGCTCTCAGTCCTTCCTGGAACTACCAGTGGAAGGATACCACAAGAACACATTAGGCATAAAATACCCATTAGCACTGGATATGCAAGAGATTATCTGTATAGCCTACTTAAGTTTAAAAGAGTCTAGGTACAAAGTAAACATTAATTGAGGGATACTCTTAAATTTTCTAACAGAATCTTTCCTACCAACGTTACAGCACTTAATATAGTTCACTGGCTATCATCATGCTCACTTAGGTATGGGGTACGTTCACCATGATGAATTTTTATTAGAATTTCTGTTTATTCTTTGCTTGCTGATAAAGGAAGTACTAATGACCAGTTAGTACGACTAGTGAATGTTAACATCTTTAGCTGTAGAAACAATCAGTCAGTCTAATCAAATAGTACATTAATTTCAAATACTATCTTGGCAACACTGGATTCTGAGAATGCTAATAAATAACTGAATTTGTCTTTCAAAAGAGCTCTCTCTGTAACTTTCAGGTTGACTTTAACATTTAGAGGTACAGACTTTCCGTGAGGGTCCCAAACCTGGGGGCTCACTCTGGCTGCAAGAACCATGCCACCTGGATGGGCACCAGGAGCTGAGCCCAAGGGACGCCTGTAACTCAGACTTGCCTTCTATGACACAATTGTTTTCTGACCAAAGGCTGCCTTTGTGGCTTTCCAAATGCAAGCCCACAAAAAGCATAAAACTTGCACGGCAGCATCTATAAGAACAAATCTTTCACCCAATAAAGTAGCTGGAGTGGAAGATTTCCATACCAGAAGATTAAACTTTTGTCTGTAATATTGTCCTTTTCCTTTCCTAATTCTCTCTTCCTATAAATCTCTTAACTTGATTATAATTTCAAAAAAGTTTTTATGTCAACTCCAGGGAATATCTGACAAGACCCATTAGAAAATCATTCACTTTAGACTTTACATTTTACATATTAAAGAAGAGCTGATCACTCTGCCCTCGTTCACTCTTTTCTGTTATGAATTAAATTCTGTCAATATTTTCAGTAAAATCTCCATTTCGTCAAGATTTAACCTCAAATATAAAATATACCCAGAGGGTAAAAAAAAGTAGGGAAAATTTCCAAGAGGAAGGACATTTACAACATTTATATAACTAAAAAGTTGCCTTTAGAAAAAGACAAATGTACAGAGTGATATAACTGGCTGGAAAATTATTCGGTCAAAAGTTCTCTTTGAGGATAGCCCAACATAGCAAATAATCCTCAAGCTAGTTAAGCATATTTTGTTGTTTTGTTTTTCTAAAGGAACTATCTGGTGCTTTATAAAACATCTCAGATGTTCCCTGTCTTTGATAAAGTGATAAATCAAACATGGATTTACAAAAAAAAAACCCTAAGAATATTTGTGAAACCAAGAAGATGGTGAGTAGTACATGAAATTCCAATAGCGAGGCTGCCTTTTCAGAGATAATTCTGAATTAAATCCATTTGTGCAAAGGCTTTTCATTCATAAACCTGTTTCACTGGTGCAGAATTCTGGCCTAAACCAAGGACTCTCCATATATAATTACACACAGGTGTGCATACACACACACACACACACACATCTTTGCAGATCTGCTCAAGACCAAGTGGAATCAATTGGTGTTACTTTGTTTTGTTTTTATTCTTAGAGGCAGGTTATTTATGTTAGTGTAATATAGACAGAGAAACTAAAAGTGGCTGGAAAATAATTATGATGATGATGACAATGACCAAGATTCCAACTGCAGCAAGTAATACCTATCCAAATTAACTTCCTTCTGCATTTGCGTGACTTTGAGTCAGGTATCCCAGGACTTCATCTCTAGGCTTTTCTTAAAATTTTAAGTTAAATGGTAGATTTTTATAAGTGATGAGAAACACATTATCAGCAAAAGAGTGGAGATGAAGGAACCTGACATTCTATAAAACAATAATCCAACAGAGATCTGATATAACTACCTTTGGATTCCTTTAATTTCCTTTAAAGAGATGCAACTTTTGAAAAACTAAGGTATATCAAAAAGACTAGGACGAACTGAATGTTCCAGTCAAATTTCTGGTGCTTGAAATAGCCAAAACCATTAGGAGGTCTTGCCATCCGTGTCCCCCTGTTTATTCCAGATCCAAGAGTTTACTAAATAAGACCACTTACAAAGCCCTGGGAGGTGCGGTTTATTTGCAGGAAAGTAGAACATAACAAAAACACACAAATAAAAGTATCAAAAACATAGAGAACCGTAAGTGAATAAAGATAAACATATTTACCCTAAAGCAAAAAGCAGAATACAGGGAAGTTTGGATAGGAGGGAGAAAATGATATATAGACAAGGGTGGGGGAATCAATTTAAAGAAGGAAAATTCTACCCTTAATATACTTACTCTGCTCTTTTGATGCAATATTTTGCCTAGCACCACCTCCTCCAAATGTAAAAAACCAAAGTGTCTGATCATTAGATGCATAATTATTTTCCTAAACTAGATAGGTAGAAAATTTTCAAAAACATCAATAACTGTAAGAAAGAGCTAGTCCTTAACAAACAGACAGCTTTTATGAGAGTTCAGAGCTTATGGTACTCTGCCTTTTGATGGGCAGAGAACAGATTCAGAGTTAGCAAGAAGAAATATAGATGAAAAATAAAATAGGATCAGAAGCAAAAATGTTCGCTGTTCACCAACCATTGCAGGATTTGGAGCAAACAGATCTGGGTATGAATCCTCGGTTGCCCCTCTTTACAGGTTAGCAGTATGATCCTGGACAAGTTACTTACCATGTGTGCCTCAGTTACATCATTTATCTGTTCAAGATAATCAGAGTACATTGTGTCTATTTTAGAGACTGCTGGGAGCTTTAAATGAAAAGAAGTCTGTGAAGTCCTAGGGGGAGGGCCTGGCACATAGTAGGGATACAAGGATAGCAGCTATAGCAAATACTGCCTGTGAAAATAGAGGAGGACAGAGTAGTTGAGTGTTAAATAACCCTATCAAGGTTTGCATTAAGACTGGTGGTTGGCTGACTAAATTCTTTAGTGCAACCACATGCATGGAATCCAGTGAAATCAGTATTAATCAGGTCCCTGACTTACTCCCATTGCACTGGAAATGGGGGGTGGGTTTGTCTTTGCATGTCCTCACTGAGCATATTCCTTAGGAATAGCCAGATGAGAAAAGATGCCTGCCCAGCCCTCGGCAGGCCCTATAGCTCAAGGACTTTCTATTTCCAGAAAATAATCTTTTTTTTTTTTCAAAAGGCAGGTCCATTGTCTGTGAAATTCTATCACAACTGACACATTAGTGCAATCAAATCCTGCTCACTATCTATCAGATTGACAATAATGTTAAAGTAACTTGTCTCAGCTCAGAAAATGCTTTGAAGGTCTATCTCACACTAATGATCAAAAACTGTTGCTCTTTTTCAATAACAAAGCTGATCAGAAACTCAAAACAGACAAGTAAAACCCAAAGTCAGCTCACAAATCTCACTAAAATGGGTACTGACGTGAACATATTTCCCAGTCTTGGCTACACAGATATTCTGAATTAGATGAAAATGAAAAATCCATGAGATATTGTTTTCAAGTAAATTTAAAGTAAATTGCCTTATTTTTCAACAGGAACCAGGGACAAAAGAAAGTTTGACATTGTGAATCAGGGGTTTTCCTCCTAGCTATAAACTCCATGAGGGCAGCAGCTTCTCTGGGCTGTCTCCATTAGTGCCCTAGCACCCAAAACCCTGCCTGGTACGAAGCAGGTTCTCAAAAAAATTATTTAATGAGCAAACAAAAGACATGTCTTTGGTCTCGTGAAATGCTGAAGAACTCTGGGAAAGGTTTTTAGGATTTTTTGCCATGACAAAACCATGTGGAGAAATGTATGACTTTCTAACTGGTGCTACTTCTCAGTTATGAGCTAGCAGCCTCAAATACATTTTGCTTGGTGAAAGAAGCCAGACACAAAAAGTCATACACTATATAATTTTATTTACATAAAATACCCAGACCAGATAAATCCATGGAGATGGGATCAAAATTGGTTGCCAGGAACTTGTGGGAGGGGAAAATGGGGAGCAATTACTTAATGGGTTCAGGCTTTCCTTTTGGGGAAATGTTTTGGAAACAGAGGTGATGGTTACGTAACATTGTGAATATAATAAAAAATGCCACTGAATTGCTCCATTTAAATGATTCATTTTATGTTCTGTTAACTTCACCTCAATTTAAAAACAAACAAGCAAACAGCAGTCCTCAGTCCTACTGAGTTTTCTGAACCTATAACACCATCAAACGTAACAGGACGTCATCACTCTGTTGAGGACCTTGCTTACAAAAATATTACAACAGATATTTCTGAACTCATGTACATCACTGCACATATATTATCAATAAAGATAATTTTTTATTCCAGGCTTCTTTGGTCTGAATGCATGTTCATCACTCCTAGAAATGTTGACGAGAAAAGCATCCTGTGGATAGTACTTCGGGCTTCCCAGCGGCATTAGTGGTAAGAAACCTACCCACCAATGTAGGAGACATAAGAGACACAGGTTCAATCTATGGGTCAGGCAGATCCCCTGGAGGAGGGCATGGCCATCCACTGCAGTATTCTTGCCTGGAGAATCCCATGGATAGAGGAGCCTGGAGGGCCCTGCAAAGAGTCTGACATGACTGAAGTAACTCAGTACACACATAGTACTTCTCTTAGTTCACCTTCACTCATTTCAATGCAAAAGTCTCGTGAGAAGAGAGAGTGTGATCAAAAGAGCCCTTATTTGCTGAGTCTGCCACAGGCTCACCAGTGACCTTCTGACAGCCCAGACCAACTGATCCTCCTTTGCCCTTATGTTACTTCATTCTTCCGCAGCATTTGACTCCATTTTTCTTGAAATTTTCTCCTCCTTTGATTACCTTGATGCTAAGCCTCCTCATAAAATTCATGCAAGCCAACTGTTAAATGACAGTGTGTCCAACAGCTCTGTCTTGCTTCTTTTCACCCTACAAATGCCCCTGCCCTAGGTTTAGCCACGTGAGGCCTGACTGTCTATGATTCTGAAGGTTTATAGGCTACACTGAGGAGAAAGGCATTCAGATAGAGTTGGGGCGGGGGATGGGGGGCCACTGCAGGACGAGGGAACAGTAAGAGGCAAAGGCAAAGGGAACCAAGCTCTGTGGGTACCTTCAAAGGAAGGATGAGCAACCTGAAAAAGGAACACAGCAGGAAAATCCAGGTAGGACTGGTGTGAAACTCTGGGACCTGAAAGAGAAAGACTGAAAGCAGCGGGTGGTTACGAGTGTTACAGAAGCAGAGACGACAAGGAGAGGGGCAAAGCCACTGAGTTAGCAAGAAGAAAGTCATTTGCCCTTTGAGAGGGAATATCCTGGAGGCTGATAGGAGAGGAAAGGAGTGCAGGATACCCTTGATAGTAACCTGAAGAAATCTAGGTTCCACAGTAAAACTGTTATTGAGATTGGGAACCTGGTCCTACCAGATGCTATTTACCACCTTCCTTGTCTTTCAGCACTAGTCTTGGGAAGGGAGCACAAATGGGGAAACCATGGAGGCTGCAGAACATACAGGAAACTCTTCAACTGTTCTACCACCGCTTCCCTCAATTCTAGTAGCCCATCCTGACTTTGGGCCTATTTAAAACAAATACACAAAAATCCTCTTTAATATTTTTAAATAAGATTTTGTGTGTAAAGAACAGGTTGCCAAGAACTTTGAGGTTCTATAAACGAATGATTGTGAGGTTGTAAGAAACAAGTCCATAGAAGAAAGAAGGATACACAAACCAGAAGCACTTCTTTCTATGATTTCAGTCTTACAGTGCTATTTGTGCCAGTAAATTAAAGAAACTTAGATACTGTCAAAATGTTGACATAACTCTTAGGTGTAGTAACCTCAGCGTTGGTGTTTTAAAGCTAGGTAGCAACCGACAAATACCTTGCATTAAGCTATTTTGTAAAACAAAGTAATTACTATATAAATCATTATTCATTAAGCATCTACTGCAGGAAAAAGTTACTTTCCCATGCAACTCTGAAAGTTTCAGTAGAAGTAACTAGAAAAATAACTTGCTTGTACTGGAAAATAAATTGTTTTATCTTAAATATTGCTTTATGTACAAACATTGAAATTTTTATTATATTCAGAATAGAATGAACAGGAAAACTAGTCTATTTTTATCTTTTTAGTCATTATTCTGTTTTCCAGAAAATTTTCCCCAGAGTTTCAAGAATGTGTCTACAATTAGGATTGCTTAAAAATGAATTTAAAGAACAACTTGGGAAGAGATTTTTAAATAAAAGGAATATCTTTATCTGATCTCTTCAGTACTGTGTAGAACTGAAACCAATAAAATAAAGTACAAAAAAACCCACAAAAAAACAAGTTCAATATAAAGTTTAAAAAACCCAATCACAATAAGATGGTGGCATTTTCTACACTTTATTTACCACCTTGTTGCTGTTGTTTAGTCACTCGGTCGTGTCTGACTCTCTGTGACCCCATGGACTATACCCCAGGCTCCTCTGTCCATGGGATTTCCCAGGAAACAATATTGGAGTGTGTTGCCATTTTCTTCTCCAGGGGATCTTCCTGACCCAGGGATCAAACTCATGTCTTCTGCATTGGCAGGAGCCTCCAGGGAAGCCCCTATCTACTACTACCATATGGGAAACCTATTTGGATGACATGCCGAGTTGGATAAAGAATTTCCCCCCTAATAACATCTGGCCCCATTCTTCTGTCATTGTTCTGTTTGGTGTTTGCCTTTTGACTGTCAAGAGTTGAGATAACATTTGAGTTTTGTGCCTTGGGATGTAATTTTTGCTTCACCTTTACCTTAGTGAAAAGTACAGTCTAGTTCCTTCCTTTATGATAAGGATCTCCCATTAATAAAACCTACAATTTTTAAAAACTTATAAAGCATATTTGTGCTAAAGCAGGGGTGAACAGTTCTGTAAACAAATGAAGTTTACTGACATAGCATAGGAGTTTCCAACTTTCAGACTGAATTCTACGAGCACAAGCTGAGATAGCTTCCTGTACAAAGTGAGCTTTGCCAACATGCTGAATCCTGCCTGAAAAGTCAAATATCAGCTAACGGAGTTCACTCACATCCAGGATCTGCTTTCTTTATGAAGTACATATTAGTTGAGGGAATGTTGTATCTTTTCACTCTCAAAAGGTCCACATTAAGAACAAACACTGCATTATCCCTATTTTTAATGGATTGCTTGTTTTGTTTTGTTTGTTTCTGCTGAATTCTAATACTGTGATTACAACTCACCATTCAGAGGCAAAAAAAAAAGAAAACTAAAAAAAAAATGTTGAAATGACTAAAAATGGTACATATCATTTAATCTCTTTTCCATCTTAAGTCAACCAAACTTATCTCTTGCTTTTCTCAGTTTATCACCTGATTGGCCCAATGTTTAACATAATTAACTGGAAGGTCAGTTATGATTTGTTTTCTTAAAAGACTTAATTTTTCTTTCTAAATCTGATTTGATTTGATTTCAGTTCAGTTCAGTCACTCAGTCGTGTTTGACTCTTTGCAACCCCATGAACTGCAGCATGCCAGACCTCCCTGTTCATCACCAACTCCTGGAATTTACCCAAACTCATGTCCATTGAGTTGGTGATGCCATCTAACCATCTCATCCTCTGTTGTCCCCTTCTCCTCCTGCCGTCAATCTTTCCCAGCATCAGGGTCTTTTCCAATGAGTCAGCTCTTCGCATCAGGTGGCCAAAGTATTGGACTTTCAGCTTCAACATCAGTCCTTCCAATGAACACCCAGGACTGATCACCTTTAGGATGGACTGGTTGGATCTCTTTGCAGGAGGGATCCCTCGAAGGGACTCTCGAGAGTCTTCTCCAGCACTGCAATTCAAAGGCATCAATTCTTCTGCACTCAGCTTTCTTTATAGTCCAACTCTCACATTCATACATGACTACTGGAAAAACCATAGCTTTGATCAGATGGACCTTTGTTGACAAAGTAATATCTCTGCTTTTTAATATGTTGTCTAGGTTGGTCATAACTTTCCTTCCACGGAGTAAGCGTCTTAATTTCATGGCTGCAATCACCATCTGCAGTGATTCTGAAGCCCAAAAAAAATAAAGTCTGACACTGTTTCCACTGTTCCCCAATCTATTTCCCATGAAGTGATGGGACTGGATGCCATGATCTTCGTTTTCTGAATGTTGAGCTTTAGGCCAACATTTTCACTCTCCTCTTTTACTTTCATCAAGAGGCTCTTTTGTTCTTCTTCACTTTCTGCCATAAGGGTGGTATCATCTGCATATCTGAGGTTATTAATATTTCTCCTGGCAACCTTGATTCCAGCTTGTGCTTCTTCCAGCCCAGTGTTTCTCATGCTGTACTCTGCATATAAGTTAAATAAGCAGGGTGACAACATACCACCTTGACGTACTCCTTTTCCTATTTGGAACCAGTCTGTTGTTCCATGTCCAGTTCTAACTGTTGCTTCCTGACCTGCATACAGGTTTTTCAAGAGGCAGGTCAGGTGGTCTAGTATTCCCATCTCTTTAAGAATTTTTCAGTTTATTGTGATCCACACAGATTAGATTTACAGTTCTGTTTTAGTAGTCTCCTCTAAAGACAGCTTCTTTTAGACTTAAGGAAAACTGAGAAATCTCACAATTGCTAGAATATCTCCCTTGAACTACACTGTTCAAGAACTATACTATTCTACATAAACAAAGAATGGAGAGTATAGAAGTTATGCTTGATGCTTGAAAAGTTGCTTGAAATTTCAGGATGAATTTTCCTAGAAGGTAGTAAATGTCTTTGAAGTAAGTTTCTAAGAGATTTTATACTTCTGATTCCTAGAGTACTTAGAAATGTTAATAATGTAGAATCCCTGGGTTTTTTTCTATTTTGAGATCTCAAGGGAAAAATACTAAGGCTTCTGAGATCTGATTAGATATAAAAATTCAGTCTTGACTGGAACAGAAGCTCTGGTCCTGGGTTCTCATGAAGGAGGCTCTTGAGAGTTTTAAATGTCAGCACCTTAATTCAAACTGTAACCCAAATCAAAGGTTCCCAAATCAAAGAAATGTAAATTTCATTTTAGAGGAAAAATGATCTCAAAATGTGCATTAATTTTGTAAATTAAAAAAAAAAAAAAGAATATTAGAGGCTTCAGTTCAGCTCAGTTCAGTTGCTCAGTTGTGTCTGACTCCTTGCGACCCCATGAATCACAGCACGCCAGGCCTCCCTGTCCATCACCAACTCCCGGAGCTCACTCAGACTCATGACCATCGAGTCGGTGATGCCATCCAGCCATCTCATCCTCTGTCATCCCTTTCTCCTCCTGCCCCCAATTCCTCCCAGCATCAGGGTCTTTTCCAATGAGTCAACTCTTTGCATGAGGTGGCCAAAGTACTGGAGTTTCAGCTTCAACATCAGTCCTTCCAATGAACATCCAGGACTGATCTCTTTTAGGATGGACTGGTTGGATCTTCCTGCAGTCCAAGGGACTCTCAACAATCTTCTCCAACACCACAGTTCAAAAGCATCAATTCTTCAGTGCTCAGCTTTCTTCACAGTCCAACTCTCACATCCATACATGACCACTGGAAAAACCATAGCCTTGACTAGATGGCAAGATATTACTTTGTTGGCAAAGTAATATCTCTGCTAGGTTGGTCATAACTTTCCTTCCAAGGAGTAAGCATCTTTTAATTTCATGGCTGCGATCACTATCTGCAATGATTTTGGAGCCCCCCAAAATAAAGTCTGACACTGTTTCCACTGTTTCCCCATCTATTTCCCATGAAGTGATGGGACCAAATGCCATGATCTTCATTTTCTGAATGTTGAGCTTTAAGCCAAGTGTCGCCTTAGTCTCTTAAAATCCTTTTCAATGTAAAAAATAATTAAAAATAATTTCAAACCCTAAACTCTTCAGATATGGGCCCCTAGTGGCAACTAAGAGAATATGTTGAGCTTATAGTCCAGAGAGGCAAGGCATTACGGCCAGTGGAGCTAATTACCTAGGCCAGACCTGCCTAATCTGCTACTCCAAGCAGGTGATGATGGTAGCATTTGCAAGTTATCTCTGCTTTGCTTAAAGTCAGTGCAGAGTGAGGCATACTTTAATTACATAAAGCGTGGCTACTTTTTTTTCTTTCTTTTTTTTCTTAATAAATGACAACTAATCAGGGAAGTATAAAGCCAAGTGACCTCCATGTTTGTGTGCTAAGTTGCTTCTTCATGTCCGATTCTGTGTGACCCCATGGACTGTAGCCTGCCAGGCTCCTCTGTCCATGGGATTCTCCAGGCAAGAATACTGTAGTGGGTTACCTTGCCCTCCACCAGGGGATCTTCCTGACCCAGGGATTGAACCTCCTTTTCTTAGGCCTCCTGCATTGGCATGCAGGTTCTTTACTACTAGCATCACCTTAAAAATATTTTTCAAAGGCTAGTCTATGCAAGACTTTCTCCTGGCAGATGTCATCAATGTTATTAGGAAGAGTGAAGAACAGTTAGATACACAGAGATCCCTTATGTTTATCTGCTGGTAGGTTCTATGTTACGGGTAACAAAGGTTTTATTTTATTTTTTCCAAAATTAAAGTCATTCCTCACATGAAATTAATCATTTTCCCTCATTATTCAGTAAAACCACTAGATGAGCTGCGACTCCATAAACTTTAGGAACTCATTTATTACGTTGTCTGATCAGACCTTGCGTTTATTTACATAGTGCACCCGTAAAACCCAGCTTTCATTAGTGTTGGGGAGGCAGGGCCCTGCCTCCTTTGCTGGGAAGGTGAAGCTGGAGAAGATAATTAACCATGAAACAATAAGGAGGCTTGCTGGGTAAGCAGTAGTGTGAAAACAGTTACTCCTCACAAAAGAGGGGAAATTAGCTTGCTGAATAAAAAAGGAAGTGTCAGATTGAAGACTGAAAGGCCTGCCAACAGAAGTAGATAGCTCTATGCATCATTAATGAAATTTTTTAACACTTAAACACCACAGCTGTCCACATTTAAATGCATGTAAATGCCATGTGTTTCCAGAGATTAATATGCATGTTAAAATATTTCTTTCCTCCTTAAAATCCTAGATGTTGTCTCTATTTCATTTCACCTACTTCTTCTACCAAGAATAAAAATGCACTAGCTTTCTCAGCGCTGTGTCCTCATTTCTAAAACCCACATATACTAAGCATCCTGGAGATGGGCAGCATGCTCATTATATTTTTAACAAACACATTATTTTACATTCATAATACTGATATTTTAGTAAATAGAAAGTTTGTTTTGATTTTGCTGCTTCACAGAGTGAAGACTTATGATGTGCGTTTCCTTTCAAAACTTCCTCCCAGAGCATTAGTGCTCCCTGAAGCAGCCCCATTTTGGCAGAAATTCAGTTCCGTGCAGTGCCAAAAGAAATAGAATAAACAAACACTGCTCCATGCAGCTGGCGAGATAATTTACATATTACTGCACACCAAACATGAAGACCTGAATATGGATTAGAGCTACGGTGATGACACAAATGTCATATAGATAAAGAGAAACAAAATCCAACACATCGTTGTTTATTTTACTGCTGCTACTGTATGAGTGCCACTCAGAAAGAAAAAAAATGGAGGAATCGCTTTTTGAAAATTGGACTCCTTTCCTTATTTGAAGAGGGTTCTTTCAGACTGTAAAACAAGAAAAGAGCTGAAGGGTGTGGGTTATTCTGGATCCGCTAATATTCTGTCCTTTTGTCTTGTGAGTTAAGCCAATTTTAATGTGCATCAGCATGGATGAGGAGAATTAGTGATCTGATAAGAACAACCTTTAGCATATGAAGACACCTGAATTCCTATTTAGACTTTTTCCTGCCCTTGACAATTTTAGTTGGGCACTGTGCTCTTTGACAGTTTAAGTTCCTTGGTTAGAGAGATCCAGAAGGCCATTTGGGCCCATTAAAGCTCCATCAGGAAACACCATCCAGTGGATAGAACTTGCCTAAAGTTTCAGCTAACTTGTCATTCCTGCATGTTAGTTGACCTTTCACGTCCATATCTAGATGTATAAGAGTACAAGGAAGAAGGGACATGGCTCTGGATATTTATTACTGTAAGTCTTTTTCTAGTCCTTGGAGATGACAAGAGCTATATAAAGAGCTAAGAAAGTAACACTTGACAAATGATGATAGTGACAGGGTGGGGAATAAAGAAAATGTAAAATATTTGAGCTAACGCCAAATTAAAAATTCTTTATCCTGCATTGGACAGGGTTGACCTTACGGGCAAAAACTGCTTTAAAATGGGATTATCTTAGGAGCTTTCATGACATTGTACAGGAGACAGGGAGCAAGAGCATCCCCAAGAAAAAGAAATGCAAAACAGCAAATGGCTGTCTGAGGAGGCCTTACAAATAGCTGTGAAAAGAAGAGAAGCGAAAAGCAAAGGAAGAAAGGAAAGATATTCCTATTTGAATGCAGAGTTCCAAAGAATAGCAAGGACAGATTAGAAAGCCTTCCTCAGTGATCAGTGCAAAGAAATAGAGGAAGACAATAGAATGGGGAAGACCAGAGATCTCTTCAAGAAAATTAGAGATACCAAGGGGACATTTCATGCCAAGACGGGCTTGATAAAGGACAGAAATGGTATGGACCTAACAGAAGCAGAAGACATGAAGAAGAGGTGGCAAGAATACACAGAAGAACTGTACAAAAAAGATCTTCACAACCAAGATAATCACGATGGTGTGGTCACTCACCTAGAGCCAGACATCCTGGAATGTGAAGTCAAGTGGGCCTTAGAAAACATCACTACGAACAAAGCTAGTGGAGGTGATGGAATTCTAGTTGAGCTACTTCAAATCCTGAAAGATGATGCTGTGAAAGTGCTGCATTCAATATGCTAGCAAATTTGGAAAAGTCAACAGTGGCCACAGGATGGAAAAGATCAGTTTTCATTCCAATCCCAAAGAAAGGCAATGCCAAAGTATGCTCAAACTACTGCACAATTGCACTCATCTCACACACTAGCAAAGTAATGCTCAAACTTCTCCAAGCTAGGCTTCAATAATACGTTAACCGTGAACTTCCAGATGTTCAAGCTGGTTTTAGAAAAGGCAGAGGAACCAGAGATCAAATTGCCAACATCTGCTGGATCATCAAAACAGCAAGAGAGTTCCAGAAAAACATCTTTTTTTGCTTTATTGACTATGCCAAAGCCTTTGACTGTGTGGATCACAATAAACTGTGGAGAAGAGATGGGAATACCAGACCACCTGACCTGCCTCTTGAGAAATCTGTATGCAGGTCAGGAAGCAACAGTTAGAACTGGACATGGAACAATAGATTGGTTCCAAATTAGAAAACGAGTACGTCAAGGCTATATATTGTCACCCTGCTTATTTAATTTATATGCAGAGTACATCATGAAAAACGCTGGGCTGGATGAAGCACCAGCTGGAATCAAGATTGCCAGGAGAAATATCAATAACCTCAGATATGCAGATGATACCACCCTTATGGCAGAAAGTGAAGAAGAACAAAAGAGCCTCTTGATGAAAGTAAAAGAGAGTGAAAAAGTTGGCCTAAAGCTCAACATTCAGAAAATGAAGATCATGGCATCTGGTCCTATCACTTCATGGCAAATAGATGGGGAAACAGTGGAAACAGTGGCTGACTTTATTTTGGGGGGCTCCAAAATCATTGCAGATGGTGACTGCCACCATGAAATAAAAAGACACTTACTCCTAGGAAGAATAGTTATGACCAACCTAGACAGCATATTAAAAAGCAGAGATACTATTTTGGTAACAAAGGTCCATTTAGTCAAGGCCTTGGTTTTTCCAGTGGTCATGTATGGATGTGAGAGTTGGACTATAAAGAAAGCTGAGCGCCAAAGAACTGATGCTTTTGAACTGTGGTGTTGGAGAAGACTCTTGAGAGTCACTTAGGCATCAAGGAGATCAAACCAATCAACCCTAAAAGAAATCCACCCTTAATGTTCACTGGAAGGACTTGTTGAAGGTCCAACTTTGGCCATCTGATTCGCAGAGCCAACTCACTAGAAAAGACTCTGATGCTGGGAAAGATTGAGGGCAGAGGAGAAGGAGGTGACAGAGGATAAGGTGGTTGGATAGCATCACAGACTCAGCAGACATGTGTGTGAGCAAATTCCAGGAGTAGCGGGGGACAGGAAAGAGTGGTGTGCTGCAGTCCATGGGTCGCAAAGAGATGGACAAGACTGAGCAACTGAACAACAACTACTACTCTTGGCTCAGTGTAAAAGCAAAAGGAGAAATAAGGGCCATGTGAGAAAATCTTGTGATATATCATTAGAGTTTAATAGTCAAGGAAAGTTCTTCAACATTAAAGAAACAAATTATTTGAAAACAGTTAAGAGAGTTGGAGTATTTTACCAGGTGAGGAAAAGGCTATATTGGAGCTTATTTTCTATTGTATTTTGGAAGTTACTACGACTAGAACAAGGAAAAAGTTCTCTATTTTCACAACTCCAAACTTAAAAAACAGAATTACACTGCAACAAGAAAAAGTAGGTAAGATATACCAGAGGGATTTGCTTTTAAAAGGGCAATTAAACATTCTCATGGACTGCCATGAAAGTCTACAAAAAGTATATCCCTAGGCTTTTCTAAAAACAGAAGAAACAACAATATGTTTAGGATAATCCTACACACCACTTTCGAACCACGCTTCCTAAAATAAATCCTTTCATTGCATTACTCCTCTCACTAAAATAAAACAAATAAACAAACAACTGTCAGTGGTTACTGTCTCTTCAAATTATTTTGACTGATTTTTAAGGCATTCAATCATTCGGTCATATAACAATGACTGAAATGTAATGTTCTCCCACAGGTGATCTTCCCTACGCCTCATGCATATTTGCTGCTCACTTATGTCACCATGTCTATGTTCATAGTAGGCATTCAATAAATTTTCTTTTGAATGAGTGAATGAATGAATGCAGTTTTAGTACCCTTACCAAGTATCTCAAAATTCAGTATTAAACTCCTCTATAAAGATTTCTCTGAATACTGAGCCCTCAGTGATTTCCCTCTCAATTTTTTTTTCATTTAATTCTTATTGTAGTGACAGAACCACACAATTTACTATTAACATTTGCTTATTTATTAAACAAATGTTCATTAAATACTTACTACATATAGTTCCCAATCCCTGAGCAGATAATAAAGGTGAACTGAGCACAGACTCACCTCTCAAGTAAACTTGCAGCTCTGCATTCAGTTTTCTAATTGGTACTGTCATTTTCAGGCCAAACACAGCTCGAAATAATTATTGTCTCATCTATGTCAATATTATCTTACTATAGCACTTCATATAGCTTGCCAATTCCTTGAGACTGAAGACCATATCCTGAACTACTTCTGTGTAGACAAACTCAGAACAGTGCTGAGCACAGAGCAGATACTCAAGGAGCAGTTGGTGACTACCTGCCTATAGGCCCAGCTCCTTCCAAAACCATGATCCAATGGAATCAAAAACAAACCACCTTGGCAAATAGGTTAAATATTCAGAATCCAAAACTTGCATAATCAGCAGTGATACACTAATAGTATTATGGTTATAAGAAAATACTTAACCTATATAAAAATAACTTTAGTTATTCTGACTTAAGGCCCATGGCCCTGCCTGTATCATTTTGCACTGCTAAACTCATCTCCACAAAAAGTAGCCTTTTCAATATTGGTATTTCAGTTATAACCCCTTGGATGACTAAACACAGAATCTTTTCTTTGATAGTCAGCAAACTTAGTCCTTCATAAGTTAAAAAGTCATAAGCATAATTCAAGTGAAACAACGGACCTAAAATATTAGCCATATATTAAAAAAAGAAAACTAGAGTAAATCTGATCTTTCTACAGTAGGGTAAGAAAATTATTTGATGCTAGTGGCATTTCCACTTAAATGTTTTCTCTTCAACCAAAATTTAAATGTGACTACTGCTTCATGATCAACGGGTTGGTATTAAGGCTTAATACCTATGATTTCTAGACCAGTGCTTCCCAATATTTTTCAAGATATGACATATAGAAAATGCTGATATAAACTTACATACTGAGAAGGAATGAGAGACCACTCACTCCAAAAGGGAAATAAAAGGCAAGGTTTCCTTCCAGGCCCCATCATGCCTTCCTTTCCACACCAGAAGGGAAAAGGTTTCAATATTTTAACACATCTCTAACTGATTCAGGGTACATGAGAGGGCAGCTATACATGAGATAAATATAGAGGTTTCTTTAGTTGAGAAAAACATAAATACATGGGGAGATAGAGAGACAGGTCAATGAAGACTGAATTAATGGCAGACAGATGTAGGAAGGTCCGTCTAGTCAAAGTTATGGTTTTCCCAGAGGTCATGTATGGATGTGAGAGTTGGACTGTGAAGAAGGCTGAGTGCCAAAGAATTGATGCTTTTGAACTGTGGTGTTGGAGAAGACTCTTGAGAGTCCCTTGGACTGCAAGGAGATCCAACCAATCCATTCTGAAGGAGATCAACCCTGGGATTTCTTTGGAAGGAATGATGCTAAAGCTGAAACTCCCATACTTTGGCCACCTCATGCAAAGAGTTGACTCTTTGGAAAAGACTCTGATGCTGGGAGGGATTGGGGGCAGGAGGAGAAGGGGACGACCAAGGATGAGATGGCTGGATGGCATCACTGACTCAGTGGATGCGAGTCTGAGTGAACTCCGGGAGTTGGTGATGGACAGGGAGGCCTGGTGTGCTGCAATTCATGGGGTCGCGGAGAGTCGGACACGACTGAGCGACTGATGGTGAACTGATGTAAGAAGGGAAAAAAATAAGCATACTAAAGCACTTCACGGCAAATAGATGGGAAAACAGTGGAAACAGTGACAGATTTTTATTTTGGGGGCTCCAAAATCACTGCAGATGGTGACTGAAATAAAGAGACGTTTACTCCTTGGAAGGCAATTATGACGAAACTAGATAGCATATTAAAAAGCAGAGACATTACTTTTCCAGCAAAGATGCCTCTAGTCAAGGCTATGGTTTTTCCATTAGTCATGTGGATGTGAGTGTTGACTATACAGAAAGCTGAGCGCCAAATAACTGATGCTTTTGAACTCTGGTGTTGGAGAAAACTCTTGAGAGTCTCTTGGACTCTCAAGGAGATCTAACCAGTCCATCCTAAAGGAAATCAGTCCTGAATATTCATTGGAAGGTCTGATATTGAAGCTGAAACTCCAATACTTTGGCCACCTGATGCGAAGAGCTGACTCATTGTAAGAGACCTTGGTGCTGGGAAAGATTGAAGGCGGGAGGAGAAGGGGAGACAGGATGAGATGGTTGGATGGCATCACCAACTCAATGGACATGAGTTTGAGTAAACTCTGGAAGTTGGTGATGGACAGGGAGGTCTGGCATGCTGCAGTCCATGGGGTCACAAAGAGTTGGACATGACTGAGCGACTGAACTGAACTGAACTGAGAATACTCTGGGGCTTCCCAGGTGGCACTAGTGGTAAAGAACCCACTTGCCAATGCAGGAGACTTAAGAGACACAGTTCCATCCCTGGGTTGGGAAAATCCCCTGGAGAAGGAAATGGCAACCCACTCCAGTATTCTTGCCTGGAGAATCCCATAGATAGGCGAGCCTGCCGAGCTACAGTCCATAGTATCACAGAGTCAGACATGACTGAAGTGAGTATGCACACATGCATGAGAATATTCCAAAATTAATGAGACACCAAAATAATGAGCCAGGAGGCAGGATACAATAAATAAATACACACATACACACACACACAGACACACACACACACACAGAGGCATATCATATTCAAACTCCAGAAAACCAAAGACAAAGAAAATCTTGGAAGAAGTCATAGCAGAAGAAAACCTCACCAATAGAGGAACAATGACAAGAATTACAGCAGACTTCTTATCAGAAACCATGCAAGCAGGAAGAAATTGTAACAAAATATACAAATTATCAAGAGAAAAAAATCAGTAATATATAATTCTATAGCCAAAAATTTCTCCTTCGAAAGTGAAGAAGAAGTAAATATTGTTTTAGACAAAAACAGGGGACTCATTTTTAGCAGACCTGCCTTGCAAGAAACATTAAAACGAGCTCTTTGGGAATAAGGAAAATTATACTGGTAAGAAACTTGGATCTGTATAAAGGAAAAAGCACTGGAGAAGGAATAAATGAAGGTAAAATAAAATCTTACTTATTTTTATTCTTAATAGATCTAAATGATTCACAGTAATGTCATAGGGAAGGGAAAGAAGAATTAAAAATATTCTGTTGTAAGTTATCTGCACTATGCATGTGAAACAATACAGTGTTATTTAAAGATAGGCTTATACTGTAAGCTCTAGGACAGTGCTAGACTAAAATTTTTTTAGGAAGAAGTATAATTGATATGCTAAAAGAGAAGACAAAATGGAATCATATGAAATGCTCCATCAAAATAAAAGAAAGCAGAAAAAAAGGGGGAAAAGAAACAAAGAACAAATGTGATGAATAGGGAATAATTACAAACATGATAGATATTAATTGAAGTATATCAGTAATCACTTTAAATATGGACGATCTAAATCACGCAATTAAAAGCTAGAGGTTTTCAGGATAGATAAAAGAGTAAGATCCAGCTATAAGTTGTCTACAGAACTTTATTTTAAATGCAGACTCATAAAGATTAAAAGAATGGATAAAGATATACCATGATAACATTAATCAAAAGGAAAGTAGAGTAGAAAATTATAAATAAAAAAACTTTTTAAGTGAAATGACTTCTAAATAACAACAACAAAAAGAAAGTTGGACTAACTATATAAATTTCAGACACAGCATACTCAAAAAAAAGGAAAATTATCAGGGATAAAAAGGGTTATTACATAATAATATAGGGATCGATTCTTCAAGACAACAATAATCCTAAATTGTATTCATCTAACAAGAGTATATAAAAATACTTGAGGCAAAAACTGATAAAACTGCAAGGGAAAAGAGAAAGTCAGATATTATGGCTAGATTTCAACCAGAGCTAAAGTCTTCTGATCTAAATTCTTTCAGTAATTGGTAGATTAATCCACATTCTTTCAGTAACTGATATATCAATCAGGCAGAAAATTAGTAAGGAAATAGCTGACTTTAACACTAGCAATCAACTGTATCTTAACTGGCATTTATAGGATATTTTATTCAACAATACCAAAATATAAATTCTTCTCAAACTCAGATGGAACATTCACCAAGAAAGACCACATTCTGAACCACAAAACACACCTTAGCAAATTTAAAAGAACAGAAAAAACAATGTATGTTCTCAGACCACAATGGAATTAAACTAGAAATCAATAACAGAAAGCTGAAAATCCCCAAATATTTGGAGATTAAACAACAAACTTCGAAATAACACATAGGTTAAAGAAGTAGCAATAGAAATGTTAAAATATTTTAAATTAAATTAAAATGAAAATACAATTTATCAAGATTTCTAAGATTCAACAAAAGAAGTGCTTAGAGGGAAATTTGCAGTCTTACATGCCTTTATTAGAAAGGAAGAAAAATATAAAATTAGAAACCTATGTTCCTATTTAAGGAAACAGGAAAAAAAGAGCAATTTAAACCTAAAACAAGATGGAGAAAAGAAATAATAAGAATGAGAAAAGAAATCAGTGAAATTGAAAATAGAATAATAGAGAAAATCAACTAAATCAACTAGTGCTGAGAGGGGTGTGGATGTTAATATAACTGGCTTAGTTTTGGCCACTTGTGAAAGGAAAGGAAGAAGATAAGGATGGGTGGTTAGGTCAACCATGGAATCTATCACTTTTTCAGAATTTCTTCAACTACTCAGTTCTTTGTTATTTGTTCATGTATTTATTAAGCAAAAATATATTAACATCCTAGTATGCCTGATGCAGAGCTGACACATTGGAAAAGACCCTGATGCTGGGAAAGATTAAGGACAGGAGGAGAAGGGGGTGACACAGGATGAGATAGTTGGATGGCATTACTGGCTTAAAGGACATGAGATTGAACAAACTCTGGGAGACAATGAAGGACAACGAAGCCTGGTGTGCTCCAGTCCATGAAGTCACAGAGTCGAACGTGACTTAGCTGTTGAACACCAACAGTGCTAGGAAATGTATTAATTTCTAGACAACTACAAAGATAAGACTTGATTCCTACAATAACATAAACAATAATAGCAGCTATCGTTTACTGACTCTGTGGAAGCAATTGTTCAAAGAACTTTCACCTATTAATTCATTTAAACTCATCTAACCCAAGGTAGGTATTACTGTTATCTCCAACTCATGTATGAAGAAGGTGAGGCATTATAAAGTCAATAATTTGCCACAATCACATAGCTACTAAATAGCAAAGTCTGACCAAGCTCTTAGTCATTATAATACTCATTTCAGTTCAGTTCAATTGCTCAGTTGTGTCCCACTCTTTGGATCCCATGAATTGCAGCACGCCAGGCCTGGTAGGCTGCAGTCCATGGGGTCGCTAGGAGTCGGACACGACTGAGCGACTTTCCTTTCACTTTCCACTTTCATGCATTGGAGAAGGAAATGGCAACCCAGTCCAGTATTCTTGCCTGGAGAATCCCAGGGACAGAGGAGCCTGGTGGGCTGCTGTCTATGGGGTCACAGAGAGTCGGACGACTGATGTGACTTAGCAGCAGTAGCAGCAGGCCTCCCTGTCCATCACCAACTCCCGGAGTTCACTCAAACTCATGTCCATCAAGTCAGTGATGCCATCCAGCCATCTCATCCTCTGTCGTCCCCTTCTCCTCCTACCCCCAATCCCTCCCAGCGTCAGAGTCTTTTCCAATGAGTCAACTCTTCACATGAGGTGGCCAAAGTACTGGAGTTTCAGCTTCAGCATCAGTCCTACCAAAGAACACCCAGGACTGATCTCCTTTAGAATGGACTGGTTGGATCTCCTTGCAGTCCAAGGGACTCTCAAGAGTCTTCTCCAACACCACAGTTCAAAAGCATCAATTCTTCGGCACTCAGTTTTCTTCATAGTCCAACTCTCACATCCATACATGACCACAGGAAAAACCATAGCCTTGACTAGACGGACCTTAGTCGGCAAAGTAATGTCTCTGCTTTTGAATATGCTATCTAGGTTGGTCATAACTTTCCTTCCAAGGAGTAAGCATCTTAATTTCATGGCTGCAGTCACCATCTGCAGTAATTTTGGAGCCCTAAAAAATAAAGTCTGACACTGTTTCCACTGTTTCCCCAACTATTTGCCATGAAGTGATGGGACCAGATGCCATGATCTTCGTTTTCTGAATGTTGAGCTTTAAGCCAACTTTTTCACTCTCCTCTTTTACTTTCATCAAGAGACTTTTTAGTTCCTCTTCACTTTCTGCCATAAAGGTGGTATTATCTGCATATCTGAGGTTATTGATATTTCTCCTGGCAATCTTGATTCCAGCTTGTGCTTCTTCCAGCCCAGTGTTTCTCATGATGTATTCTGCATATAAGTTAAATAAGCAGGGTGACAATATACAGCCTTGACATACTCTTTTTCCTATTTGGAACCAGTCTGTTGTTCCATGTCCAGTTCTAACTGTTGCTTTCTGACCTGCATACAGGTTTCTCAAGAGGCAGGTCGGGTGGTCTGGTATTCCCATCTCTTTCAGAATTTTCCACAGTTTATTGTGATTCACACAATCAAAGGCTTTGGTGTAGTCATAAAGCAGAAATAGATGTTTTTCTGGAACTCTCTTGCTTTTTTGATGATCCAGCGGATATTGGCAATTTGGTCTCTCTTCCCCTGCCTTTTCTAAAACCAGCTTGAACATCTGGAAGTTCACAGTTCACGTATTGCTAAAGCCTGTCTTGGAGCATTTGGAGCATTACTTTACTAGCATTTGAGATGAGTGCAATTGTGTGGTAGTTTGAACATTCTTTGGCATTGACTTTTTTTGGGATCAGAATGAAAACTGACCTTTCCCCGTCCTGTGGCCACTGATGACTTTTCCAAATTTGCTGGCATATTGAATGCAGCACTTTCAGAGCATCATCTTTTAGGATTTGAAATAGCTCAACTGGAATTCCATCACCTCCACTAGCTTTGTTCGTAGTGATGCTTTCTAAGGTCCACTTGACTTCACATTCCAGGATGTCTGGCTCTAGGTGAGTAATCACACCATTGTGATTATCTTGGTTGTGAAGATCTTTTTTGTATGGTTTTCTGTGTATTCTTGCCCCTCTTCTTAATATCTTCTGCTTCTGTTAGGTCCCTGCCATTTCTGTCCTTTATCCAGTCCATCTTTGCATGAAATACTCAAGGAAACAAAAATTCTTCAGCTTTTCTTGAAAATTTACTCTGTCTACTGGACATCCTCGCATTAAGAACATATATCTTATATTTAATGTCAGACCATAACTGCAATTTAAAATCATTTCTTTCCTTCTTTCCTTTCTCCCTGTCCTTTCCACCCTCCCTCATCCCTCTTCCCTTCCTTCCTTTCTTTGGCCATTATGAATGGAAACAGGAAGGAGGGCATGTCGAGCTGTGTATAATGCACTTTCATACACTGAAGAATAATGGTGAGGGATTTATGAAAGAAAAATAAATCTATTGGAAGTGATTTTTAAAAGACCTTTTGGTATTTGAAGCTTGGCTAGAAACACTCTAAAAGAAGAAAGCTGTTTTTGACATGTATAAGATTTTTTAACAACCTTCTCTCTTGTAAGTAATTAAGTATAAGTAATTACATAATTACTTGATTATGTAGCAGCACTAAAATTTTACAGGAGGTCTTTCACTTAAACTCTACCCTTATAAAAATAATTGCCACAAGTCAAAATTATTTTCTAAATGCAGCAATTCTTTCTGCTTTTAATTTTTTGAGTGGGGGTACAGGTGGGGGAGTGAAATCTAGGCCTATTTTTGTTTAGCAACCAGAGCCAGAGAAATATATGATTTAATAAGGTGTCACTGTGTTCAGATACTGACTTGAAACTTAGAGTGAATCCCTAAGTTATGATGGTGAGAAACAATTCGGTGGGAAATGAAATTATAAGACAAGGCATATTCTAGAGAATTTCTTTGGGCATAAATTTCTAAAATCATCAGTCATAATAGGGTGAGAATGCTATTAGTTTAGTCACAAGATAGCATTTTAAAATACTTGGTATCTCAAAATGCATCATCAAATACTAAGAATGAGAGATAGAAAAAGCTTCAGATATAAAGAACACTCTCAAAACTTCATTTTACGTAACCTCTGCTTCCAAGAAACAAGCTTTGGTAACAAAATATGTGGGATTTGCCCCCATTTTCTTTCATTCTTCCTATCTTTCTTTGCTTTTTCTCTTTTTTAAAGTGAGCTGTCTCATCACTGCAAATTTTCTCAAGTTCTTAGAACTCTAATTAAAATGTGGTAATTGGTTATGTTACCTCAATTACCATGATGCATGGACATTGATGCAAAGTGACACCAATTGAATCCCTTGGGTGTTTTACCCTGGGGCCATCCCATTTATCGTGGCCTTATTATTTTCAATTATGTGGCTAGATGTGTTGCATACTTTCAAGGCCAATAAATATGCAGGGTTCTCTGAACACAAGGTTCTGTGTTTTCAGTGCTGGAGCTCTGGAGCAACAGGGCAAAAGGAAAAATATATTTTGTGAAGAACAAAAACTTAAAACTCTAAATTCACTAAGGACTGAAAGGTACCCTTGCTAAAATAAAGGTATTTCAAAAGAATCCAGATTATATTTCTTTCTAAAATGTTTGTTTGGAAAGCAAGGATGATTTATTTGCTATTGATGACTACTTCTTCTAGCTAAGAAAATAGTGATGGGTCCATTCAGAGACCTTATAGGATGAGTTAGACAGGGGAGGAAACTGAGATAGAAAAACAAAAGTTTTCTTCCTCTTTAGATATAAGTTTGGGTTCACTTCACTTTGAAAAGGGCTAAGCAGAACTATAGGACTTCCCCAGGGGCTCAGTGGTAAAAAAAAAAAAATCTGCCTGCAGTACAGGAAATGCAGCTTCCTTCCTTGGGTTGGGAAGATCCCATGGAGAAGGAAATGGCAACCCACTTCAGTATTCTTGCCTGGGAAATCCCATGGACAGTGGAATCTGGTGGGCTACAGTCCATGGGGTCACAAAAGAGTCAGACACAACTTAGCGACTGCTGCTACTGCGGCTGCTAAGTTGCTTCAGTCGTGTCTGACTATGCGACCCCATAGACGGCAGGCCACCAGGCTCCCCCATCCCTGGGATTCACCAGGCAAGAACACTGGAGTGGGTTGCCATTTCCTTCTCCAATGCATGAAAGTGAAAAGTGAAAGTGAAGTTGCTCAGTCGTGTCCGACTCTTCGCGACCCCATGGACTGCAGCCTACCAGGCTCCTCCATCCATGGGATTTTCCAGGCAAGAGTACTGGAGTGGGGTGCCATTGCCTTCTCCAACTTAGCGACTAAACAACAACAAAAAAGCAGAGCTATACTGAATACTTTACAGATATAAATATAAACATAATATCAATAATATTTTACAGAGATCTGTCCCCAGTGTGAATGGGATGGTAAGAGCACCTGAAATGGTTATAGCCTATAGTATTTCCTATTGGGACACCACTGTGCTTGTGGGAGACAAGCCATAGATTGTTCTATGCCGTTGTCACCCCACCCCATCTACCTATTCAATGCCAGTGGTGTCCTCAGTTACTATGATTGATTCCTGGACATTTCTCCACAAAAATCGAGGCATGAATTAGAACATTATTTGGGAATATCATCAATATATGCAATTTGACACTTTGTCAAACCAGTTTCATTTACTGAGAATGATACTTGCATCTTCACCAGGTTTTCTTTTTTAAAAAAATCACATTATCAGATTTCTGAGAACCACGGAATATCTTTGTCCTTTTAGATATCAGTATGTCTTGATTTATTTTGAGTATTTTGAAATAGGTACAGTCTCTATCCATATGCTGCAGATGATAAAAGAAACTGACTTGGGAAAGGGAGTACTGGGACTATACCAAGATATTTTAAAAACTGGCAGAACACATATATTTATGACAGGATCCCAAGCTTTATCTCCAAATTAACACCTGAAGAACCTTATGTTTGCAATACTTTGAAAATACTTTTCCATTTAAGCCTCATGCATAAATTAAATGTCAGGTCATTTTCCCCTTCATTCTTCTCTTTGGATTCAACAGCAAACTCAAAAGAGCTTTGCATAAAACTCATTCTGTTACTTTTATAAGTACTTTTAGAGTAAAAAATGTTGAGTGATGACATATGATGACTTTATCCAAAGCATTTCATTCATAATGTATGCCAAAATCAGAACTTTATTATTCAAAATTTTCAAAGCATATTTTACCTTCTTAAGCCTTTCTTTTTTTTAATTCAATTTTTTCTCATTGTTTGGTTTATTTTTTCCAAATAATCCAAATACTTAATTTTATTTCTTCCAATGAAAACACATCTTATTCTTTTTTTAAATATAAGAGCCAATGTATAAGAGTGGAAAAAAGCACTGGATTTTCTTTCAAATGTAATTCTCTAATTAAATTCAAGCTTGAGTCTTTAGATCTTTAATACATTATGCAAAAAATTCTTAAGACTGATCAACTAATAGAAAATAGTACATTAATAAAAACTATTGTGTTGTCATTTGTTTATATGATTCTTCTCATAGTCAAAAAAAAAACTATAGGCAGATTCTAATGACAAGAAAAAATAAGAGTATAAATCAATAATACAGGATGATGTGATAACCTACCAAAATAGTCATGGGGTAAAAAATGGCAAGAAATTATATCCCAAAGAAACTGTAATTCAAAAAGATACATGCACCCCAATGTTCAGAGCAGCATTATTTACCACAGCCAAGATGGAAGCAACCTAAATATCCATCAACAGATTAACATATAAAGAAGAAGTGGTATATATATATGTATATATACACACAGACACACACACAGACACACACACACACACACACACACTGGAATATCACTCACCCATAAAAAGAATGAAATCATGCCATTTGCAGCAATATGGAAGGCCTTGCTGCTGCTGCTGCTGCTAAGTCGCTTCAGTCGTGTCCAACTCTGTGCAACCCCATAGATGGCCTCCTACCGGGCTCCTCTGTTCCTGGGATTCTCCAGGCAAGAACACTGGAGTGGGTTGCCATTTCCTTCTCCAATGCATGAAAGTGAAAAGTGAAAGTGAAGTCGCTTAGTCATGCCCAACTCTTAGCGACCTCATGGACTGCAGCCTACCAGGCTCCTTCGTCCATGGGATTTTCCAGGCAAGAGTACTGGAATGGGGTGCCATTGCCTTCTCCGATGGAAGGCCTTAGAGATCATCATATTAAGAGAACTAAGACAAAGACAAATATAATATGATATCTCATATGTGGAATCTAATATTAAAAATGATACAAATGAAATTATTTATAAGACAGAAACAGCCTTGCAGATATTAAAAACAAACTTGTGCTTACCAGAGAGGAAACATGTTGGGAGAGGGGTAAATTAGGAACTTGGGATGAATATACCCAAACTACTATATAAAAGTCAGATAACCAAAAAGGACCTACTGTAGAGCACAAGGATCTCTAGTAAATATTCTGTGATAACCCCTAGGAGGAAATAATCTAACTAATATGCACTGTAAATCAGCTATACTCCAATAAAATTTTTTAAAAGATTAAGAAATAATACTGTGCCTTTTCTGATCCATGAATACAGTATAGCACATATAGTATAGTTTTAATCACTCATTTAATATTTTGTTTTCACAGTATCAGTTTTCCATATTTTTGTTAGATATATGCCTAAGCCTTTCATATTTTTGCTGCTATTGTAAATGATATTGATTTCAATTTCAATTTGATTGTTAATTAATAGTACAAAAACACAACTTATATTAGTATATTGATCTTGTATCCTACAGTCTTCTTATATTCTTTGTTAGTTCTAGATATTTCAGGGGATTCTATAGCATTTTCTACATAGATGACCATAGAATTTAAGAATACATGTGCTCCTTAATTTCTAAGCAGCATGTCTTTAATTCTTTTTTCTTGCTTTATTGAACTTGCTAAAATTTCCAGTGCAATGGTGAACAGAAGTGGGTGAAAATGGACATCCTTACCATGTTAGAAGAAAAGCTTTCAGTGTTTTACCATTAAGTATGATGTCAGTTGTAAATTACTGTATATGCCCTTTATTAAGCTAAGGAAGCTCCTACTTTAGTCTTAGGATTCTGAGTTTATATCAGGAAGAAGGTTAGATTTTGGCAAATGTTTTTTCTGCACCCATTGGGATATAGTTTTCCTTTCTATTTGATTATGGTGAATTACATTGATCTTTGTCATATGTTAAGCTACTTGTGCATTTCTATAACTCACATGGTCATAATGTGCTATCTACTTTATACATTGTTGATAATTTTATACAATTTTAATATCTTTTCTATATTCATGAGAGATATTGGTCAGTAGTTTTCTTGTAATATCTTTGACTAATGTTGAGTTGGGAAGTATTTCTTCCTGTTCAATTTTCTGGAAGATTTTGCACAAAATAAGTACAATTTCTTACTTCTCTATTTGGGAGAATTTACCCATAAAGCTATCAAGGCCTGGAATTCTCTTTATAAGGACATTTTAAACTATTGGTCATGTAGCAGACATGGAACTATTCAGGTTGTGTATTTCATTTTGAGTAAATGTCAACAGTCTGCAACTTTTAAGGAATTTGTATATTTTATCTAAATAATTGAATTTAATGTTAGAAAACTATTCATAGCATTTCCTTTATATTCATTCAACATTAGTAGAATCTGAAGTGATTTCTCTTATTTCTGATAATGATATTTTTTTCTCCTCTGTCCCTGTTCAGTCTTCTAGATCTTTATTAGTTTCACTAATCTAAAATTTTTTTTCTCATAAGCTTTTTTCTATTGTTTCTTCTGTTTTTAATTTCAGTGATTTCTCCTTGAAACTTTATTTTTCCATTCTTCTACTCTGTGTTTAATCTGCCCTTCTCTAGTTGCATAAGGTGAAAATTAAGGTTATTATTTTGCTGGCAAATTTTGGTTGGTACAAATTTTAATATTTTTTATTTTTATTCAGTTCAAAATAATCTCTAATTTCCCTTTTTCATTTTTCTTTGTTCCAGGAATTATATATAAGTTTGCATTTAGTTTCCAAATATTTCAGGATTTCTCCAATATATTTCTAATATTTATCTCTATACTAATTCCATTATAGTCCAAGAATAGGATATAATGAGGATTTTTTAAAATCGGAGACTTGTCCACAGCTCAGAAGAGAGTCAATTTTGGTAGATGTCCTATGTACACTTGAAAAGAGTGTATATTCTCCTATTATTGGATGGACTGTTTTAAATGTCAATTGGGTCAAATTGATTTATGGTATGATTCAAGTTTTTTATATTCTTACTGATTTTCCGTCTACTTGTGCTAACAATTATTGAGAAAAGTATTGGGCTCTCTGCCCCAAATTGTGTATTCTTATCTTCTTGTAACTGTGTCAGTTTGGATTTATGAATTTGTAAGTTTTGTTCCTAGAGCACAAACATTTAGTAATGAATGGCATGTTCTCTTGATTAATTAACATATTTATTAGAAATATCCTTCTTTATACCTTGTAATATTATTTGCTCCAAACTCTAGTTCTTTTAATATTAATGTAGACACTCCAACTCTCTTTTAATTGTATTAGTTTAATATATATTTTTCCATCATTTTACTTTTAACTTGATTTTTCTTTATACTTAAAATAGAATTATATAGTTCAGTCTTGATTTTTTATGCAAACTAGAAATTATTGCCTTTTAATTGAGGTCTTTAATTCTTTTATATTTAACAAAAATATTGATGCAGTTGGTTTAATTTTTCATCAATTATATCTATTCTTCACTCCCAGTTTTCCTCTTTCTCTGCATTGTATGAGATTTTTAAAAATGATTTCCTTTCCTTTGTTGACCTATTTCTTATAGCCCCTTCTGTTTTTAAAGAGTCAGAGTATATATTTTATCTATATTTAAGAGATTCTATACCACTACACTTGATATAAGAACCATACATACAAAAGTATAATTCCATTTCCTGGACTTTGTGATATTTTTGTTATATATTTTACTTCTACATGTCTTATATTAATAAATCCCTTCAGTTCAGTTCAGTTCAGTCTCTCAGTCATATCCGACTCTTTGCAACCCCATGAATTGCCGCAGGCCAGGCCTCCCCATCCTTCACCAACTCCCAGAGTTCACTTGCTTTCAACAACCTATTATCATTTAAAGAAATTTAAATAAGATGAAATAAATTCCATTTTTAACCCACACAGTAAATGTTTCCAGTGCTTTTTGTTCCTTTTTGTGACTCAAGTTTCTACTGATATCATTTTCTTTCTTCGTGAAGGATTTCCTTTAACATTCCCGGCAGTTCTGCTGACTGTTTTTTGATGATTTTTTTTTAAAGTTTTGATAGCTGAAAACTACTTTTGTCTTACTTTTAAAAGAGCATTTTCTATGTGAAATTCTGAGTTATTTTCTTCCAATACTTTAAAAATGTTGTTCCACTGTCTTCTGACTTTAATTATTTCTGAAAAATGTATGCAATAACTCTTTCTTCTTATGCTTCTGTATATAATGTATTCCCCACCCGCCATGCCAGATACTTTGAAGATATTTTTCTTATCACTGTTGTAGCCTTTTTCAAGTTTCCTGGGCTTAGAGTTTGTTGACATTCTGGATCTGTCAGTTTATAGTTTTCATCAAATCTAGAAAATTCTGGTCATTATTTCTTCAAAAATTGTTTGCCCCTCTTTCCTTTTTTAAAAAAATTTTATTTATTTTAATTGGAGGCTAATTACTATACAATATTGTGGTGGTTTTGCCATACATTGACATGAATCAGCCACGGGTGTACATGTGTCCCCCATCCAGAACCCCCTCCCACCTCCCTCCCTATCCCATCCCTCTGGGTTGTCCAAGTGCACCAGCTTTGAATGCCTTGTTTCATACATCGAACTTGGACTGATCATCTATTTCACATATGGTAATATACATATTTCAATGTTATTCTCTCAAATCATCCCACCCTTGCCTTCTCCCTCAGAGTCCAAAAGTCTGTTCTTTTTATCTGTGTCTCTTTTGCTGTCTCGCATATAAGGTCATTGCCACCGTCTTTCTAAATTCCATATATATGTGTTAATATACTATATTGGTGTCTTTCTTTCTGATTTACTTCACTCTGTATAATAGACTCCAGTTTCACCCACCTCATTAGAACTGATTCAAGTGGGTTCTTTTTAATAGCTGAGTAATATTCTATTGCGTATATGTACCATAACTGTCTTATCCATTCATTTGCCAATGGACATCTAGGTTACTTCCATGTCCTAGATATTGTAAACAGTGCTGTGAAGAACATTGGGGTACACATTTCTCTTTCAATTCTGCTTTCCTTGATGTGTATGCCCAGCAGTGGGATTGCTGTGTCGTATGGCAGTTCTATTTCCAGTTTTTTTCTCCACAATGCTCTCCATAGTGGCTGTGAAAGTGAAAGTGAAAGTGAAGTTGCTTAGTCGTGTCTGACTCTTTGTACCCCATGGACTGTAGCCCACCAGGCTCCTCCATCCATGAGATTCTCCAGGCAAGAATACTGGAGTGGGTTGCCATTTCCTTCTCCAGGGGATCTTCCTGACCAGAGATCGAACCCAGGTCTCCCAGATGGCAGGCAGATGCTTTAACCTCTGAGCCATCTGGGAAGCCCATACTAGTTTGCATTCCCACGAACAGTGTAAGTGGGTTCCCTTTTCTCCACACCTTCTCCAGCATTTATTGTTTGTAGACTTTTTGATAGCAGCCATTCTGACTGACATGAGATGGTACCTATTTGTGGTTTTGATTTGCATTTCTCTGATAATGAGTGATGTTGAGCATCTTTTCATGTGTTTGTTAGCCATCTGTATGTCTTCTTTGAGGAAATGTCTGTTTAGTTCTTTGGCCCATTTTTTGATTGGGTCGTTTATTTTTATGGTATTACGCTGCATGAGCTGCTTGTATATTATTGAGATTCTTTGTCAGTTACTTCATTTGCTATTATTTTCTCCCATTCTGAAGCCTCCTTTTCACCTTACTTATAGTTTCTTTCATTGTTCAAAAGCCTTTAAGTTTAATTAGGTCCCATTTGTTTATTTTTTCTTTTATTTCCATTACTCTGGGAGGTGGGTCATAGAGGATCCTGCTGTGATTTCTGTCAGAGAGTGTTTTGCCTATGTTCTCCACTAGGAGTTTTATAGCTTCTGGTCTTACATTTAGATCTTTAATCCAATTTGAGTTTATGTTTGTATATGGTGTTAGAAAGTGTTCTAGTTTCATTCTTCTACAGGTGGTTGACCAGTTTTCCCAGCACCACTTGTTAAAGAGATTGTCTTTTCTCCATTGTATATTCTTTCCCCCTCTGTCAAAGATAAGGTGTCCATAGGTATGTGGATTTATCTCTGAGCCTTCTATTTTGTTCCATTGATCTATATTTCTGTCTTTGTGCCAGTACCATATTGTCTTGATGACTGTAGCTTTGTAGTATAGTCTGAAGTCAGGCAGGTTGATTCCTCCAGTTCCGTTCTTCTTTCTCAAGACTGCTTTGGCTATTCGAGGTGTTTTTTTGTAATTCCATACAAATTGTGAAATTATTTGTTCTAGTTCTGTGAAAAATACCGTTGGTAGCCTGATAAGGATTTCACTGAATCTATAGATTGTTTCTGGTAGTATATTCATTTTTACTATATTGATTCTTCCAATCCATGAACATGGTATATTTCTCCATCTGTATATTAATTTTATATCCTGTAACTTTACTATATTCATTGATTAGCTCTAGTAATTTTCTGGTGGAGTCTTTAGGGTTTTCTATGTAGAGGATCATGTCATCTGCAAGCAGTGAGAGTTTTACTTCTTCTTTTCCAATCTGGATTCCTTTTATTTCTTTTTCTTCTCTGACTGCTGTGGCTAAAATTTCCAAAACTATGTTGAATAGTGGTGTTGAGAGTGGGCACCCTTGTCTTGTTCCTGACTTTAGGGGAAATGCTTTCAATTTTTCACCATTAAGGATAATGTTTGCTGTGAGTTTATCATATATGGCTTTTATTATGTTGAGGTATGTTTCTTCTATGCCTGCTTTCTGGAGAATTTTTATCATAAATGGGTGTTGAATTTTGTCAACGGCTTTCTCTGCATCTATTGAGATAATCATATGGTTTTTATCTCTCAATCTGTTACTGTGGTGTACCACATTGACTGATTTGTGAATATTGAAGAATCCTTGCATCCCTGGGATAACGCCCACTTGGTTATGATGCATGATCTTTTTAAAATGCTGTTGGATTCTGTTTGCTAGAATTTTGTTGAGGATTTTTGCATCTATGTTCATCAATGACATTGGTCTGTTTTCTCTTTTGGTGGCATCTTTTTCTGGTTTTGGTATTAGAGTGATGGTGGTCTCATAGAATGAGTTTGGGAGTTTACCTTCCTCTGCAATTTTCTGGAAGGGTTTGAGTAGGATAGGTGTTAGCGTGTCTCTAAATTTTTTGTAGAATTCGCCTGTGAAGCCATCTGGTCCTGGGATTTTGTTTGCTGGAAGATTTTTTTATTATAGTTTGGATTTCCGTGCTTGTGATGAAATCTGTTAAGATTTTCTATTTCATCCTGGTTCAGTTTTGGAAGGTTATACTTTTTTAAGAATCCATCCATTTTTTCCAAATTGTCCATTTCATTGGGATGTAGTTGCTGATAGTAGTCTCTTATGATCCTTTGTATTTCTGTGTTGTCTGTTGTGATTTCTTCATTTTTTATAATTTTGTTGATTTGATTCTCCCCTTTTTTCCTGATGAATCTGGCTAATGGTTTGTCTATTTTATTTATCTTCTCAAAGAACCAGCTTTTAGTTTTGTTGATTTTTGCTATAGTCTCCTTTGTTTCTTTTTCATTTATTTCTGCCCTAATTTTTATGATTTTTTTTTCCTTCTACTCACCCTGGGGTTCTTCATTTCTTCTTTTTCTAGTTGCTTTAGGTGCAAAGTTAGGTTATTTATTTGATTTTTCTCTTGTTTCTTGAGGTAAGCTTGTATGACTATGAACCTTTTGCTTAGCACTGCTTTTACTGAATCCCATAGGTTGTCATTTTTTCATTTTCATTTGTTTCTATGCACGTTTTGATTTTCTTTGATGTCTTCTGTGATTTGATGGTTATTCAGAAGAGTGTTGTTTAGCCTCCATATGTTTGTATTTTTAATATTTTTTTCCTATAGTTGACATCTAATAATACCACATTGTGATCAGAAAAGATGCTTGAAATGATTTCACTTTTTTTTAATTTAATGATTCCATTAGATATATACTAACCTGCCTGAAGTTATCTCACAGCTCAGTTACGCTATCTTTTTGGCTTTTTTCCTGTCTGTTTCATTTCTGACAGTTTCTATTGTTATGTTTTCAGATATATAAATTGCTGCTTGTGCAATGTCTAATTGGTTGCTAATACTATCCAGTGTATTTTTCATCTCAGTTATTATAGTTTTCATCTGTAGAAGTTTGATTTTAGACAGATATTTTCAATGTCTCTCCTTAATAAGCTCAATATATTTTCTAGTTCCTTGAACATATGGAATGCAAGTAAAATAACTTTTAATGTTCTTTATTAACTCTATAATTTGTCATTTCTATATCTGCTTCTATTGATTGAATTTTTCTCCTCATTATCAAATATATTTTACTTCTTATTTGCATGCTGGTAGCTTTTTAAAAAGAATTTATTTATTTTTAATTGAAGGATAATTGCTTTACAATATTGGTTTGATTTCTGCCATACATCAACATGAAATAGCCATAGGAATAAACATGTATGCTGGTAGTTTTTAACTGGATGGCAGATACTGCAAATTCTACCTTACTGGATGCTGGATACTCAGGTGCCAATAAGCATTCTTGAGTGTTGTACTGAGATATATTTAAATTACTTTTAAAGAGTTTGATCTTTTCAGGTTTTTTTCCCCCCGCTCTTTATTATTTATTTATTTATTTTTACTTTACAATACCGTATTGGTTTTGTTGGGCAAGACTTCCCAAGTGGCTCGGTGATTAAAAAAACCCACTTGCCAATGCAGAAGACGCAGGTTTGATCACTGGGTCAGGAAGATCCCCTGGAGGAGAAAATGGCATCCTATTCCAGTATTCTTACTGGGAAAGAAAAGCTTAGTAGGCTACATTCCATGGGGTCACAAAGAGTAGGAAGAAACTGAGCATGTGCGTGTGCATACACATACATACACACACACACACACACACACACACAGCATTTAGTCTAATTTGCATTACAAATGCAAAACTGTTCTTAGTACTCTGTCACAGGCCCTGTGATTGATAAGGGTTTCTACTGTGACTGATAGGAAAAGGAACTATTCCCAGCTGTGTGTGAGCTTCAGGGATTGTTCCTTCTAATTTTTTCAGGGGGTTCCATCTCTGAAGACTTAAAAGGATCACTCTGATAGCTCTAGAGCCATCTCTCTGTGCAGCTCTCTCCTCTCTGTTATATGCCTGTAGCAATTGTAGCTGCCCTATCCTCATCGGACTCCCAGACCTGTCTTCTCAATCCAGGGAGAATGCAGGCTACGCAAGGGTTTCTTCTATGTACACAGCGACCTGGAAATTCTCTCTAGGCAGAAATTTGAGTAACCATAGTATCACTTCAATCATTTCACATCTCCTCACTGCCTGGTATTCAAGGTCTTGAAATTCTGATTTCTGTCCAGTTTTTAAATTATTTCAGGTATAAGGGTACTGATCCTTTACCCTATCCTGGCTGGAAGTGGGAGACTGCCTATATCTTTTTAGAGGAAGAGGTTTATGGCTTCCATTAAGAAGTTATCAAGAATGAAGCACAAGCTGGAATCAAGATTGCCTGGAGAAATATCAATAACCTCAGATACACAGATGGCAGAATTAAAATTAAAAGACACTTTTAGAAGAACTAAAGTGCAAAGAAGAACTAAAGAGCCTCTTGATGAAAGTGAAAGAAGGGAGTGAAAAAGCTGGCCTAAAACTCAACATTCAGAAAACTAAGATCATGGCATCCGGTCTGATCAGTTCAGTTCAGTTGCTTAGTCATGTCTAACTCTTTGCAGCCCCATGAACTGCAGCATTCCAGGCCTCTCTGTCCATCACCTGAGTTTACTCAAACTCCTGTCCATTGAGTTGAAGCCATCCAACCATCTCATCCTCTGTCATCCCCTTCTCCTCTGCCTTCGATCTTTCCCAGCATCAAGGTCTTTTCCAATGAGTCAGTTCTTTGCATCAGGTAGACAAAGTATTGGAGTTTCAGCTTCAACATCAGTCCTTCCAATGAACACCCAGGACTGATCTCCTTTAGGATGGACTGGTTAGATCTCCTTGCAGTCCAAGGAACTCTCAAGAGTCTTCTCCTCCACCACCACAGTTCAAAAGCATCAGTTCTTCAGTGCTCAGCTTTCTTTATAGTCCAACTCTCACATCCATACATGACTACTGGAAAAACCGTACCTTTGACTAAAGGGACCTTTGTTGGCAAAGTAATGTCTCTGCTTTTTAGTATGCTGTCTAGGTTAGTCATAACTTTTCTTCCAAGGAGCAAGTGTCTTTTAATTTCATGGCTGCAGTCACTGTCTGCAGTGATTTTGGAGCCCCAAAAAATAAAGTCTGTCACTGTTTCCATTGTTTCCCCATCTATTTGCCATGAAGTGATGGGACCAGATGCCATGATCTTAGTTTTCTGAATGTTGACTTTTAAGCCAACATTTTTACTCTTCTCCTTTACTTTCATCAAAAGGTTCTTTAGTTCTTCTTCACTCTCTGCCATAAGGGTGGTGTCATCTGCATATCAAAGGTTATTGATATTTTTCCTGGCAATCTTGACTACAGCTTATGCTTCATACAGCCCAACATTTCTCATGATGTACTCTGCATATAAGTTAAACAAGCAGGGTGACAATATACTTGACATACTCCTTTCCTATTTGGAACCAGTCTGTTGTTCCATGTCCAGTTTTAACTGTTGCTTCCTAACCTGCATATCAATTTCTCAAGAGGTGAGGTCAGGTGGTGGTCAGGTGGTCTCTTTCAGAATGTTTCCCATCTCTTTCAGAATGTTCCACAGTTTACTGTGATTCACACAATCAAAGGCTTTGGCATAGTCAATGAAGCAGAAATAGATATTTTTCTGGAACACTCTTGCTTTTTAGATGATCCAACAAATGTTTTCAATTTGATCTCTGGTTTCTCTGCCTTTCATAAATCCAATTTGAACATCTGAAGTTCACGGTTCATGTATTGTTGAATCCTGGATTGGAGAATTTTGAGCATTACATTGCTAGTGTGTGAGCTGAGTGCAATTGTGTGGTAGTTTGAGCATTCTTTGGCATTGCCTTTCTTTGGGATTGGAATGAAAACTGACCTTTTCCAGTCCCGTGGCCACTGCTGAGTTTTCCAAATTTGCTGGCATATTGAGTGCAGCACTTTCACAGCATCATCTTTAAGGATTTGAAATAACTCACCTGGAATTCCATCACTTCCACTAGCTTTGCTCGTACTGATGCTTCCTAAGGCCCACTTGACTTCACATTCCAGAATGTCTGGCTCTAGGTTGGTGATCACACCATTGTGATTATCTGGGCCATGAAGATCTTTTTGTATAGTTCTTCTGTGTATTCTTGCCACCTCTTAATATCTTCTGCTTCTGTTAGGTCCATACAAATTTGGACCATTATTGTACCCATCTTTGCATGAAATGTTCCCTTGGTATCTCTAATTTTCTTGAAGCTATCTCCAGACTTTTCCATTCTATTGTTTTTCTCTATTTCTTTGCACTGATCACTGAAGAAGGCTTTCTTATCTCTCTCCTTGCTATTCTTTGGAACTCTCATTCAAATGGCTATATCTTTCCTTTTCTCCTTTGTCTTTCACTTCTCCTCTATTCACAGCTATTTGTAAGGCCTCCTCAGACAGCCATTTTGCCTTTTTGCATTTATTTTTCTTGGAGATGGTCTTGATCCCTGCCTCCTGTACAGTATCACAAACCTCCGTCCATAGTTCTTCAGGCATTCTATCAGATCTAATCACTTTAATCAATTTCCATATAATCATAAGGGATTACCATATAATCATAAGGGATTTGCCAGTCCAGGTTCGATGCATGAGACAGGGTGCTCAGAACTGGTGCGCTGGGATGACCCTGAGGGATGGGATGGGGAGGGAAGTGGGGGGGGGGGGTTCAAGATGCGGAACACATGTACACCCATGGCTGATTCATGTCAATGTATGGCAAAACCACTACAATATTCTAAAGTAATTAGCCTCCAATTAAAATAAATAAGTTTAAAAATATAAAAAATTTTAAAAAAAATTTAAAGGAAAAAAAATCATAAAAGATTTGATTCAGGTCATACCTGAATGGTCTAGTGGTTTTACCTACTTTCTTCAGTTTAAATCTGAATTTGGCAATAAGGTCATGATCTGAGCCACAGTCAGCTCCCAGACTTGTTTTTGCTTACTGTATAGAGCTTCTCCATCTTTGGCTGCAAAGAATATAATTAATCTGATTTCGGTGTTGACCATCTGGTGATGTCCATGTGTAGAGTCTTCTCTTGTGTTGTTGGAAGAGGGTGTTTGCTATGACCAGTGCGTCCTCTTGGCAAAACTCTATTAGCCTTTGCCTTGCTTCATTCTGTACTCCAAGGCCAAATTCGCCTATTATTCCTACTCCTCCTATGACTTCCTACTTTTGCATTCCAGTCCCCTATAATGAAAAGGACGTCTTTTTTGGGTGTTTGTTCTAGAAGGTCTTGTAGTCTTCATAGAACCATTCAACGTCAGCTTCTTCAGGATAACTGGTCAGGGCATAAACTTGGATTACTGTCATACTGAATGGTTTGCCTTGGAAATGAACAGAGATCATTCTGTCATTTTTGAGACTGCATCCAAGTACTGCATTCCGGACTTTTTTGTTGACTATGATGGCTACTCCATTTCTTCTAAGGGATTCTTGCCCACAGTAGTAGACATAATGGTCGTCTGAGTTAAATTCACCCATTCCAGTCTATTTTAGTTTGCTGATTCCTAAAATGTCAGTGTTCACTCTTGCCATCTCCTGTTTGACCACTTCCAATTTGCCTCAATTCATGGACCTAACATTCCAGGTTCCTGTGCAATATTGCTCTTACAGCATCACTTCATGCCAAATAGATAGGGAAACAATGGAAACAGTGACAGACTTTATTTTGGTGGGCTCCAAAATCACTGCAGACAGTGACTGCAGCCATGAAATTAAAAGACACTTGCTCCTTGGAAGAAAAGTTATAACTAACCTAGACAGCATACTAAAAAGCAGAGACATTACTTTGCCAACAAAGGTCCCTCTAGTCAAAGGTATGGTTTTTCCAGTAGTCATGTATGGATGTGAGAGTTGGACTATAAAAAAAGCTGAGCACTGAAGAACTGATGCTTTTGAACTGTGGTGGTGGAGAAGACTCTTGAGAGTTCCTTGGACTGCAAGGAGATCTAACCAGTCCATCCTAAAGGAGATCAGTCCTGGGTGTTCATTGGAAGGACTGATGTTAAAGCTGAAACTCCAATACTTTGTCCACCTGATGCAAAGAACTGACTCATTGGAAAAGATCCTGATGCTAGAAAAGATTGAAGGCAGAGGAGAAGGGGATGACAGAGGATGAGATGGTTGGATGGCATCACTGACTTGATGGACCTGTCTTGAGTAAGCTCTGGGAGTTGATGTTGTACAGGGAAACCTGGCATGCTGTAATCCATGGGGTTGCAAAGAGTCAAGCATGACTGAGTGACTGAACTGAAGGAGTTATCTTCCCCTTGCTAAAGATTATTCTGACTGGATTTGTAAATTATTATAGATTATTCTAAGTAGATTTATACTGATATGGATTTGTATTGTTTTCATGGATTGTTTCATATATTTTAATTTGTATCTGTTGTAGGAAGTGAAATTCAAACTGTTTCAATAATAAAAATCTTAGTCCTCTATAATAAATACATCACAAATTCAGAACAATCTTTTGGAAAATGGGATACTCTAAGGTAATACAGGCAGACGGTACTGTTGACCAAAATGTAAAGCCTTAATCATATAAAGAAGTCAAAGCAACAAAATTCAAGCTTCTTTAGTTCATAAAGAAGAAAAGGAGGAGATGATAAATAAAAACATATGATTTAAATGAAAATTAGTATTACAGTATAAAAAGTATACACAGAGATTATTTTTATAAGTAACACAAAATAATCCAAAGTAAGTCTGTGAAAAGAGCTTGAATGTAGAAAGAACAAAGTGGATTTGGTAAAATAATCATGTAATTTCACATCTCGATGATAAGTGAGAAAGATGCTTTTGAGTTTTGTCTGTTTTAACTCCCAGAATTAATAAAAGATCTCTTGCTTTCTTCCAGTTAAAAAGAGAGAGAGAACTGTTTACCTAGCTAGGAAAATTAGAGAAGCTTACTTAATTGACATTTTTACTTTTATCTGAATTTTTCTGAATATTAAGGAAAGATTTTCCATATTTTGCCAATATTAACTCTAAACTTGAAGCCAGTAATTCTCTCAAGAGACCTAACATTATTGTTCTTTGTATATTTGCACTAACTACATATTTTCTGGAAAAGGAAGAGGTCTTGCTTACCTATCAATCTCTAACACTGATTATTATTGAGTATCACTTAGAGAAAATTCATTTGTTTAACAAATTCTAGAGTACCTGTTAAGTCCTACACGCTATGTGGGGTTTTTAGGAATGTAAAGGTGAGGAGAAACTGAAATGTGGCTGTTTTCTTCAGACTAATGGAGAAGATCAACAGTAATTAAATTATCACACAAATAGAAGTGACATGAAAAATGAGGAGTACTGGACAGATGATTAGGTGACATCTCTTATACAAGCTATTTCCAAAGTGACTGATTAAGAAAATTCTACAATACAGAGACAGAGTTAGAGCCTCTAATTCTAAGTGCCAGAACCTAGCCTGCACTTTCAGAATGACTTCATTCAATACCTCACAGAGAATTTCCTTCAGAAATAACTTGAAAAGAGAACACCACAGGGGACTTCACATTATATCTTAGAACCTGGAAAAACTGACCCCACCTTCAAGAACAAAGGTTAAAAGTCATCTGCTTGGCGATCTCATGAAAGTGAAATACTCAAATAGCAACATCATACTCAAAGCCATTTTTTTGAGAATATGAACACTGAGACTTAATATAGTAACTCTAGACCAAATGCCAGAATGAAAGAAAATTATGAAATAGAAGAGTGTGTTCATTTATTTAGCAAATGTCTATTAAAATCTACTATATGCGGGTGTGTCCCAGACCCTGGAAATACAGCACTGAACGTTCCTGTGCACAGTAGAGGATGGCAGAGGTGCAGCGACACAGGATGGAAAAGAAACAGACCACTTAGAGGCTTCTGAGTCTCTTCAAAGGCAGCCTCCACATGGGTGAAATACTTGTTTGCTCAACAAAGCAACCTGGACTCTTTACCCAACCAACAGAGATCAGAAAGAAGTCAGAAATAGTTCCAACATTTTGAGGTACATGGTATTCACTGCCTTGTTGACATTAGTGCCGCTTGCTACTCTTCTCTCCCTTTCTCGAGGGACTGTCCACTTGTTTAGCACAGAGGACCTTATTTGCTACCTCAGGATTCCAGAAAACCTACACATCCAGCATTCAACCTACAGAAAAGGGGAGATTTGGTCCACCTGTAATGTTTATCTACCTCTCTGTAGTAGCTTGAGCCTCTAAAAAGCAGCCAATATTTCAAAGCTAAAGCTTACCTATACCACAGAAGTAGGATAAAAATGTCCACAGCTAGTTTGCAGAGGTCCACTCCTGCATCCCTGATCATATGATTTCAAGTAAATCTCCAAATAAACAGTTCTGTCTCCTCCAAAGCAGCCTGAATGCTTCTCCAGGGGCAATTGGTTTTTATGTAAACTTTATTATGGTCACTACTATGCTTAGATGTTTCAAACTATAGATAAAAAATAACCTCTTTTACAAAAAAAGGAAGAAAGAAAAGAAAGAACTCTAACTAAATAGCTTCACAACAGACAGGTCATTTTAAGAAAAGACATCCAATTATATAGAATCTGATTGCTGGTAATAATCTGGACGTCTTAAGAAATTTAGCAACTTCAGCACAAAACAACTGAAGTGAACTATTAATGATAAAATCATCCCCTAGATTCAACGTAACTACAGTTGCAAAAAGAGTGAGAAGGCTTACTGATTCACTGTCTCTCCTGTTCCCAGTTCCCAATGACAAACACATCAGATAGCAAATATTAAGGCTTTGTGAAAATTAGAATTCATAGGAGAAGACTATTTTTCAGTGGCAACATTTGATTCAGTGGCAATATTTGATTTTTCAATTTTGAATCTTGGACTCTGAAAACATAGAACTGATGATATAAATACACAAGAAAAAATTTCCATTGTATCTATATATGTATGTATCTGTGTATTTCACTTATGTAAGTCAAACATGAGAATTAGGCCTTGAACTAACAGACACTAACTTCAAGGTCCTTTGGGGAATGCAATCTTTTCATCTATAAATCCTTTCCCTTAAGGATATGAAGGTTTTCTGGATAAGTGTGTATTCCATATTATAATAAAACAACTCTAGTTATATATTTTTTCTTCATCTAGCAATAGCCTGAGTTTACAGTCAATTTGGAAAATTCTAAAAGCAGTCCATACCTCTGCCTTGAGCACTGCATTAAAACTCTCAGAGGAAACTTGCTAGTTCTCAGCAACGCATCTCTATTTGAAGGAGCTCTAAGCAGGAACAATGGAGACTGTTTTACACATGGACAGTGTGAATTCCTATCATGGAAAGAAAAGGCAAGTGGCATACTTTACTTCACTGCCTTCTCTGTAGAGCATACACACAGCTCTGTAAGCTCTGAGAGTGGTAAGCTGTCTCCTAGCAAAACCTTCATGGTGTATTGTATGATTAGCAATGTTGTTGGTGAAGGAATGATTGAAAGAATTTATGGCTTAGTTTGCTAAAGTTAAGTGAAGTCTCCATATGATTTCTCTAAAAGACAATGAGACTAAAATTCATCTTACTAGTAGGCAAATGAATTTCTGTGTTATGATAAATGGAGTTTCTTTTAGAGGTTGGAGATAACTATTCCTTTAGTTAGCAAAACCACTGTTAAGAGGAACATATTTTCCAAGTCCTGAAAGAATGTTTTTCTGAGAAAAATGAGAGAGCATCATGATTTTAAAAAGAAACTATCACTCACAGATTCCTTTCCCATCTTCTTTTGCAGCCGTGTTTGCCACTGGACGGCTTGCATGACAATGGCTTCCCACCGTCTTTCAAGATTCACAATGATCAGCTGCATGGGCTGGTGGTCTGCGTTCAGGTTGCAGGTCTCCCGGTCATCCAGAAGATGTTGGCATAAACGCAGGATGGAGGCCACTCCACGACGTCGCTGCTTGATTTCACGACAGAGGGACTGCAATGCAAAGAGGGACCGCTCCATGAGCATTTACAGGACAGAGTTCCCTTAAACATACAACATCCTCTTCCACCATAATTTTAAATTGTAGGGATATGCTCAACCACGAATAAATGGGACAATAAGGCCTCTGGGGTTACTTTTGGATTGTATATCTTCTACCTAAGTGATTTTTGCTTCATCTCATTCTTCTCCTCCTCTCCTCCTCTTTTTAAACTTATTTCTACATCTAAAATGTTGGGTCCGTCTTTGATACCTAGGTGATTACCTTGATGAAATAAATCATTTAGGTCATATGAATGCCAAACAGATTGCCATGCTTTGCTTCAAGGTCATAGAAAACACAAAAGACAGAAAAGTCCTCCAAAATAAATGAGAAATTTCCAAATTTTCTCCTAGATTCTCTGCAGCTAAAAGTTTACTTTTCTACAGACTGGAAATAAGTTAAATAAGATTGCAAAAAAACTGATATATAACAGCTAGTATTTGAAAAAATATGGTAAGCAACATTTCTCTTCCAAAACTTGATTAACAAAGCAATAATGTTTTGAAAACAGAAATTAGGATACAGGATGGTTATTGCATTATTTGTTAGTTGCTGTGTTTCTCATAATAGACATTCACACTATTTAAGAAGGATATGCATGCATCAAAATAACATTTTGCCCCCAGAAGCATTTGTATTACTGCAGTGACCCTAAGCTGAATGATTCAAGCAAAATAGTGGGCAAACATGTCTTAAAATATTGTATCTTTTCTTTGCCTACGGATAGTGTGTAAGTGATATTCTAATTCAAAGCCTTCAGGAGAAATGATGATTATATCCACAAACATCACTGAATTACTAATCTCCCTCTACCGCTACAATTGGACTGTTCTAACAGTTAACAGATTGCTTATTAATCAACAAGGGTAAACAAGACAATGCAATTTAATTTAGTGCTAGAGTTTTAATGCCTGAAAGTATTTGTGCTTAAAATGTTAATCTAGATAAGGCTTCATTAGAAGAAGTCTTAAAATGATTAAGTGCGGTTCACTGAAATGTGCACAGAGTGGTAGTAGATCAGCAGGTGGACGTTTCATACAGATGTTCCATTTATTGATATAATACATGCTATAGCCATTTAAACGACCCAAATTCAGTAATAGCTGGAATTCTATTATTTCTGTAATGAGAGAACCCTGTACCTTTAATATTTCTGAATTTTAAATAAGGAGAATGACAAATTCCCACACCTCTATTTATAGCAAAATATGACCAGGAATTTTATTATCCAATTTATACCAGTACAGCATTTTCAGTTATGTTTCTTGAACTTAGCCTTATTTATTTTCCTAGGGTTCATTACTATTTTCCTTATATAACTGCTGATAGAACCACCAGGTCTGACAAATTTCTTTACTGACACTATTCATTAGCTCAATGCTGAATGGAGAGAAACTCCTACACAATCAAAGATAAAACTTAAAGAGTCTACCAAAGCAACAGGCATTGTTTCCATCTCCTCCTCCAATTCTGCTGACTTTCTCTTTTACATGCTTTCTCTCCTTGCCTCTATTTCATTCTCTCTCTCACACACATAAACACATACCCTTCAATTTGCTCTCTTGCTCTAGAACAACTGTTGAGCAAGTCAAACTATTAAGTCCACTTAATATCTGTCAATTTTTCGCCCAAAGTTCAACACTTCAAGATGACATAATAATATAGCCAACTGGGATTGCTTCAAAAGAGTTCTATGAATATATATATAGAAGATTTTACTTTTTGTTTGTGCTTGTCATTAATTTGTTAAAAAAGGGCAGGGGGGTTCATGTTTGGGAACGCATGTAAGAATTAAAGATTTTAAAATTTAAAAAAAAAAAAAAAACATAAAAAAAAAAAAAGGGCAGGGGCTAGAAAATCAAAAGAGATGTTCCATGCTGCCAAACTGGATCTTGCAAAATTCTCTTTTAAGTTGCCTAAAAGAATAACTGCATTTCTACAGCCAACAAAGAGTCCTGATGTTTCTTAGCTGAATGAGAATTTGCCAGGGATGGCAGTAAAGGTATGTGTGGTGTTAGTCAGCACAGCCACATTAGGTGATATTTACAAAGCAGCCCAAACAGGCTTTATTCATCTCACAGGTGTTTTCAGACTTCTGAAACATACATGTGAGGTGGCTAGGGGAAATTTTCACAAAGCTGATTAGCCGTAACTTTTAATATGAATCTAGAATGTATCCAGTATTTAAGTATCCAGATGATCCTCACTCCACATCTGAACCCCAGTCAGTTGATGGGTTTTAAACCACGTGTTAGGTGTTCTTAAAAATTGTTGACACTTAATATCAGACTTTTATGTCTCCATAATTCTGCAAATTTAAAAAATTTAAATATCCAAAGAACTCAGTGTATATTCTAGATTAATAATTTCTCCTGTATGCACACTTCAGAAATAACACTACTTTAAAGAGGAGAGAGAGGAACACTGAGAATTTTACATGGAAACATATTTTTCAGTAATTTTTTACATCTAAGAGATATAATTGATAAAATTACATTCTTTTTACACAAATGTGTTTCCATGTCAACCATTAAAATATACATATTTATTTATAATCACAAACACATACTAAATAAAATCAGTGCATTTGCTGGCAATGTTTCTTAGAATCAGTAGAGTTCACATTATTTCTATGATAAACTATGTATAGAGAAATGTTAAATATAACTACATAGGAACAAAATGATTATTATAACTATCTTTGGCTTACATTTTTAGAGAAAAGCACTTTTAAACAGAAACCCAAGCTAAGCAATCTAAGTAATTCTCAGAAACAAGATGAACTCATCCCTGCCTCCAGACCTCCTCAAATGTGTATTGTACCTTGCATCTGCTAGGCATTATTTTAGGCGTGGAGGCATCAAAAAAAGAGCAGGTTACTGTTCCCACTCTCAAGAACCGGAAGTCTACTGGAAATGGACTAAACAAATAAGTATGGTACCAAGAATGATACAGAGAGGTAAGTGCTAACTGAAGTTTGTGCAGGTTGCTATCAGAGGAGCCATGAAATCAGGGAAACAATGTGAGCCAGACTGTCCAAGTCGGGTAGTTGAGGTTACAAGGACAGAAGGTCCAGTAGCAAGTAGTCTGGGCCACTGGGAGTACCAGGCATGTTGGAGAAAAGAGAGAATGGAGCCCCTGGAAAAGGAAGTAAAGAACAGAAAATTCTGGAAGGTTTTGTTACACATACACATATATCGATTATTTTTGAAACTTTCTCCCATTTAGGTTGTTACATAATATTGAGCAAAGTTCCCTGTGTTATATAGCAAGCCCATGTTGGTTATCCATTCTAAATATCACAGTGTGTACATACATGTCAGTCCCAAACTCCTTAAGTATCCCTTCCTCCCACCTTTCTTTCCTAGTAACCATGAGTTTGTTCTCTAAGTCTGGAAGTCTTTTTGCTGTACACCTGAAACTAACATAACACTGTTAATCAATTATATTTATAATCCAGTATAAAAAGTTATAAGTTCTGGAGAAGATATGGAGAAAAGGGAATCCTCCTACATTGTTGGTGGGAATGTAAACTGGTGCAGGAATTGTGGAAAACAGTGTGGAAGTTCACCAAAAACCTAAAAACAGAATTAACATATGATCCAAAAACACCACTCCTGGGCACATATGCAGACAAACTCTAATCCAAAAGGGCACATGCCTCCCTAGGTTCATGCATGCATGCATGCTAAGTCACTTCAGTCGTGTCCAACTCTTTGCAATCCTATGGAGGGTAGCTCGCCAGTCTCCTGTTGATGGGATTCTCCAGGCAAGAATATGGGAGTGGGTTGCCATTCCCTTCCCTAGGGGATCTTCCTGATCCAGGGATTGAACTCACATCTTCTGCTCTGCACTGTAAGTGGATTCTTTACTACTGAGCCACCAGAGAAGCCCTAGGTTCTACTCAAAATAGCCAAGACATGGAAACAATCTAAATGTCCATTGACAGATGAATGGACAAAATGATGTGGTACATATCTACAGTGGAATATTATTCAGTCATAAAAAATAATGAAATAATGTCCTTTGCAATAACATGGATACAACCAGAGATTATCATACTAAGTGACATAAGTCAGAAAGAGAAAGACAAATATAATTATTTGTCTATTTCACTTATAGATAAGTGAAATATTTATTTCACTGATATGTGGAATCTAAAATATGACATAAATGAACCTATCTATGAAACAGACTCATAGACATAGGGAACAGATTGGTGGCTGCCAAGGGGAGGGATGGAGGGGGAGGTTATGGTTAGCAGATTTAAGTTATTATACATGGAATGAATAAACAACAGTTATACTACATAGCACAGAGAACTATATTCAGTATCCAATGTTAAACCATAATGGAAAATAATATTTTAAAAAGATGTATATATATATGTATATATATACACATAAATATATAACTGAATCACTTTGCTATACAGCAGATTAATGCAATATTATAAATCAACTATACTTTAAATTTATCATTTTAATTTACAAAAAGAAAAATTTGGAAGATTTTTCATTATCGCCAGGTTTGAAGCATTGTCCTTGATATCCAATGAGATCATGCTGGTTCCTAAGCATAATCATATTGCCTTCTCAGAAAAGTAGAAAGGGAAGAAGTGGGAAAGAGAATGTAAATATAAAGAAGGAGAATAATTGAAATGTCTAAGAGAAAAAGATTCCAAATGCCTTTATATTTAGCTATCATTATTATTTGGTAATCTTTAGTCATTTTTTTCCTAAAGAGCTACCTTTGTTAGTATGGAGGTCATTGTCTTAGTATCACTTCAGAATCTTATTGTTGGAATATAGTTTGGTGTGATACTTTTAAGTCTCTAATGACCTACTTTATTTGCTTATTTTACATTTCCATTCAGTTTCTTCATGTTACTTTAAAAGTGAATTTGCTATCAAAGTTGAGAAGCACATAAGCAAAAATCAAAATTCCTAAGTTGTTTTTTCCTTTACAGTTCACCAACCCTTTAAACATATCTTCTTGGACATGTTACAAGAGTGCTGTCAACAGATTGAAGGTATTTGTTTTACACTTACAAACTTGCAATATGATTTTCAATCCACTAATGGTGGTACAAAGGGGTGTTTTGGTTTATCTGGGGATTTTCTCCTCTCCTGACCTGCTCTATGAGTTTCTTTGATAGCTGAAACTACTCATATTATGGAGCCAAACTTGATGTTGGTGTAGTTTTATTAACTAAAATCATAAATCAATTATTTTTTAAATTGTTATTGAACGGCTAAAAAAATTAATGAATCAATCAATGAATATATCTTTTCAGCCAGTGATAACTTTATATTATTCATATTTGCTTGATAATCTCCAGAATTTTAATATATTAAGAATGCTAATTGTTTGAATACTATATTTTGGGATTTTATACCTTTTGGTTATTTTTGTCAAGTAAGTAATTTACCAACTAATGACTAACATGTTTGGCATTGAGCTAAATTAAATAGAAGCTTTGTTCTGAGAGAGTTTACATAGTAATAAAAACCTTGATGACTGTTTGGCAGGTACAAGGCATCATAATGTTAATGCCTATAGCCAACGTATGGGAAGAATGTACAGCAGATGCAAAAAATGAGAGGCTATGATGGTACCTCTGCTGCTGCTGCTGCTAAGTCGCTTCAGTCGTGTCCAACTCTGTGCGACCCCAGAGACAGCAGCCCACCAGGCTCCCCCATCCCTGGGATTCTCCAGGCAAGAACACTGGAGTGGGTTGCCATTTCCTTCTCCAATGCGTGAAAGTGAAAAGTGAAAATGAAGTCGCTCAGTCATGTCCAACTCTTCGCAACCCCATGGACTGTAGCCTACCAGGCTCCTCCGTCCATGGGATTTTCCAGGCAAGAGTACTGGAGTGGGGTGCCATTGCCTTCTCCGATAGTACCTCTATGACTCTCCAAAAGATGCTTTTGGCTTGTTGGTTTGGAATCATCATTTGGAGGCAAGTTGGGAAAGATCACATGAATGATACTTCTTGTAGAAGTAAACATTTATTGGGTGTCATGTGTCAAACACCATACTTTTCATTACAGGATTGGTACTGGTGGATAAGAGGCCAATAATATGATGTGGTACCTGATCTTAAGGGCTCGTAAACTGGCTGTAAAGAGAAGACTCTTGGCTACTCACAATAAGAGATATTAATGCAACACAAAGGCTTTTGATAAGACCTAACCCATCAAGATATTGTAGGTTTTTAAGTGAGGTAAGTGAGGTAAATGTACCTTGTGAACAGTGAGGCTGTGACCCAAAAGTAACATGGAGTTGATATACATACTAAATTATGGGCACTGGCTTTGAAGATGAGAAAGATCATTACCAGCTAAAGTAGATAGTTGCTAGGTTTCTCCTCTTAGTAGTATTTTCTTAGTTATTTTTCACTAATTTCCAATACTAATGACAAATCTTTTGTATATTTCTGTATGCTATGCATTTTCTTAGGTATTTCATATGTATCAACTCATTTAATTCTCAAAATAGCACTCTGAGATCACATGAATGATATCGGCTTCTTGAAGAGGGTCTGAGACATACATTACTGTCATCTACCTATTTTATAAATGAGATGATGGAGACACGAAGAGGTTAAGTATCTGACCAGTGATGACACAGTTAAAAAGTAGCAAATGATTTTAACCCATGCAGTCTAAATCAAGAGCCAATCCATGAAACTATGCCACACTGCCTTTCATAAGAGAGCTGAAGAAGCTTGCAAAATTTTGACATTTTCAGACCATTTCTGCCCCTGAGTCCTAATTAGAAGTGGTTGCAGCCATAAACTTACTGCCGATGAGAGGACCAACATCTTGGTTCATATACCTGTCAGGGGTTTATCTTATACCCATTCCTAATCCTGCAAATACAGTAAGAATCAGTAAACTATACAATTCTTAAGCCCAGGGAAGTTAAATAGCAGAGGTGGAAAAATACAAATTAATTCATTGAACAAATATTTAATAAACACATATTATAATGGGCACTGTTCTCAGTGGTTGAGACACATCAGTGAACAAAACATAGTCAAAACGTTCTGCCCTCAAGAACCTCATATTTTAGCAGACAGTGGGAGCTAATCTCTTTTCTGAGAAAAAGATGTAAATTATATAAATAATAAAGAAGAGATTTAACAAAAGTGAGAAACATTCATTAGGCAAACGATTAGCAAAGTTTCCAGCAAGGGGTCAGGAGATATTTTGGTCCTGACAGCTCCATTCTTGAGACAATTATGTGCTTAACTATACCTACTGTATAATGTATGCTGCAAATAAGAATTTCCAACCTAGAATTGTAAAGGAGTAATTTTTCAAAACAGAAAAAAAAACACCCCAAGTGAGGTATGAATGATGACTTGAATATTTAAAGAAAATATGGACAAAAGACATCTTCATATTTTAACTGATTTCGAACTTAAAAGATATCAGCCAATACAGGAACTCAGCTCAGTCACAAACTCTGGGACTTCATCTATATTGAAGCTAAATATTCTATAAGCATGCAGTGAAGTGCAAAAAATAGCAATTGAAAAATGACATGATTAAATGGCACGACATGCAATCATTTGCTCTCAATTATATCAATGTATCTTCTTCATTTCTAGGAGTCAGGCAGAAATATTGTTTTTTAAATGCCTCTATTAAATTGGTCACCAATAATAAAATAGATGAGAGTCCTAATAAGCTCATTTACATACCATACATCATACACTACAAAACTATTCTCTCCAAACAGTTTTACTCACAGATTTGTCTCCTGGTTGTCATGCGTCTTTGCTACATTAGCAGATTTTAAAAGCATAATACTGCCTTCAGGACCATTTGTAGAAAAACATTTGTGAAACTTTTCCAGTTAACCCTTGGCTGGGTCCTTATTGCTAATTATGGAAAAGGTATTGATATAATATCTTGGCTGTCACATTTTATTATGATGACAGTAGAAGCAGAATCTAGGTCTGACATTTTGGAAATACCATCTAATTGCAAGTCAGAAACAGAGAATGACAGTTTTAAGTAGATTAGAAGTTCTTGCAAAATAACAAACTGGCTTATTTAATGTAAAAGCTAGATTTTTAAAATAGCATTAAAGCCCCCTGAATTGATTCACCAAGCACATCTCTATCAGCTCCTTGAAGAGGGTCTGGGATGTGTGCCAAAATAGTTTTAAAATTGCACATGACAGTATAAGTCTAGATTCTAATGCTAAATGATTTCTTTTAGTCATTTAAAATCAAAGTATTTTCAGTGAACACTTTCATTTGTAAGAAAAACCATCTCCCCTCTGTTCATCTAGGCTTCAGATAAGTGAAATGCCATCTTTACCGCCATGGCCTAATTAGCCTGACCTTTGACCTAGAAAAAGATCTTGTTCTTGTAATCTAGAATCCTCACCAATCAAGACGAATCATTAAGGGCCACCATGACTATTACTACTAAAAATTCTTAGATACCCTTTGATGAATGGTGTCATCGAAGGAAAAACCATTCTTTTAACACACTCATATTTATGTTTTAATGTTTTATACCTTCATCTGTTTAAAAAATATTAATTCTATTTGGAAAGGAGTATTTCTATTTCTCTCAGCTACTTTTTAACTGTGGACCAAACTTAATAAGCATTCTAAAAAAGAAGACTCTGTTATTCCATGAAAGCTATTGCTAGCCCTGTGTGGCATTCTTTAATTTCTTTGTGACTTACCCTAAACTGTGTTAAGTACTTTAAAATGTTTGTTTTTAAGAATCAAGCTCAGTGGTCATGTGCTTAGTTCATATTCACACGTAATTAGTAATATGTTATATACTTACTTTTCTAAATTAAAAATACTATTAAAATTCTAGACATATAGCACAATATGAAGATTAAGTTACTCTAAAGAAAACTGTAATAGCTTACGGATTGCTTGTGTCATTACTGAAATGCTGGTATCTATTACAGAGTCCCTCTGGAATAAAGAATGCACTTCTGGCAATAATCTCCTAAAAACATGTCTGTTATTGTTAAGATGCTAAACTAGTTGCAATTATAGAAAGGTAACTTCTAGCAATAAGAGGGAAGGGGTGCTGGATATAAATGCAACTTAGCCATTATACTGTAAATACCTTTTCTGAAAATCCTACAGTCACTTTTCATAAGCAGATAAGGCATTAATTGCCATTTATTTTTACATTATTATATTTTGAAATCTTTTTACAATGCCCACTGTGCTTTTTATCTCTTACTGATTCCATGGGAAGTATTTTAAAATAATTCTGGAGAACAGATGAAGGTGATTTTCTTCTTGGGTTATTTATGGATCCCAACTATCTGAACTCATCTGTGAGTTCAGGTAAAAGAAGAATTATCATTAAAAAAAACACACCTGGAGAATGAAGCACCATTCAGAAGGAAAGCCAAAGAGCACAGGAGCAAAGATGACACATACGGAATTCCCAGGGATAGTGTGGATCATAGAGAAAACAGATCACTGGACTTATTAATTTCACAAATCAGTCAACTCTGCTGTGTGATGCTTTTCTAATGCTCTTACCCATACACAGTTGACTATTCCTCACCCGTCTTCTCCACCAAATCCTATTTTTTTCAGACTTATCTCTGGCTAACTTACTTGTATTTCCTATGAAGCCACTCCTGGAACTCATCACAAAACTCAGTGTTACTTGAAGTATAACAGCTAGGAACTGGTTTTTTAGGGAAGTATTACTGCTATTCAAGAATCCTACAGATGGGAAGTAAATGAATTCGAGAACTCCAGGGACCCAACAAGAGTGCAGGAAGAAAGTTAGGCTATGGGGAATAACACCACTAAAAAAGTGGAAAATGATACTAGGGACAAAAGTCAACATTAGAAAGACCTTTCTGTTTTTTCATTTTATACCTTCCTGACCTGGAAGAGGCTGAGGTATAGCCAGCTCCATAAACTTCATATTTCTGATTTTATTTTCATAGCACCTAAAATAAATAGGACGCTTTTCTGTGGGCTTGGACCCTTGGGAATTTGCTTCTTAGCTCTTTCCTTTGCGTTTGTGGAGGAAGCCCAGGGCAACTCGACTCCTTTTTCACCGGCTTTCAGTATTCCCAGATGTGCAGTAATACTAACCACACTCCCAGGGTCGTTTAGAAGTTTAACTAATATATAATGGCAAAACACTCTTCAACTGTTATATGAAGTAGTAGAGAGATGCTGACTAAATATTAGCCAACTGGTAAATTGCTATAATGATTACTTAGCTCAAAGCAATATTCCACAACCTTATGGGAAGGAAATGTAATAAGAATTTCATTCTTTAAACACTCCCATAGCTCAAACAAAGCAGAGGTCCAGGAGAAATTTTTGAGAGCAGTTTCTTGAACAAAGCTAATTTTCCTTTTAGAAGAATATGTTTTCTTTTTCTGAGAAAAGACACCACATCCTTCTCTTGCTTGCTCCCCCAAACAAGATTAAATACATTGGGGGATAGTTTTCTCATTAATCTCCTTCATCTGTCAGCAACGCAGAACACAAGTGATCTAAGCATAAATGTGTTTTCGTGGAACGTTTGAGAGGCAACTTGGATTGAGGGGGAAAAGAAACAACTTACAGTCTTCTCATACAATAACTAGTTATGTGATCTTGAGTAAACGATAGAACTTTTATGTGCCCTCAATACCCCATCTCTAAAATGCAATGATCCTTTAGTGTTTACCATCTTCTAGTATCTCATTATTATATAACTTTGTTCTGAGACAGGAAGTTTCATATGGTGGTCCTTTAAAAAATAATAAAACATTGAATATCTCAATTCAGTTGCAAGAGGACTCTCATCTTTGCTGATGAACTTTTAGGGATGATAGAATATTAGTTTCATTTAGTCTGTATCATTCTTACTCATTTTCCTCTTTACTGGCCTGCACTGTGGGCAATGGCTTTAATTGGACAAGTGGGTTGTTGCAATCATTTGCACAAATCGTCCTTACTTGGTCTCAAGATTCTCCTCATGTCTCCGTCATGTTCTAACATCTTCAAAGTCTAACTCCAAATATTTTCATAGTGAGAACCACATGCCTAAGCAAAGTACACAAGACTGCAAATTTAACTGCCAGTGTTGCTTTTGTAAAACTGTGAAGTCTGTTCTACCAGAGTTTATATTATAGACAGTTAGGATGACATAGTTGAATGGATCCATTGGTTCTCTTGCTGGTAGTCTTGGCTGACAGATAAAGAAGTGAATTGGTTTTCAAACATCTCTCCAGGCTCTAAAGGACATTTCTCCTGTCATGACTGAGAAGCAACAAAGAGGGGCATTTTTTAGAAAATGAGGAGAGCATAGGACGAGGAGCCAGCATAGGATAATAGGAGGAGCCTATTATCCTGTGCATCTCAAATGAGCTTCTAACATCAGACCTGTCTACCTGGTTTTACTTACCTTGATGACATTAAACTGAAAAAGAGAGAAAAATATCCTTGGGGAAGAAAATATTATATTTTAAATGTATAGGGTATAAGTAAGGATTTAATCAACAATTTGGAGTGTCAGGAAAATTAAAAGAGATGTTAGGCCATCTTTTTGCCAGATAGGAATAATGATTTATGCCTCCACTCTATCTTAGAGAGGTTTGGGGAGGATTAATGAGTTAATGCGTGTAAGGCTCCTTAAGCTCCTCATATGGAGGTAAAACACAAACACAAGGGGAAAAATGATAGCAAACTCCATACTGAGTTGAACTCCTGAGAATAAGGCCCCTGGAAATGAGAAGACGTTGCAGGTCAAGATGGTTAGTCTCTGAGTTCCAATGCCAGAAGAGCCTTGGTTTGTTGTCATACTTATTTGTAATACTGTTTAAAACAGTACTTCATAGTATTAGTGTTTCTACATTTCCTGCCAATCACAATGTTCGTTGTGATGATCATTTTTAATTTCTATTCATCGAATGAGATGGGTTTACCCTATTTTATAGATGAATGATTAAGATGTGAAAATCACAAAGGCATCAGTGGTGACTCAGAAAATCATCGACTTGGTATTATTGGACTATGGCCTGGATTAGGATTTAGGAGATACGGGCTGCCATCTGGCTCTGGTTGTGTGGTCTTGGGTGAACTATTTAATTTAGCAGAGGTTGAGCTAGCCAAATGACCTCAAATACCATCTTGTGATGAAATTCTATAATCTGCTAAGTACTTCTTTAGTATCTAGCAACCCTAAAGCAATGTCTGTGTTACTGTGAAGGGCATGTAAAAAAACAAAAACTTGAAGATAGTTCCTACTCCTGGATGGACCTAGAAATTATCATACTAAGTGAAGAAAGCCAGACAGAGAAAGATAAATATATGATATTACTTATATGTAGAATCTATAAAAATGATAAAAATGAACTTATTTACTAAACAGAAATAGACTCACAGACAGAAAACAATCTTATAGCTACCAAAGGGGGAGGTATAAATTAGGAGTTTGGGATTAACAGATACAGACTACTATATATAAAATACATAATCAATGAGAATTCACTGTATGGCCCAGGGAATGATACTCAGTATTTCATAATAAACTATAAGAGAAACTATCTATCTACAACTGAATCCCTTTGTTGTATACCCAAAACCAGAGTAGCATTGTAAATCATTTCAATAAAAATTGTTTTAAAAGTTCCTACTCTTAACAAGTTTATACACTTAAAACAACAATGAAATATCATCATGTACCTATTAGAATGCCCAAAATTTGGAATACATAACACCAAATGCTGATGAGGTTATGGAGAAACAGGAGCTCTCATTCATTGCTGGTATGAATGCAAAATGGTACCAACACTTTGGGAGACATTTTGGGAGTTTCTTACAAAACTTACTACCATATGATTACCATATGATTACACTCTTACCAGATGATCCAGCAATCACACTCCTTGGTAGTTACCCCAAAGGAGTTGAAAAGTTCTATTCCCACAATAAACTGCACATGGATATTTATACCAGCTTTATTTATAACTATAGAAATTTGGAAACAACCAAGATGTAATTTAGTAGATGAATTAACTAATAAACTGTGGTACTTCCAGACAATAGAATCTTATTCAGTGCCAAAAAGAAATGACTTATTAAACCATGAAAAGACATGGAGAAATCTTTAATGCATATCATTAAGTGACGCTAATCTGAAAGGGCTACATACTATGATAGAACTATGATATTTTGGAAAAGGCAAAAGTATGAGGAATGAAAAGACCAAGGGTTTCCTGAGGTTGGGGTGGGGAATGGGGGATGAGGAATGAATAGGCAGAATATAGAGGATTTTTAAGGCAGAGAAATTACTCGGGATGTTGATGGGATTATACATTTATCCAGACCCACAGAATGTACAACATAACTGTAACATAAACTCTTGACTCTAGGTTTATGATGTGTCAGGGTAGGCTCACCAGTATATACAGAACAGGACATCAAAAAGGAGGGAACTAAACATATAGATCTTCCCTGGTGGCTCAGTTGGTAAAGAATCTGCCTATGATGCAAGAGACCTGGGTTCAATCCCTGGGTCAGGAAGATCCCCTGGAGAAGGAAATGGCAACCCAATCCAGGATTCTTGTTTGGTATATCCCATGGACAGAGGAGCCTGATGGGCTACGGTCTATGGGGTCACCAAGAGCTGGACATGACTTAGCGACTAAACCACCAAAGTGAAAGTGAGTGTCTGACTCTTTACGACCTCATGGACTGAATTCTCCAGGCCAGAACACTGGAGTGAGTAAGCCTTTCCCTTCTTCAGGGATCTTCCCAATCCAGAGATCAAACCCAGGTCTCTCACATTGCAGGCAGATTCTTTACCAGCTGAGCCACAAGGGAAACCACCAAACACATAAAGAAACAATGATAATCAAATAGTAGGAAAACTTTCCTGATCTAAAGCAGAATTTAATTTTTCAAAATCAAGTAGGACTCACCAAGCTCTCAGAAGAAGAGATAAACACTTTATCACATACAAGCGAAAAACGAAGTTACTATGTGGCCACAAAAATTAGACTTCACCTTTACCACCACAAATGCCAAAAGAATCATTAGCAGTTTTGATGGCAAAAGATTATACAACCCATAACAAAATTTTTAATTCAGCCAAGCTATTGTTTGTATGTGAGGTCAAGAAAAATACATTTTCAGACATGCAATGGTTTGGGGAATATACCAAGAATGCACTTTTTCTATAAAAATTATTAGAAGACAATCCAAGAATCAATATTAAGAATAATTTTTTCAGTAAAAAACTATGGTATAAAAAAATTGAGGTTGAGCAATAAAAAAATTTGTGTAAAGAATTAATTCTGAAATATTGTTCATATTCTTATAAAATAAATGCAAATGCCAAAAGAAGTTATTGAAAGTACAAGAACAAATATAGTTATATTAATAATACTAGCTGCACCAGTACTTTACTGACATATTTCTTTCTACATTTAAATCAACAAGACATGTTACCTGTGCCAGCATCCTGACTGAAATTCATTACTAGGAAGATGTTTACCTTTACATTTTATGCAGTATCTCTACTCAAATTATAAAGACACTATAATGTTAGAAAGAAAATGGGTACGAAGGGACAACAGCCATGGTGACAAAGGTAACAACATTGCAACTTGGGTTCAAAAGATTCTTCTGTCCTTCTGAGGTAGCATTTTCAATGACACAAACGTGAATCCTGGTATATAAAGTTAATTATAAACCAGTAATTTTACGCCAAAGCCAAAGTATTGTTTAGAGGAATTAAATGGCATCTGCCATTGAATAAATTTAATGATAGAAAAAAGATGGCTAGTGCAGAATCACAGAATGCTACAGCTGAAGAGAATTTTTTTCAGTCAAGAGCCCAAATTTACAAATAAAGAATATTAGACAAGGAGAAGAGAAATTAGTTGCTGAGATTATACAGTTGAAAATCCTAGATTGTAATACTGCCAACTAACAGAACCTAGTGAGGATATTCAATGAATACCATTGATTAGTTAAATTATAAAAGAATGATATGGAAAATTATAGAAAGATGGTTGACAATTTAACATGAACATTGGGGAAAAAAAAGAAGTTTTGTTTGTTTCCTTAAATGAAAGTCTAATTGTGTATGTGGGGGTATGTATGTATCTGTAGACCAATGATCTGTAAGAAATATGATGAAGCTATAAAGGGGTATTTACAAGAGAGTCAGGGAGACAGAAAGTAGAGAAGAAAATGCCCTCCAAGAATCCCTACCTTGCACAAAACCTGTAAAGTAGCCCAATGTGGAGACCCACCTTTGATAATCTGGAATCTAGTTTTCTGCACCCTAGAAAAGCTGTCCAGTCCATAGATCAGAGCACAAACTTCGGAGGTCTGCTGACTACCTCCTTTTTTTTCTCTAGGCTTGAGAGGAAAACAACTTTCTTGTGACCTTCCTTACCTACACAGTAATAGGTAAATGATGCAACTAATAGATAATTCAGTTCCTAATGATCATACAACGAATACTGAAGTAATTGAAACCCATGGAAAGGTCTCCATCTACTATTTACCACTTATGTTATCCACTGTATATACATATACTGTTTTAAAATAAGTGCCTTTTAAGAAGGGCAAGTTTACGCTATAGTAATTATAATGTTGGTAGCTAATATGTATTGAGTTCCCATCAGGCAGGCTCTATTTTAAAGAACTTTCATATATATTATATCATTTAATACTCATAGCCACTCTATGAGATTAGGTGTTATTACTATGCCTATTTTAAAGATAAGAATCCTGGGGCTTTAAGAAAAATCATGGATTAGAAATAGGTAGAAACAGGATAAACTCAAGCATCTTGAACTTTAAGCTTCTACACTGCAATGGATCAAATTCACTGCTTCAACCTTATCTACATGAAGGGCAATTCTACAATTGTGTATTCCCAGTTTCTTCCTAATTTGAGTTTATTTACAACTAAAATAATATTTAAGTAATGTTAAGGCTGTATATTGTCACCCTGCTTATTTAACTTAGATTCAGAGTACATCATGAGAAATGCTGGGCTGGAGGAAGCCCAGGCTGGAATCAAGATTGCTGGGAGAAATATCAATAACCTCAGATATGCAGATGACACCACCCTTATGGCAGAAAATGAAGAAGAACTACAGAGCCTCTTAATGAAAGTGAAATAGGAGTGTGAAAAAGTTGGCTTAAAGCCCAACATTCAGAAAACTAACATCATGGCATCTGGTCCCATCACTTCATGGCAAATAGATGGGGAAACAGTGGAAACAGTGGCTGACTTTATTTTGGGGGGCTCCAAAATCACTGCAGATAGTGATTGCAGCCATGAAATTAAAAGACACTTACTCCTTGGAAGGAAAGTTATGACCAACCTAGACAGCACATCGGAGAAGGCAATGGCAACCCACTCCAGTACTCTTGCCTGGAAAATCCCATGGACGGAGGATCCTGGTGGGCTGCAGTCCATGGGGTCGTGAAGAGTCGGACACGACTGAGCGACTTCACTTTCACTTTTCATTTTCATGCATTGGAGCAGGAATGGCAACCCACTCCAGTGTTCTTGCCTGGAGAATCCCAGGGATGGGGGAGCCTGGTGGGCTGCCATCTATGGGGTCGCACAGAGTCAGACATGACTGAAGCGACTTAGCAGCAGCAGCAGCAGCAGCAGCAGACAGCATATTAAAAAGCAGCTGGAGCCAATTATACAGAGTGAAGTAAGCCAGAAAGAAAAACACCAATACAGTATACTAATGCATATATATGGAATTTAGAAAGATGGTAACAATAACCCTGTATGTGAGACGGCAAAAGAGACACAGATGTATCGAACAGTATTTTGGACTCTGTGGGAGAGGGAGAGGGTGGAATGATTTGGGAGAATGGCACTCACACATGTATAATATCATATAAGAAATGAATCACCAGTCTAGGTTTTATGCAGGATACAGGATGCTTGGGGCTGGTGCACTGGGATGACCCAGACAGATGGTATGAGGAACGAGGTGGGAGGGGGGTTCAGGATTGGGAACATGTGTACACGCATGGCAGATTCACGCTGATGTGCGGCAAAACCAATACAATATTGTAAAGTAAAATAATAATAATAATAATAAAATTAAATTTTAAAAGAACAACAAAAAAAAAGACAGAAAGTTTATCTTTCCAAACTTCTCAGAGGCAAAAATGTTATAGATCCACGCTTACTTGATTTCCCATCTGCCCTTTATTATCAGCTACTTGGTTAATTATGGTCATCTGAAGAATATATTATTTAGATGGTTTTCCTAGTTACAATCTTTATTACTAACAAATAAATGAAACTGCTTGGATTTCACAAGGAAAATCACCCAGTTGATATTTACTGGGTGAAGGTTTTAAAGAAAAATAAACCTTTAAAACTATGAAAAAAATAAAAAAATAAAAAGCAGAGACATTACTTTGTCTACAAAGGTCCGCCTAGTCAAGGCTATGGTTTTTCCTGTGGTCATGTATGGATGTGAGAGTTGGACTGTGAAGAAGGCTGAGCGCCGAAGAATTGATGCTTTTGAACTGTGGTGTTGGAGAAGACTCTTGAGAGTCCCTGGGACTGCAAGAAGATCCCACCAGTCCATCCTAAAGGAGCCCAGTCCTGGGTGTTCATTGGAAGGACTGATGTTGAAGCTGAAACTCCAATACCTTGGCCATCTGATGCAAAGAGCTGACTCACTTGAAAACACCCTGATGCTGGGAAAGATTGAGGGCAGGAGGAGAAGGGGACAACAGAGGATGAGATGGTTAGATGGCATCACCAACTCGATGGACATGGGTTTGGGTAAACTCCGGGAGTTGGTGACAGACAGGGAGGCCTGGTGTGCTGTGGTTCATGGGGTCGCAGAGTTGGATACAACTTAGCAACTGAACTGAAGAAATCAAGTAAGAACAGAAATATTCATCACTGTGGTTTCAGAGCCTAAAGACAGTTATTTGTGGTTTTCTAGGCAGCGATAAAGTAAGGACAGGTGACATATCTGTCATCTTTCTAGATTACCATCTCGGCCTTTGTGTGTGTTAGTCACTCAGTTATGTCTGACTCTTTGCAACTCTATCAACTGTAGCCCGCCAGACTCCTGTATCCACGGATTTCCCAGTCAAGAATACTGGAGTAGGCTGCCATTTCCTTCTCCAGGGAATCTTCCCAAACTAGGGATCGAATCCAGGTGTCCCACAGTGCAGACAGACTCTTTACCATCTGAGTCGTATCTGAGAGCAATAATACAAATGACACATATGAAATGAGTACATAGCTACCTCTCTGCATCTTTAACTCAGAGGCAAAATGCCCCACTTCAGGAATCATTCAGTGTCTTTTAGAAAAAGGCGTACTCAGAATGAATTAGGCCTTAATTACTCCATTTTCTTTATTTTAGAAGGTTTACACTGGAATTGCCTATAAAAATTTCCTGTGGGTCTTCCCACTACCCCGATGGTTAGTATGAATAACATTTATTTAAATCTATCTTTGAACTTCAACCTTAATCCAGCCAATGTTTTTCTCTTTACAAGGCAATTCTGGATTGTATCCAATTACTTAAAATTACTTCCAAAGAAGTGTTAGATGATGGATTTTTAAAAATATATACAGTGGGGGAAAATATCTGATAAAAGCTGATTTCAGTATTTTTTTATGAACATATATGGTTAATATAATAGCTTAAAAAAAAAAGAGTATTTAAGACACGTAGAAAGGATTTAATCCTGTCTGAGGTCTGTTGATTTTGAAGGCATTTTACAAGCTTTTGTTACAGCCAGATTGAATTACTGTTAATTCTTTGTTTGCAGCTTTGCCAACAGCATCATTACCAAGTTTGTAATGAATGGCTCTAGGATAAAGCAGCAGAGATGATCCTATAGGGTACATGGCCTCCTTTCTCACATCTCAAAATTCCAGCATATTCTCTTCTGTCCCTCAACCTTACCTCCTAATGTTGAGAGTTTTGAAGGACACAGGAAGTGTGATTATTTGTGGTGCCATTTGAGATTGATTATACTGGACATGGGAAATTCCCTCTAAACCTCTTGGCTAGATTGGTTCTATTTTTATTTCTGGAAATGACAGAGTGAGATTTGGGAAAATACTTCTTAAACCATGTGAACTGTGTTTAGCTCTTTTATTTATCTATTTTGTAAAAGTACATCAGTGATATTCCCTTTCAGCTAATTACTTAGTAATGCTGCAAACTTCCTAGTTAATTTGAAATTCTGTTTAAAACCCTACTCTAAAAATTTTAACTTCCAAAATTTAAAACACTGACTCGCATGACTATCAATTTGAACTTCAAGCTGAATCTAGGCAACCGGACTCCTCGTCTCCACCCCTGTCTCTCTTAGAAGCTGTCCCAAGGACGAGGCCTTGAGATAAGAGTGGGTGATAAGACTAAATGGACTACATATATGACTGAACTCAGGTCAAGCCTCTATATAAAGCTTTAAGATTCTGGCAGGTATGGAAATCTACTTGTCTCATGGTTGCCCATGACAAACCTCCTGTTTCCTTTCTTATTAAAACTGCCAACTACCGATCTGGAGTAGTCAAGCTTCTTTCTTCTGTCTTTTCCTGCCCTCTGTTTATGGGGGTTGACTTCAGGTTATAGCCAGGGGTTATAACTCCTGATGGGGTTACAACCCAACATCCTATAGATGGCTATCCATGTAATCAGAAATGGAAGGAACAACAGAGTAAGCTACAAATTAATGTGTTTTTCTCTTCCAGAAATAGTTCTCTGACCCAGGGACTAATGAGTCTACACAGTAGTGGCAGATTCAGGAACAAGCTTTCTAGGTCTGACTATTGGCCTATTGGCTCTATCCCTGACTAACAAGTATGGTCTTGAGTAACTTCCATTTTCCCTGCTTCAGTTTTCTCATCCATAAATAGGGGATAGTAAACCAACTGTCTCAGGACCGTGAGTGTTAAATAAGTGAATGGAAAAAATTAGGAACTGTGACTCGCCTCCTATGAGCGCTCAGTAAGTACTGGTTGTCATTGTCACAGTTATTAAAAGAATGTTTTGTTCCTCCAATTGCAGTTCTAGCATGCAGATGGTACCCATCACCATGCTTTTGGTAATTTTTGTAATCTAGAGCAGGGTCAGGAAACTAAAGTCTGCTGGTCAAATCTAGCCCACCAACTGCTCTTGTAAACAGTTTAGTAAGTTAGTTTTATTGAACACACCATATATATCATTTATATATCGTCTGCGGCTGCTTTTATACTACAATAGCAGAATTGAGTGGGCTTCCCTGGTGGCACAAGTGGTAAAGAACCCGCCTGCCAGTGCAGGAGACATAAGAGACTCGGGTTTGATCCTTGGGTTGGGACGATCCCCTGCAGGAGGGCATAGCAACCCACTTCAGTATTCTTGACTAGAGAATCCCATGGACAGAGGATCCTAGTAGGCTATGGTCCATAGGGTCGCAAAGAATCTGACACACTGAACTGACTTAGCACAGCACAGCAGAGTTGAACTGCGACAGAGACTGTATTATCTGCTTTTTTACAGAAAATGTTTGCTAACCCTTGATTTACGGTAAAACAAGGTTTCAGTGTATTTAAGGGTCAGCAAATGACAGAACGGGAGAATACTAAAATCTGAACCTAAAGCCCACGGTTTTTGCTCTGTCTTCACTGCTGGTTGCTGTCTGAATTCACATTAACTTTCTGTATCTCAAGTTCTTCACTCATAAAAATAAATAAAAACACACATAAGAAGGTGATCACAATTTTCAACTTATATTGTTAGGGTAAGGTTTAAATATAATAACATGCATGAAGTGCTTGGTCAAATTTAAATTAGTAAGCAAATTTGGGACATCAGTCATTGAGAAGGTTACCATGTCTATTCCACTCGTTCTTGTCAGTGACAGAGCCTCTTGGCTGGTCTAAACTTATCCTTCCTAGGCTGGTTCTGGACCCAGTCCAGCGCTGCAGGCTCCTTTAACTGGTAATGGATAATTTCTCCCAATTTGAGTCTTTAGAATAATGAATTTCGTTACGGGGTACAAGGAACATATGATTAAGGAATTATTTTTTTTCTCTCTCTCTGAAGGGTCACTGTTAAAAAGCAGTGTTTTTCAGCCAATGGCATTGAAGCTGCACACACGGCTCTAAGGGGCCCTTTGCCAGCTGGCCTCATTAAATCTCTGACGTGCTCTCTGCATTTTGTTGTCACAGTGTGTTCACTCCTGAACCGTTTTTGCCTTTCTGTCCCTGGGCTCACATCTTCCTGTCTCTCCCATCCAGGGCTCTGACTCCTTCTTAGGTAGAATTTTGCCTCATGTCTAATCCCACATTTATCACATTACTGCCTTAAAGGAAAAAAATAAATTCCACAATTGTTTTTTTTTTCTTTTTCTGAAAACGTAAGACCGTGATCCTTTCTCTCATCCCAGACCAAGCTCTGAGAAGGAAACGGTCGTGTCTACAAAGCGACGGATTTTCATTTTTATATGCAGCACCCTCCTTCCCTGTTCTCCTGGGCAGTGCACTGTGGCCTATCTATCATTACTCTGGGTGTCACATAAAGAAATTCATTCTGTTAAAAGCCTGAGACTTTAGAGAACGGAGAATCATAAAGCTAAACCCTGTGGATAAAGCCTGTCTTCTGTGTGACCAATGACAGCAGTAGACATTTGGGAACCCACAAGAAGAGGTGGAACGTGGCAAAGAGTTTTTGACATACAAAGGTTCTTTAATAACTCTCTTACCTAAGTGGTTTTATCACTTAGGAAGGCAGAGGTTATCTGCTTTTTTTGGATTTGGGGTAAGTAAAAAGTTCGTATTCTGCATATGCCTATTACCAATTATGACTTTGACAGGTTATAAACATTATATTACAATATTATTATATTACAAACATTTGGTTTCATTCTTCCAATGAATGTGGTAATATACAGAACACTTAACTAATTATACACGAAGCTCTAAAGAGCAAACAGCTCAGAAATATTTATAATTGTGGCTAGGAAACACATTTATTACAGCAAATATGCATAAAGCTTTATTAAAAAAAAAAAAAAAGTACTGTCATGCTAGATGCACTTAGCTTATCTGACCAAATTCCTCAAGGTCAAAACTTTAGAAGAGACTAGAGTTCCAAGTCATAAAAGAAAATCATCAGGACTCCATAATCTCAAAAAGTTTTAAAAGCTTCAATTTTAAAAGTGATACATGGCAAAAAAAATTGACACTGATATTGTACAAATATGTAAAACAAAAACACAAATATTTTCACCTCTCTAGATCATTAATTGGAGAAGGCAATGGCATCCCACTCTAGTACTCTTGCCTGGAAAATCCCATGGACGGAGGAGCCTGGTAGGCTGCAGCCCATGAGGTCGCTAGGAGTCGGACACGACTGAGCAACTTCACTTTCACTTTTCACTTTCATGTATTGGAGAAGGAAATGGCAAGCCACTCCAGTGTTCTTGCCTGGAGAATCCCAGGGATGGGGGAGCCTGGTAGGCTGCCATCTCTAGGGTCGCACAGAGTCGGATACGACTGAAGCAACTTAGCAGCAGCAGCAGCAGCAGATCATTAATAGCTACAGCAATTTGCTATTCTGGCCAAATTGCTGAAGACTGTGACTAATAAAACTACCACCAAGAAACAATCACATTTAGTTCTGTCTTGCTCTTCCCTTTAGTCACTTGGCATGGGAAGGCATTTAGTAAATACCAATAAATAACCAATTTTGCATAGAAGTTCAAAGAATGGGCTTTAGAAGAGTCAGACAGTTCTGGATTGAAAACCAAATTCTACCAAGTGTGGCCTTAGACACACAAAACTTAACTTCCGTGTGCCTGTTTCCACATTTGCAAAGTCGGGATCCTAATACCAACCTCATATGTTGCTAGTAACATTGAGATACATGTACATACAATGGAATATCACACAATGTCAAAGTAAGTGAATTACAGCCACACTCTATGAGATGAATGAATCTTGGCATTATAATGTTAAGTGAAAAAGAAATCCTAAAAGATAACATACAGCATGATTACTTTTTAATGAAGTTAAAAGCAACTAAAATTAAAAATATTCCTTCCTACCAGAGGAAAGCAAGTAAATAGAGAATGTGGGGTTCAGGATTATGCTATCTTAGGTAAGGTAGCAGGGGATGGAACAGGGCTGGGAAAAACACAAGATGAGCTATATATTACCATCAAGATCCTATCTGTTGTTTGGAGTAGGAAATATTATTTATTATTTTTAAAATAATAATAACTGTATTATTAGTTTGGGCTTCCCTGGTGGCTCAGATGGCAAAGTGCTATTATTATCATTTATTATTTAGTTATTATTAATAACTATTAACTATAATGTAATAATAACTATATTTTTTTAAAAATAGCCAAATAAGTGAAAGTGGGGCATAAAAGTAGTTTAATGAATAGTGATACTGAAAACATAAAAATGCTCTAAAGAAAAATCATTTTTGAAGAAAAAATAAAACAGCAAAAAGTATCTCTAGTACGTCTAAAAGAAAACTTCTATGATGATTTTCAGGCACTAAAGTAAACATGGTAAATAATGAATTAGGTGTAGTAAATATTCCCTAGTGGCCAGAAAGTATTAGTGAATGACTGGAACTCCTAGAAACTGTTTAATGATTTGGAAGCTGAGAGACATATCTCTGTCTCTCTTAATCTCTTTTAAATTTGTTACTAGGACCTAGCTGAAAATGACATTGATGACACTGTAAAAACCTAAAGCATAAAGCTAACATCACTTGGCAGCATCAGTGAATCAATGCAGAACTGCTTATGCTTCCATTTATGATAATAGTGGATGTGAAAAAAAATGGCCTTCAGTTACCTATGTATGAGCCAAGTAGGTAGGTAGGCAGGTATATAAATAACTGTAATAACAAACTTCCTGTTACTATTTCCAATTATTATGTAACATCTTTGGTCTTATAATATTAAGAAATTTCATCCTTTATGAATGCATCTACAAAAAGTAGAAAGAATGATTTACACATATGAGCTCATAACTGTGTGAGATACATATTACCAGCATAACATTTCATAGATGAAGAAACTGAGGCACCAGGGATCATATAAGAACTATGACCAAGGTCATAAAACTAACTGGGGCCACTAACCAGTTCACTAAAGCTGCAAAACAGGCATAACAGAAAGGAAATACGTTACACAACATCTAGCCTATTGATGACCAGGATGCTTTGCAAGGTACCTGTAAAGTTCAAATAACACAGAGGGAAATATCTGAAGACTCCATCTCCCTGAAATGGAGAGGGTTAGAGTTAAACAAGCGGAAGTCAAATAACAAATCTTTCGGATATTAGATGTTAGAGAGTGAAACCCATTTGCCTTGGCAAGAGACTTTTAACTTCAACTCAATGGCAGACAAGGAATTCAAGTAAAAAGCAATGTGTAGGTATGTGATACAGATGGTTCACTGAGAAATACAGTGCCCTTACCCTGGACGGGGGCCTCCTCTTGGGTTATGCAGGTGAGCAAGGGGAGCCTGCCTGTCTGGCAAGGGAAGGTGAGCTACATGTGACTACATTCTCTGATATGTAGACTGCTCAAAGAGGGCAGGGCAGAAGGTATGCGATGAAGAAAACCTGGTCCTAGAAGGCTTTGAGAAGAACCGCTTGCTAGGTGTCAAGAAGTTCTTTCCTTCTTGATTTCCCACTTTCTCCTCTTTCAAACCTCTCAAGCCAGCAAATTCAGGTTTGCAACCCAAAAGCCTTAGGCTGACACCGGCCAGCGCCCAAATAATCACTGAATTTATGGGAGGGCTCAAGTAGTACAGGCTAGTATGGCCGGTAAGAGCCAGCATTTGAATTTTAAGCTGCTTTTGAATAGATATTGTGTAAACCATGGGAACAAACAAGGGGAACACTTCATGGACATACCACAAACATGCACACAGCTGTGTTGCTAAGGTTGACATTTTTCTATGGAGGAAAATGCCTCTAATGTAGGAACCTCTTTTACTTTATTTCTTCCTTCTGTAAGTAGCTAATTCTTTCATATGTAAAAATTATATTTCCTTTTGTTAGCATTAATACTCTTCAACTAAATCACATGCTTTTATCATATCAATTTATAGAAGTATTTTTAGCCACATTATTTATAGAACATGTAGGTCTGCCTTTCAAAGTCCTTGGTAGTCTTGAGTGTCTGCTAGTCTGCTTTTAATTTATCAAAGCCCTCCTTCAATAGGCACTGCACAAAACCCACAAGCAGTAGAGATTTCCCCTACACAATGTGTATTTGATATGCTTAATGTTCATCTTTATAAACACACAGACGCTGGCATATAAGAAATGTGGAGGGTATCTATAAATTCAAGGAAACATTTAAGTGCACAGTGATACATAGATACATGGGTATAATACTTTATGTACTTGATAAATATTTCATCCCTACCATAAAGAAAGCTTTTTATCAACTTTGATTGTTTTTTTATTACCTTAAAGTATTGCAGTTGTTTCTCAGCATTCATTGTTCCTTCCTTTTCTTGTCTCAGACAGGAATTGAAGATGAAAAGCTCTGTATCTCTCAGCCACCCTTTCAGTTCTTTGATCCTGACCTCCAGCTGCCTTACCAGGCTTCCGCTTTCAGGAGAGAGCAGGTCACGTGTACTCGACCCACTGTGGCCCGCCATTGTGTCCTGGATCTTCTCTCCTAGGGTTTTCTAATGCAGCAGATTAAAAACAAAAACACCAACAGAAAAAAAAGAAAAAACACTGATTAGCATAGGTACCAAATACATATCACAGTTTGGCTGGTGACAAGAGCCCACCTGGAAGGTGTCTGCTGCAGCCGCCATGTCACGACTGACATTCAGTTCAGATGAGCTCATTGTTCCATTAAGAACTTGATTCTCAAGCCATGGGTGTTGTTCTAACTATCACTAGAGGCTTAAGAAGACCTCATTCACTGATAATTTCCTCTAACAGAAAGGAGCTCTGACCCAAAAGTTCACCATGGTCACTGATAAAAATTCATTTGAATTCTCATGACAGGAGTTTACAGTAAAAATTCTCTGCCTAAATATTTCAGGAGATAGAAGTTTGAGTTTAGTCAATATATTAAAAAGGCCAAGAGAAGACTGCACAAAAGAGAATGAAATTTCTTTTTTTGTTGTTTTGTGAAGTACAGTTCCCCAAACCTTATGATTCAAGGCTGTTAAGAAGGGGCAGCACCTCCTTGGTGCTAGATTTTACCTGCCCTGGAAATCATTCAACCTTTCAATTCTTCCCACTTCACATTTGTGGATGCTTGATTCTCTAAAATAAGTGTTAAAATGAGTCCCAATCCACTATGCTAGAACTCTGCTTAGATGAACCACTATGGCTTGGAGTATAGTCAGAGAAGGCTTTTTTGCTTTTTTTTTTTTGGTGAAAAACACTCTGTTTGGAGCATCAAAAGGAGTTAATCTATAAGGATGAATTAAACCTACAAATATCAGCTTTAAAACACAAATAAAATGAAGTCAACCAACATTCATCTGCGGTGTAGTATTCTGTAAATAGTATCTTTAGGAGATCGTAACAGAAAAATAGCCTTTCCTGGCAACACCCTTGTATTTTCATGGTGCAAATATTGATAATTTGAAGACCCTCAGTGGAATCCAGATTTAGCTATTGTTTTTATGCTGTAACAAAAGTAGCAGCAGGAGGTGAAATCAATGCCCTTGGAGGGTAGGGTCACAAAAAAGAATTTATTGCCACTTTTTTGTTCTGGAACAGTTTGCAATCATAAATTCTTCATAAACAGAATACTTCAGAGAATGGTCCGTCTTCATAAATATACGACAGAGGACATCAATTTCATTTAATTCACAATTTGTGTCAGCACAGCAGATGCCAATGCCTGCCTTGATAGGGTTGTTTAATATGCAATTGAGACAGAGTAATATGCAGCACAGGGGACAAAATTTCACAGATTAAACTGTACGCACCACTGACATTTCATTCTAATGTATTTCCATTCCACACTGTTCACCTTAGATGAAAGTAATATTAAAAACCATATCCCTCTATTTTACCATTGTTAGAAGTTAAAATCCTTGTCTTTAAATTTTTTTTCATGCCAATTAAAATGTAATCATGCCAATTAAAGCAGAATGCCTGGTGGTGGTAGTGTGGCACAGGTTTTGTTAAAATTTTCCTTCCACCCTTCTCTCCCCAGAAATCATAACAACACTCAGCATATTGCATTCGAATGATATTTTTGTCAAAATGGCAACCATTTTAAAGGTATTTGGCTCATAAAGGATAGTGAAACATTCTCGTTCTTTTTTTAATATTATCTTGATTTAAAGTTTTTGTTTAGGGAACTATATATATGACATACTTCAAACAATTTTCCAAAAAGATTATTATTAATTATTTACCAAGTTAGAAACAGATATGTGAAAATATAGCACAGACAAACCATCACTTTATCTACTGAGCAAATAAAGTTGCTGCTCTCATCTATTTAGTAAACAGTCTTTAAAATGTCAGACACTAACCACATTTCTCCTAAATGGGATCAATGAATTCTATAGAATTTAGTAGGTTTGGATCTAAATCACCATATAATAAAATGAAAGCCATCAATAATAATTGAAAAGTAATGTAACAATAAGTCAGAATAAAAACTTTTAATGTTTTAAGTTACTTTGTACAACTGCAGAGTGTGGTGAATTTAGATGAGAAAGCAAGGATTTCTACTTGCAGTTTTTTAATCACCTAGATTAAGCATGGCATAAACTGAACATGGCATTCCTCCAAGTCATCAAGGTACATGGAGAGCTTTTTATTCAAAATATTTTTGGAGTATTATTCCTTTAAAAAAAAAAAAGTCAGGAAAGGGAAGGCATGCAAAATCATGCTCCATAACTGACACCACCCACACTTAGCTGTTAGAATTAATCATTTAAGTAATTGACAAATTTAGCTTACCCTTGATTTGAAGTGAAGGCAATTTAAGAGAGAAGTTGATGAAAAAATCGAGTCTAACCTCTCTCTCTCAGCTGTCTTCCAACAAAAGGACAGAACTGTCCCCTGCACAGTGCCATCCTGGTCTCTGGGTAACAGAATCTCTATATTGCCTTTTTGCCAGATTCTTGCATCTCAGTGCTTGGCTGAGACCCAGCCCATCATGGCGTGAAATGAATTACATGAAACTTTTTTTTTTTTGGCCTTTGTTAAAAGTGAGCTGGAAATTGAGGCACAAAACAGAGGCCAGTGTAATTCTACAATTCAGATTTGGGTCAAATTTGCATCTTTGTTTTGGTGGCTTTAGTGTGACTTGAAAGCTGTGGTGGCAACCCCACTTTTCATCTGAAGGCTACAGTAAATAGTTAAACAGTGATGTCTCCAACATGTACCTTTGGAATAAATTCTATTAACAGTCATTCAAGCATGACAGTCAGTGTATATCAGATACACTGTATTATAGTTGACTTGGTGCCTACCCATAATACATGGCATATTTTACTTACTTTTTTATGTATTAAAGAACCCAAATTATTAAAAATCTGAAAGGAGACAAGCTCAGAGTAAAAAAAAAAATCAACAGAAGAGGAAAAGCAGTGTTTTTCCCCCATAATAGCATGAATAGCTTGTTTGAAATGTAGGTAGTGAATTGAAAAAGAGAGATATTTGTGCCTCAAATTAGAAATCAGACAGATAGAGTACTTCACTACACAAAAAATGTACACATAACCTACAAACAGTAATAAAAATGCAAATACCCCAAGCAGTTCCCATTTTTCATTAATTGAATCCACTTTTTCAAGGAGATCATTTGGTAGTAAAACGCCACCTTTCTTCAAAGCTTCAACCTTACTAAGCAGCTCCGTCTTTTTCAGGTCCCTGATGGACATTTCCACACTGTAACGCTAAAACGGGAAGAGAAAAAAGATTTCATTAGGGAAAGAGGTGTTCTTAGAAAATCTTTGAGCACAGAGTTAGTGAGGCTCACGGGTGTTAAAAGTTTTTGTTTCCAATAGAATTTATGGTGAAGCTAAACTAAGAACATTGAGTTGTTGAGAAAAATGCTGATAATGGTTTTATATACATATATATATATATATATATTCACACACACAAACATCCAAGGTATTCTATTTAGTTGAATAAGCTTTATGCCTTTCTAAAGTTTGTATACATGTTTGATCTTTATCTTGAAATATTCCAAATGAAAATACCTGGTCTAGGGGGATTTAATATTACAATTAGTCTTGGTCAATATTTGCTCTGGAGTATTGCCCATCAGTCATTTCTGCCCTCTAAGGGACCAGTCTCAGAGTGGTACAAATAAATTGATCTCTAAAAATTGTGTAATTTTTTCCTTTTCCTATAAGTCCTCTGAATTCTTAATTTTTTTTTCATTTACTTTTTTACTTGTGTAGGCTTGGAGAAGAGGTATATATAGAGAGAGGAAAAAAACACCTCTTTAAGAATGGTTACAAATCTATGCTTCCTTATTGATTACTATAAAATGTCCCCAAACATCACAATCAATTACATAACTCTCATCCTCTGATATACATGGTTTTCTAACAAACTGTCAAGTGAGTGTCTCCTAAAAGATGTTTTGCAAGCGATAATGTAAGTGCTATTTAATGTGACAGTTACTATGGTGATTCTCTTCAAATAACTCTATCTTCATAGTTAGAAAGTCCTATATTATGGACAACTATAAATGACTGTGGATGTATTTTTTAAATGTGCACATCAAAAACACTGCTGAACAGAAAAAAACTAGATTCTGGTTAAAGTATTAAACCTATTTTACCACTTTAGCACATTTCCAAATGTATACTGACAATCCCTAAACTTCTTTCTTCAAGGCGTGAAAGTTAGGTTACCAAGGTCCATTGTCCTAACTGAGCTAAAATGAGCACCTTATCAGATCTAGTAAGAAAAGCTTTTGTCTGGCAAGGCAGGAAATCAGCAAGTTCAAAACCTCCCCAAGCACTTGGGTGATTTTATTCACCTGAGAACATGATATTTCATAAGATCCCCAACTAAAATACAATTAGAAGCAGCTTAAAGGAAAAGAAGGTATAAAATCCTTGTTTTAGTTAATAGGCCCTCAGCATTTTCTTGCATATGTTTGCATACTTTTAGCTTCATATTTTAATCTTTCATTTACACTAAACATGCACATCATTTGTATTATGTAAACTTCTCCAAATGTTAGTCATTTGTGGATCACAGAACAAAATGTTTTAAATGAGGTGATTTAAAGCATTTCATAGTATTAATGAATGTTGATCAGGGAGTCAGAGTATCCAAAATTACATGAATATGTATAATGAAAAGAATCAAGGGTTGCTTTAGAGTTCTTTCAGAATTTGGCCTGTGAAACATGGGAGTTCTGAATTCATTTTCTAATGGCAGGCAATTACCATGACCACATTACTCCAACAGTTATAAAACACACTGTCTGCTCAAGTCCTTTGGACTCAACACTCAACAAGCGTTCTGGAAACCTAACTGTTTATTTATCAGAGCAATGATTGGAGGAAAGGGCAATCTGCTTTATGCAATCTGATTCCCCACTAAAGGTGATATTGCTGACAAAGGTTTACATAATTAATTTGGTAAGACTTCTTTGACATCATACTAGAGGAACGAGTATTTCAAGCAAGCAGAAGAATTCTATTCACATCTTTCACTTATGCCACGTGCATTAACTGACAGAAGGAGTTCTCCACCTGGGCTACCCAGGAGAAGCCTCGACCAGTTATCACTTCCACTTGTAACATGCTCACCCTCTCTCTTTACCCCAACTTTGAACAGCAACTACACAGCAGATCAGTCATGAAAGGCAACAGCGTAGATGTGTCCCACAAAAAACACAGTCTTGTAATAAGAAATATCTAAAAAGCAATTAATGTACTTTTAGATATAATAAATTAATTTTCTCTGTGAAATCTAGCACTGGCAGTTACTGCAACAGCTATTATAAAAAGTTACTACGTTTAAAAAAAAATTGTCTTCAGGTACGCTCTTTGTCACCACATAACCTACTGTATAAACAGATTGATGAGAGAGAGGATTGACCGACAATGCCTTCAAACTATAAACGCTAAGAGAATCCAGCTAATTGTTAGGTAAGTATTGGTATGTGCACAAGAGGTAACAGAATGTCACATAATTTAAGGTGAAAATGTTTATTTTAATTTTTGAAGCACTCTGAAGGTTGAATCTGATACAATTTAAGGCCTCAAGCTGTATATGTCATCATGCCAGAGGGTTATATTTTTGTTGATGGGAGTATGTTTTAGCTTTTCTCCCTTCAACATTCTCAGCAGCATTAGACAGGGACAACCAACTGCCAGCTCCATCTAGTTCTTGGTCATTCTATCAAGTAGGGCTACTTTAGTCTGTAGTCAGAAAATAATTTAATCTTCATATTCATTCTGTCCACAGCAGTAAGTGAGCAGAGGCTGCCCCGCTGTGTCCTGTAGTCTAGGGATGTTATGATACAGACTACTCTTCCAATAGTCAAAAATGAGATTAACAAGTTAAAGTCAGATGGCTTTTCTTGAGTGCTAAGGTAAATAAGCATCCAGTATTTAATTTCCCCACAGCACCTGCTGTGGGCCTCTCTGTCTAGTCAAAAATAAAATATACTCTATTGAAAGGGTATATTTACATTATTAAGTGTATTTGCTTGGCCAATTCAATTTTGACTAATGAAGCCTCCTAATAGATCTGTGAATGACCTAAATTAAAGACACAGGCCACTCCTATCCTAAATGCCACTCTTGTGTGTGTATAGAGATATATAAAGAAAACTTTAAAACAGTTAAATATAACCACAAACACTAGCTTACTTTAAAAACTAAGAATTAAAGAAGTTTTTAGAAAATTCTTATTCAATGCTTACTTTTTAAAAGCACAAATACTAAAATTGAATTATAAAATGAAGTTAGCCAAAACAGGATTTCTGAAGTAAATATAATTAGAAATGCATGAAGACTTGATTGAGACAACTTTTTTGACAGTTATGCTAAAGGCTTTTTTTCCCTCCTAAAACCCCCCCCCTTTTTTTTTTTTTTGTTAAAAATCACACCGAAAATTCTGCCCAAATGGAGACTGGAACAATGCCTTGAAACAGTGTTAATTGTCACCATGGAAACCAGAAGAATAAGCCATTTTGAAACTGGTATAGAAGGCACACATTGAGCAACTCAAGCATTTTTCTGCCTCCCTCAATGTTAAAGAACAAGATGCCTTGTCACTGTGAGGTCAGAGAAAGAAAGCATCATGAAAGGGATGTCGATGCTCACTGTCTAGTAAATAAAAAAATAAAAAATAAACTACATACAGCTAATGCTACAAGACTCTACCCAGTGAATCTTTTTGAAATAGAAAGATCATCAAAAGATGGCCAGGACTGGGGGATGGATTCCACCTAAGCAAAACTTCAGGGCTATATTATGTGAACCTTGCCCTCAAAGCTCCCTGGGAATTCTGCTGTTGTAATAAAACTTCAGAAGAGGAAAGAAAAAAGGCAGCATGATGGAATTCAAAATAATGCTCTAAAAGCACACAGAGAGATTAAGACATCCATTGTAAGACTTTTGTATGGTGCTTCTGTTGGTTATGCTGAAAAGAGACCAGACATTGCTGAGCGGAGAGTGAAGTTTTGGCTATGAGAAACACAAGAATTAAACCAAAGAATTTTCTTGATTATTAGAATAGGGCTGTCAGATTCTGTGTCTCCAGGGTTTGCGTATTTACATCTTATACCGTATTTTAACTAGGCTTCATGTGATTTTATATGAGGAAGAGTAAAAGCAAGGATAAAATGATCTAGTTATTAGAATAACAGTATGATTATCTTTCCCAATGCAAAGTAATACCATAAAAACCTGCATATCCAGCATATATGCCTTTTCCATAAAGACATGACAGACAAAGAAAATACACTGAGAAAAGAAAATATACTGTCGTCTATCAACAAGAAAGCTTATGCTAGGAACACACCAAAACACCAAACCACTGGTAAAATTATTTATGAAAATATGCAGTTTTGCACAAAAGTGCAGGGATGTGTCCATCTATGACTCCCATATTGTGTTTTCGGGCTAGTGTTTACCCTCCTCATGTGAGGCTTCATGGTGGCCCCTCAGCAAGTCCATGCCTAATGCCATTCAGTGGTGAACAAAGAGTCTTTTAATATGAAAGTCCAGGGTCCACAGCTCAGCTGTACATGCCGAGTGCAGGAATCTGCTAAAGGCCAGTGTCCCCTCTGCAGCAGTATTTACGCTGCCCCCTTTTTCAGAACACCAGCATCCAGCATCTCAGGATGCATGTGATGTTTCACATGGAGCCACTATCACCAGCACTTAGCGAAGATCTTCAAAACTGAAGAAGAGAGTTCAAGCCCAAGACAAATAATGGTCTTTATTTCTTGCAAACTCCTTGTATTTTACCATTAGCAATTTATGGCGAATAATTGCACAGAGAAATTATAAAGACTCCTACAATTGTCCTTGTAAATTAATAATAGGCTTTCTTGATTGGGATAAATCTGCTGCTGAGCCTTTGGAAAAATTAAAAAGTGCAATGTCATTTAAAATTGCCAGAACTCGCACAGCAAATTACATCTGAGGTTAAGAATTGAGTTTTCCCCCCTCTTCTAGCTTATTCCATTTGCATGATCTGGAAATCACATTACATTGGCCATGTATTGTTAATTGGACATAGATTGCATTATCTTTAATATAAATCAAACTACAAATATTAAAATGAATTGCAAATTCCCTAATAGAAGATCATAAAACAATCTTTTTTAAAGTATCTCCCATTAATAATTTAATTCCAATTATATCACTCAGAAAACTTAAGTAGGAAACCTGGCAACTTATTTCTCCAATCATTCCTTTTACATAACAAATACCTAAGCTTTTTCTAATAAATACTCACAGCAAAATTCCCTGTGAGAGAACAAAAATAAAACCACTATAACTGAAAACTTTTCAGTGCTGATTTTAAGTAAAATACTGCATAAGAATACCAAGTCTGTCTCTCCTGTCCCTTCCCTAAGGATGAGAGAAAAAAGTCTCCTACAAAAAAGATTTACTAAGTTTAACAACTACTGTAATCATACTCTGAAAATTTATTATTCTTCTATTTATTTCTTAAAAGGGTCTCTAGCCCCTTAGCTTTTTCTATAAACTTGAAATCTTTCTGAAGCCTTTGCATGGCCTTTAATGAGTTTATATTAAATATTTAATACTGTTTAGGGCATATCCACTACTACCAAAAACAGTTATATTCCCAGCAGTCCCACTGTTTCAGGCAGAGGACTTGATTGATCCTCCTAGCCTGAATTGAGTAGAATGAAAAGAAGCAGTTGGAAAATAGCTGCAATCATTTAATGCAGATGACCTCTGACAGCCTCGCAGCTCTTCTATCTGAACAGAAATTTGCATGGGGTCTCTGTGCAGAGGAACAATGTAACCTAAATGGTAGACAATCTTTATTCTAATGAAGTGGGTGTCAAGGTCAATGTAAAACTGCAATGATAAATGGTGCACCACTAGGCAAGAGAAGTTGCATAGGCATTGTAGTGCTTTCACATTAATTGAAGACTGAAATGCACTGCGTGAAAAGCACAAGCCTCTCTTTTCACCATAATGTGTTAATGCGCCAATGCCAAAATGATTTCTTCAAGATGTTTGCCTGCTGACATGTATCTTATTGCAAAAATAACATAAATATGAAATTATGACATAAAATGGACATTTTTAGAATTTAGGCTTTTCCCTGATTATAACTATAAAATTCTAAATATTAATAAAAGTCCCCAAACAACATCCTGACACCTAATGTAATTCCTTTGATTCCCCTTCCTTTTCTTTTTCTATTTAGACCTGTCCTTAATTAGCTTCAACCAGCAACATTTTATGGTTCAACCAGAACCCGTCGATGCGTACTTTCATACTGAGCTAAGTTTAAAACAGGACTTAGGAGAGGAGAATCATTCAAATACATATTTCCCCCTCTCACTTATAAGTTTTCTGCTTGGTCTGCAGTTAAGATCTTCAGGTGTTGTTTGTCCTGAATAAAAATGCAATAAAAGCCCAAGGTTTGCAAAAGAAAATAACTATTTTCTAGTGTGAGAACTAGAGGACTATAATCTGGTTGTTGGACATTGCCAAAATGACGATACAGCAATAATTACACCATTTCTTCAGTTGATCTAGCAATTTTGTGGCAGTCAATATTTTTCTTTATATGAAAATAAGAACAGTAGGCTGCTTTTAAGAAATCCTGATCTATTTAAGCCCATGAAGGGGACATTGTTTGCTAATACACTCATTAGCAACCAAGCATTTTCAGTTCATCAATTAAACAGGAAATAGAGTTGCACCATTAGTCACAATTTGCTAAAATACTGATAAGAGCATATTGCTAACCATTTGAGAAACATTTCCAGGCTCAACCCGTAATTTGTTATAAACTGGATGCATTTTTATGGTTGACAGTTTTTTCTGATTCTGGTAGACCCTGTGAAATGTCAGCCACATTTCACAACACTAAGCTTCCTGCTGCAAATAGATCTTAATAATGAAATTATAGTTATACTAGTTAAGAATGGTCTATAGGTCTTTTAGTCTGCCGTCTCAGTGAGTAGAAGGCTTCCGGTCTGATTTACTATAAAATAAATGATATTGCTAGTTTGTAAGTTTGATGTAAAAACAGTCTCAAATAGAAATCAACATTCCTGAAACGGTAATTCCGGGGGAAAAAAATCTTAACATGAAGGAGGATAGTGAAAAAGGAAAAAAGTTACTGATGAAACCGTTTAAAAAACTGTACAGCTTCATCTGTGTGTGATTTGTCAGGTCTGAAGCTTTGACGTGCCCAAGGGGCAGACCCCAGCGGGGAGTAGGCTGCCGAGCTAAATAGCTGTGAAAGAAGTCTTAATGTAGGATGGAATTCAAACTAACCTTGACATGACCTCGGGAAAAATATGCAAAAAGTAAAATGAATGCACTCTGCAAGATACATCCTAATTTTGTGGTGGAGCTGGTTAGTTTTACAAACATAACTGAGACTTTAAAAGAAAAATAGAGAGCTAGTAAAAGGGGAAAACTTTGGAATTCGGGCAAAAAAAAAAAAGTAAGCAGGCATGATGTGCTACGGTGAAGGCATGTGAACCATTTGGAAAGAATCCAAATAAAAACCCACACTGAACAATATTGTTGTCAGCCTGTCTATTCAGGAAAATTGTTTTTTTTTTAGGTTGAATATAAATGACACAAAGCCAAGATTACATCATTGCATTACAAAGTCTGTTGAGGCTTTTAGTTGAACAAGCCCCATGGATCTATTGGTTTAGGACAGTAATTCAGTAAGGAGGTTTTAATGTGTTATTTTTCCCCCAGTGTCAATAAAAAATAGAATTTAAGAAAGAAAAATCATAAGTGCTCTTTAGTCACTTCCTTGGTTTTGATCTGTATTTATAAGCCAAACTCAAATATTATTTGATGCACTGAGTCTTGATTTGACTTTATTATAAATTTTGCCTGTTTTGGAATGTTTGGCTTAAGGAGGAAGGCATTTTTTCTAGCTCCTCAGCTAAGAACTGGCTAACTCATTGGATATATGGAAATTTTAATTGAGTGTCAACTTGTGTAGAAATTCAATCCTATTACCTTCTCAATGTAATTTTGTAGCAATACCAGTTATTTACTACACTACTAACCAGATTTTAAACATAATTAAATTGCTAAGAACATACACCCCAAATCTAATGACTTAAATCCCTACAGCAAGGATGTGAATTCCTGGATCAAGTGTATACACTTCTATTAGATTTTTATAAGCATAAAGCAAGCAGGAGGATGCAATCATTTAGAAGTACAGAAGTACAAGGAATTTTGCTAAGAACCTGTTGAGCATTTCTTTGTAAAGATCACTACTTAATGGATATGTCATGCCATGGGGTCATTTTTTGGTTAGTCTTATTTTTATTAGTGAACATATATAATAGCATTTGCATATGGCATATTGATTAGATTGCCAAATTATACTAATCCCATTGGTCAATAAAGAATAATAAATATTTTAACTCTGATATCATAAACTCAAGCACCTACAGGTAGTAGTAAACTGGCTTCCTAGTGGAATGATTTCCCTGCTGTAAATACTCCCATCATGGTAGATTCCAAGCTACCAATTGTTGCTACTGCTGGCAAGATTCCTTAATATTTAACAATCAGCTCTCACAAGTCAGAACTAACCAGATCCAGCACCCCACTTCCTGGCTCTAATGTAAAGAATGTGAGTATAGATAAGTCATCTTCTATCTTTCATACTCTATTGCTAGGGTCACAGAAAAGAAGAACTATTTTCTATAATAAAAGAAAAGGCATAAATGTGATAATTACTAACATTCAGTTCCAGTCAAGGGGAAACAAGAGGAAGTGGTGTGGATTTTATGGAGGATAGAAGAGCACAAGTTTCTCTACTCAGTTCTGTTCCTATGTGAGATATGGCTTCAATATGGCTTCTGTCTGGTCAGGTACTCATCTGAAGAGAAGGTAGAATATATAGTTTTATATGAAAATTATCATTTTTATATGTTGAATTAAACTTTTTAACTTTGTCCAGGCCAATCTCCATCTCTAGTTGGATCTGAACTTGCAAGCAGGTACTTCTAAATGTCTCTTTTAGATGAGATATCTGAACTTGCAAGCAAGTACTTCTAAATGTCTCTTTTAGATGAGATATTAGACCCAAAGTAAACGTAACATGCTGGCATTGTAGATGAAATCTAAGAAGGAGACAGGGCAAGTATTAAGCCAGACAGAATTAGTCAATAACCATCCCTTCCTCCCACCAAAAAAATGAAAATATAGAAAGTGCACAAAGAATGGAGGTGACTAGGCTTCAATTGTCTTTAGGTTCAAGGAGTCAACAGACAGAGTGGAAGGAATGTAAAAAGAATGAAATATGATTTGAGGGGTCAAACACAGGGTCAAAAAAAAAAAAAAAAAGGTAGCCGATAGATCAGTTTAACTGTGGTTTTACTAGGCCCAAACCTGCAGTCCTTGTTCTCACTGGATTCCATGTTCCAAGAGGGACCTAAGCAATGTATTAAATATCTAAAGAAGAGCACTTAAGGAAGTTCCACAAAATAAGCAACACTCCTCCAGGGAGCAAGCTGTTGAAGAAGCTGGAGATATTCAGCCAAGAGATAAATAAGAGTTGAAGATGACAGAAGAAAGGGAAGAACATGTTAGCAGGTGTGGAATAGTAAGAGTACTAAACAGAAAACATTAGTTTCATTTGACCTCAGAGGTCAGGCCTGGAATCAAAGACTGAACACAAGAACTAAAGCTTGGGCGATAGTGAGTTCTCACTCACCAGAGTTATTCAAGCAGAGACCAGAAGACTACCTGGTTGGGATATTTTATTGGATAATGAAGCATTGGTTGAGGATTGGCCTAGAAGAAAGTTTAAAATTCCTCTCTATTTTAGAAAGTTGAGCTTTGGGGGCCCACATTCACCAGATTAGCCCATAACGATCACATTATTATGTGTAGAAGTGCCAAGACTGAAAAATACCAAGTTAAGGAGCAAGCTGTTACTTGCCAGAAAGAGACTCAGATATAAGATCCTGATGCAGAGAATCCCAGGAGAACAGTGGGGCAAAGATACAACTACATAAAACATAAGCTATATAATCTAAGCTCAAAAATAGAGAACAAAAAGAAAAGGCAAAATTGGCTGAAAAATCCTCAAATGGTCTTCCTACTTTAAAGGCATATTTGGTGAATTCCTCAATTTAAGGAAACCTTTTGGATCCCTTTTTTTTTTTTTACTAAATATTTTATAGGAATATTGAGTTTATAGGAAACTTCTACTATCCAATTTATGCAGTTTGGTCCGTATTTCAACAAGTCCTTTCTGTAGATTTTTTTAAAAAACACAAACTTCACAAATGCCACTCTCAAAAATTTCCTTCCATTGATATAATCAGAACTTTCTCTAACAGATATCTAAGAAATGTGTTACATACAACCCATGCTGCCAGCGGCATGGGCATAATGGCAATTTCTCCTCCATGCTATGAAACTTCATGGTTGTGCTGTATTATGTCGAAAATCTGCACATCTCAATGGGTTTTCCGTGCATTCCAATGCACTTCTGTGACGATGTGGATCATTGCCATAATACATCATGACTGTTCTAATTACGGTTTCATTATGATATACCCTATCAGGGCTGTCGTAATGTCATGTCAGCACATAGTAAGAATAGTTATGCAATTATGTAATATCTGTTAGAGTATGCAGTGTAAGATGGAAAAAAAAAAAGACATGAAGAGCAGCAATTAATGTAATGAAACTCAGTTTTCTCCTTTAAAAAAGTTTCCAATTTAAAAGTACTTCCTTTGTTTCTCATCTCCCAACCTAAACAAACGCCTTCAAATACATCTGTTTTTGTTTAATTGGATACTGCTATATAGTTTAATGGACTTGTTTTTTAATAAAGCAAAATAAGAAGAGGGAAGTCCTTGACTTCAAGCTGTTCTCTGTATGTCACAAAAGAGTATGATTCACCTAATGTATGCGACAAGATGTCCAGTAAAAATTTAGGCACTGAGGTTTACTATTATGCAAACATCAATGTCACATTCTCCTGTTTCTCTTCATCTCTTGTGTGGACATAGAATTTCTTGCCTTACCTCCTAAACCTCAACTGATCAGCTCTGTCTTAAAAAACAAACTATGATAATGAAATGAGATAAAATATTAACATCCATATTTACCTCTCTAAATTATGACCATATATTCACCTGCCTTTAGTTTGGTAGCCAAAATACACCCAAATATCTACAAAAATAGAAATCTTGTCATTTGTCTTATAAATTTGAAGAATGAACTCTCAACAAGGGCATGACTTTTTTGGTCAACCATGGAGTACCTTGAATATTTGAGGCCTTCGGAAAGCCCTGAGTCAATGAATAGTTTTTCAAACTAAGTGATACATGAACTGCTTTTTGTTGTTTTAATATACAATCATGGGAGAATTTATATATCAAAGCTATGCCATATCTTTATAGCTGAATTACAGGCCTGTTCAATGCATTCATAATAGAAATGCTGACGAAGCCTAAACCATGGATGTGTATGGTTGTGCAGCAGCAGTCATTTCAAATATAGATATATTTTTAGCATTAGGAGCGACCAAGTTTGTTTAAATATGGACTTTTTTTTTTTTTTACAATTGCAAGTAATGTTAATAGCACACTGTAAATGTTAAGGCTAAGTGTGCAATGTCAAAATAGATTGAATCTCTCTGAAAATTGGAAATTCAGGCTTTTCAAACGTAATCCAGATGTTTGGCTTTTATTCAGATTTCAAGAAAGAGGGAACTAATATGATATAAAATTCATACATGCATATTTCATTAGTGCCTTTTGTATTGCTGAATTAAACATTCTGAAACGTGCTTTTCCCAAATCACATAGAGTCTTAAACCAAAGCAGTTGCCAAGATGTTGCTCACCTCAAAAATAATGCCAAATTAATTTCATAAGGAAGATACTATATATTTCTTATGTTAACTCTGCAGATAATGTTTCTCCAAAAAGAATATCTTGCTTTCTCTTTGAGGAAGATAAGAAAAATGAGAAGTGGAACACTGTAGCCATCACAGTGTATGTATCAAAAAGATATTACTGCCAAATATGGTGACTTTGGAAATCTGGGAAAATCAAAGGCCTAAATGAAGGCTGAAAACATTGTCCCCCATGTTGTCATCATCAGAAGCAACCTTTTCAAGTTTAGTGCAAACAGGCATTCCCTAGGACAGCACTGAGAAGCATGTACAGAACTCACCATGCAGGTGTTAAGACAGAGCCAATCAAAGTATTTCCAGGGTTGTCTGCGCCAAAAACACAATGGAAGTGCCATCCTAACTTCACATACTCATTTCATGACTTTTCTTTGGTAGAGTGTTTTTAATCTTTCAAAGGGTTTCAACATCTATAATTGTAATAGCCCCTTAATGCCATGGGATTCTTCTTGGTGACTGCCTGAGTGCGTGTATAATAAAATATTTGATCTCTTAGGCCAGTTTTTGAGAGTACTTTAGGTGTCTTCACATCAGATGAAGATGAATGTTGTATCAGAACTAGAATAAATGTTCCTGCAATGGAATATATAAAGTCAAGGACCATGTTTTGTTGACCCTTCATCTACTATACCTCTTATCATTATGGCTTAGATACAGAAGATAGTTGGAAAATATTTATTCATTTGAGTTTCTCCTACATGACCAGGTGAGACTGTATCCAAGCCATCGAAATATATGCCAGATGAAAGTATACCGTACACAACAATGAGCGGCATGTGATTGCCTTATTTCTCTTCAAACTTTATGCTCAATAAAAAACAAACAAACAAACTTCTTTGGTTAAAGCATCCTATACAGAAATATTCTCAAATTTTAGAGAGAACGAAGTTAACTATTTCCCATGGCCAGGAACGGTTAATGTAAGAAAAGCTTCCATAAAATGTATCAAAGAAAAGAGGAAGGTGACAGCAGCTCTTTAAATATTTAAGGACACCTTTTATGAGTTCAGTGTTTTCTCACAGCAATAATATTTGATCAGAATGCGAGAGGCTGGGTCCAATTTCTAGTTCCAACACTAGTGTGCAACAGAATTAAAAACCTTTCTGCTCTAATCTCTTTTTTGTTTCTTTGGGATAAATGTTCATATTTACCAGAGAGAGTTTTTAAGAAAATAAACTTTAAAGATTTTAGGCTTTAAGCTTTAAGTGCCGTGTCTTGCTTCAGCCTCAAAAAACTTGACTGTCATTTCAATGGATTGTTCTCTTTTTTTGTTCTCCTACGGCAAGCCCAAGGGGAAAGTTAGTCACATCACTTCTGTCTTATGGATTAAAAATTGATACGTAGAAGTTAAATGACATGCCCAAGGTCAGTAAGATCATGCTAAAACCCAGAAACAGAATTTTCAGAAAGAAAATTTTCATCTTAGTTTGCTAGGCTATTCCGTTATCCTTGAAAATGCATTTATAGATATCAGTGCAGAAGTCTGAGGAAATTGGTGGGTCCTGGGTATTACAATACAGTATAATATAAATAAAGTCAAGAATGCCATTCAAAGTGAGTTTAGAGTAGTCAAAACACAGTTAAGAACCCCACTCTATGGCTTCCACAGCCAGATTCATTTTGGTATAGGCTCATCTTCCGAACCTTCATGCATCTTTAAGAGCATGAGGTTGAGGTTAAAAGGGCAGAGAGTTTTCACCATTAGTCATATCTGTGATCCAGAAGTTCTCAGGCACAGGTAAAAATTCATTCGTGTAAGCTAAGACTACAGGCTTCCCTCATAGCTCAGTTAGTAAAGAATCTGCCTGCAATGCAGGAGACCAAGGTTCGATTCCTGGGTTGGGAAGATCCCCTGGAGAAGGAAATGGCAACCCACTCCAGTATTATTGCTGGAGCAGCCCATGGACAGAGGAGCCTGACAGGCTACAGTCCATGGGGTCACAAGAGTTGGACATGACTTAGAAACATTAGGACAAGGCTAATGTCCTAAGCAGTATCTTAGGACAAGAGCAAACTTTGGTTGTGACAACTGCTTTATAAGCACTTTTTCCAGTTATGTAAGGGACTCTACCATGAGCCTTCAGATAAGTTCACTAGAATGGCTGCATCAAAGAGAAACACACTGTGTGTGAGTGTTGTGTATGTGTTCAATCACACATATGATAAAAGTAAGGAAGAGGATGGAGAGAAGATCTAGAGACCAAAATAAGGGAAATGCATAGATGGATGGAAAGAAAGTAATGAGTAAGTAGGGAAAATTACAAAGGTTTAAACAGATGGGGGAAACAGTAACTAGTCTACAGAGCTGCTGCTGCTACTAAGTCACTGCCGTCGTGTCTGACTCCATGTGACCCCATAGACGGCAGCCCACCAGGCTCCTCCATACCTGGGATTCTCCAGGCAAGAACACTGGAGTGGGCTGCCATTTCCTTCTCCAAGTCTACAGAGAATAAACCATAAAAACTATGTAAAATAAAAGTACTTCAGAAGAAGAAGGAAATCACTGCTACAGAAAAGATCTTCTGTAAATGACTTCCTGGAAATAATCAGATGAAAGAATATGATAATGATGGCTTAAAAAATTGTGTAAGGGCTGCAAAAATTCACTAAGAGGAGAAGAGAAGAAAAAGAGGTAAGAGTACCAGGATGTGGCCATTTAGTACAGCTAACAGCCACAAAAAGAAAAGGATTTACCTTCTCAAGAATAAATGGTAGTTACTAAAATTTGTGATTTTGAGGATTCTCCCTAAGCACCATCAAAAGGGAGCCCCTTCACTGGGCACCATCTTCGCTGAGCCTGTTACTTCTCTGTTTGCTATACTGGTGGCTTGTTACCTGGTTCAAGAGATGCCATTTCATATTTTCATGTAAAATCTCTGCTGTTTAAAAACAGGGACAAAAATATATTCACCACTTATCCACCACCAATATATTTTAAGTAAGTGGGTCATGTTTCTACAAAATTTCAAATCTCTGTGGACAATGCATCCTTTTTTTTTTCTTTTAATAAGTCTCTACTTTTAATATATGTGACTTTTGTAATGAGATTTTTTTTTGGTCTGTTTCCCATTTGTAAGTAAGCATGCAAATTCCTCATTCATTTTTATTATGTCTTAGAAATAAGGTATTATAACTACTGTCAATATTAATAAAACAAGTCACATAGGAGGGTAGTCATTGAAAAGGTACACTCTCTCTCTCTTTATATATATGTATATATGTATGAAGATAGTTCCCATCTTTTAGAAAATATATCAACAAAGTGTTACTATTTTTCTCTACCCTTAATGAAAGGAGGAGGGAATTTTGTTAATATTACCCAGTAACACTACTTCTTAAAATGTACACACTTGTAACCATTTTATTACTGAGTTCTATAAACATGGAAACTGAAAAGGACCCATACCAAACATTTCAATTTGTGAAACAATGAGTTTCAAAGAGTTAGGCCACAATAAAAAAAAAATAAAAGAAGAGAAAATACATGCCTGGAATCAGATTGCCCATGTTTGAACTTTGTTTGCATTGCTTACTAGCTGTTCAATTCTCTATGCCTTAGTTACTCATTGGGGCATAATGTTAATACTTTTTTCATAAGGTTCTCTGAGGATTGACTGTGCTAATATATGCAAGATCCTAGACAATTACTGTTATATACTAAAGTTATAACCAACCTAGATAGCATATTGAAAAGCAGAGACATTACTTTGCCAACAAAGGTCTGTCTAGTCAAGGCTATGGTTTTTCCAGTGGTCATGTATGGATGTGAGAGTTGGACTGTGAAGAAAGCTGAGCGCTGAAGAATTGATGCTTTTGAACTGTGCTGTTGGAGAAGACACTTGAGAGTCTCTTGGACTGCAAGGAGATCCAACCAGTCCATTCTGAAGGAGATCAACCCTGGGATTTCTTTGGAAGGACTGATGCTGAGGCTGAAACTCCAGTACTTTGGCCACTTCATGCGAAGAGTTGACTCATTGGAAAAGACTCTGATGCTGGGAGGGATTGGGGGCAGGAGGAAAAGGGGACAACAGAAGATGAGATGGCTGGATGCCATCACCGACTCGATGGACATGAGTCTGAGTGAACTCCGGGAGTTGGTGATGGACAGGGAGGCCTGGTGTGCTGCGATTCATGGGGTCGCAAAGAGTTGGACATGACTGAACTGAACTGAACTGATCATCAAGTGTTTGTTGCAACTTGATCCAAATGTTGCAAGCTAAGAAAATATGACCTTTGGCATAAACTTTTCTAATCTCTTTTATGACCCTAGTTTTTATATTTATGTATAACTTCCCTTTACTAAATAAAACATTGAACCTAGGAATCAGTATTCAACAGGAAAAAAAAACAACCTTGCTTTTTATTGACTTCCACTGAACATATAAATGAAAGCTATTGTGCTCTGCCATTGGTTTGTTATTCTTCCCCATTGTGTCTTCCTGATTTTGGTAAAAGCCTAGGAGGATGTCAAACTAATTCCCATATCCGAGGGGTCTTCTCATACTGCACTCTTCTGCAATGCACCTATCTCCATCTGACATAAAAATTCTGTCTAGCAAGGCCCCTGGTGGCTCAGATAGTAAAGAGTCTGCCTGCAGTGTGGGAGACCTGGGTTCAGTCCCTGCGTTGGGAAGAGCCCCTGGAGAAGGAAATGGTCACCTACTCCAGTATTCTTACCTGGAAAATCCCAGGGACAGAGGAGCCTGGCAGGCTACAGTCCATGCGGTCACAAAGAGTTGGACATGACTGAGTGACTAACACACACACAGCAAGGTCCAGTTCAAATCTCATTTCCTTTACAAAGATGTTCTAAGAGCATCCTCTTAGAAGACCAGGACTTTTTTTGGTACCAAACAAATGTGCTATCTTTGTTATAATTTTATTGTTTTTGGTTTTACTCTTCCAAATGGATTATAAATTACTATGGAAAAGGGCAACCTTCCTTTTTTATTGTTCTCCACAAGATATAGTAATACTTAAAAAAAGCTTATTGTCTCATCTTCTTAGTCACTAATACCAGACAGCATCATTCCTTATTCTTCCTCACTTTTTAAACTAAAGGTAAAATTATCCAACCATTAATTCCATATATATATGTATATATATCAGAACATATGAACATATGTAACTTTAAAAATATATGTGAGAAAAGAGAATTAATATGAAATATTGTGTGTAGGCACACAGAGAGTGATGCAAATTTCATAAATTATTAGCAGGGCTTGACACTAACTGGGGCAGTTTGTAAAGTAGATAATATTTGAAATCAATTTTTCCCCAAAGTAAATACAAATCTAGCTTTAACCAGGGAGTGCTGCAGAGAAGCCCCAGTAGCAAATTTGGAATTAAGAGTGATCATCTGTCATGAGGCCTCCCATGGTTGACTTTGGATTCAAATATGAGCCTATGCTCTCCCAAATACCTTGGAGACCATTCCGGTCCTTTCTTCATAGACGGCTAAATGCCTTTAGCCATATTTGCAATGACATCCAACGTGACAAACAAAATACAAACCAGGTGTGGGCATACCATACTACAAGCAGAAGGTAAGAACGGGTCGTTCATATGATGTGAAGTGACCCATTTTCAGTGGAAATGTAAAAAAATATATCTATTTGATGCTGTTGAGAAGTCCAGGGAGTATTTGTTAATTCTGCCAAAAGAAAATGGTAGGAAAATTAAAATAACTGGAAAATAAGACATCAAAGAGAAAGCTGAACTTCCATGACAATTTACCAAAGGAAACTGTCAAGAACCTGAATGAATGGTTACCTAAATAAGAGTGGTTATATGTATATGTATAACTAATTCCCTTTGCTTACAACAGAAAATAACACAATATTGTAAAGCAACTATACTTCAATAAAATTAATTTTAAAATAAACAAATAAAATTTTATACTAATTTGCATAAATAAGAAGTTATCTACTACTGAATAAAAGTAAAATGGAAAGGAAAGAGTCCAAGAAGGCTCATAAAATATGTATTTATGACTACTACCTGAAACGAACCGAAAATAATGTGGCATTTAGAAATTACCAGTTAAGATAGTTTGCAAAACAATTATATAAATTCAAATATATATTGTTTCCTTAGCTTGGAAACTATTCCTAAAATCCTGATTTTTGCCAGATTGCTTATAGCAAAATCAATTACTAACTAGAAAAATCTTTGTTTTTCCACCAAAGAGAGAATATTGAAGTTGGAATGGACCTGGGAGCTACTCAGTCCAGCTCTCTCACTTTAAGATGAGGAAAACAAAGCCTGAAAGCAACAGTGTCATCACGTAAGGAGAGTCCAGCCTCCTTGTGCTTTATCCCAGGGCTTTCAAATCATTTCTTCCCTACACTGGTCTTATAAGAAGCTTAAAAATTAGATCAAAGAACACTCAAAAGAGGATCTAGGGAATAAAAATAACAAAGAAACTGAGGCACTGAGATGAAGTCCACTCATGCTCAAGAATTTACTATATGGAGATCTGAGTGACCGTGGTCTTTTCCTTTTCCTAAGGAAGCTTCAAGATCAGTAAATCCTGATAGCATGCACATGAGAGCAGGGCTGAGTCATGGTACAGCTCTTAGAGTAGTAGCTAAACTTGTTTTTTAAAACTCCACTTTACTGTATGTGCGTATGTGTGAGTGTGCATTTAAATATTTTTATTTTGTTTTTACTGTTTTCATTCTTTCTAACTCTGCTCGATAATTAATTTTCTTAAAAGGTCAATGTAAATTTCTCTTTCAGGACCAAATACAAAACATAGGGCTCATAGAATGATTTGCGAGCAGTCAAGCCACCAGAGAAATATGAATAAAAGCTGAATAACAGCCAAAGTTGAAGGAAGTGTGTTAGATACACTTTCAGCTTCATTTGGGTCCCACAAGCACAACAGAGTATAGGAGGCCACCTGGTGGTGAAATAAACCAATTAACCATTTAATGCTACACGGAAAAGCAAGCAAAATAGGCAGACTTTGGATTGTTACATAAGAAAAACTAGAACCTTGGGCAAAATAATGATAGTCAACATGTATTAGTGCAATAAAACAGACAGAAAACTGAACTGGAAAATCATTCAAATCTGTACAGTAACATGTATTCCTAAAAATGTTTCTGTAATAGTTATTATTTATACCAGGGACTGGCAAACTTTGCCTGTGAAGAGCCAGAGAGTATTGCTGACTCAAACAAGTTGAGAGTTACGGGCACTGACACCCACACAGTCAAAATTCTGAGTATAACTACAGTGGACCCTCCCTGTCTGAGACTCAGCAACTCAATCAACTGCAGATCATGGACTTATTGTAGTTCTTATTTATTGAAAAATATCCATGCATAAGTGAATCCAGGCAGTTCAAACCCATGTCATTCAAGGGTAAACAGTTAAGGCATATGGGTCATTTGGTCACTGCTGAAACTACTCAACTTGCTATCTTTGTATAAATATAGCCACAAACAATTCATAAATGAATGTGCCTGTGTTCCAATAAAACTTGATTTTAAAAAACAGGCCATGGTCTGGATTTGACCTCCAGGCTTTAGTTTGTCACCCCTTGATTCTATACTATGTATTGGGCCCATACTATTTACTAAATAAGCACAAGGCTGAACCCCTTACATACATCATTGAATTCTAACAACCTTTCAAGGTGGGTGCTCTTCCCATTTCACAGGTTTAAAAACTGCAGCTTAAAAAGTTTAAATAATTTGGTGTAAAATGAACTCTGCTCCCTCTAACTTAGAAACGCTTTATGTAGTTTCCTCCTTTATATAGCCTCCTTTTCTCCATGATTGCTGATGCCTGTTCTGACCCTCCCTTCCGTTCATCAGAAGCTGCTTCTGGTTTCGCTCCATGGTGACTTTGCTCCTGTTTCTCTACCTCATGTTTCCTTGAAATGTTGTTTGTCTCTTCCATCTCTTTCTCCATCACTTCTGTTATGTTTAAAAGCTTTATGTCAGTTTTCATAACAACAGATGCAAGCAAGCATAAAAAAAGACAAAGCAATGTATTAAAAATAGATAGCCACATATACAACAATAAGCCAAGGAAACTGTCATACCATATACGTTCCAAATGGAAAGTGAGCCAAAAACAAGATGCTCACTCTTATATAAATAATACATTACACATCCACTGGGAGAAGAAGCAGCTCTGTCCTTAAATAGGAGGATAATTTTTTTTTGGTCTATTTTTGTGTCATTTTCTTTTTCTTTTTCAATTCTTTTTTCCCCAGGTATACACTATAAGTCATACCATCTCAGACAGACCACATTCCACTTCCAAACCATCCATGAACTATTTTATTAACTATTAATAGGAAAGAGTTGAAAAACCCAATGTAGAAATCCACAGACATCATTAAATACATAGATTTACCAGCAGTCTCTCCATATTAGCATAATTTCCCCTACAAAAGAGGATGGAGGTGGTTTCAATTAGATGGAGTATAGACAAACTGAAATAAAAGACTTTTTAACTTAAAAAGAAAACTGCAGAAGATGAGAAAAGATATGCGACTATATTAGAAAACAGAAGAAATTTAATTACAGAGCAGGGATTCCAGCCGATTGGACAATAAATCCTCACGGAAGGGATTTACACTAGATACAAGAAGACTTTCAGGGCAGGGAGAGTTGTTAAACATTTTAATGGAAGGTTGTGAATTCCCTCTGGAAAGATCTGTAATGGAGGACAAATTCTCTCCTATCTGGAATGGATAAAAAAACAATCTCTGAAAGAGAGGAAACGAAATGAAGGTCGTTTTGAGGTCACTTGCAGTCCTGAAACTCCAGGTAAAATTCTCACTTCCCATGGGTAAATAACGGTACAAAACCTCTAAAAGATTCACTTTGGAAGATTCAGGAGAAAACACTCATTAAGCGGGTGATTCAATTCACAAAATATTTTTCCAGTGTCAAATATTACCCAGCTCTGGGGAGACATCCACCCAGGAGGGCACAGGCCTGAGCAGCATTGTGGACAGGGAACACAATTATTCACTTCAGTTAATTTTTTAAACAAATCTTTGAGCTTCAACCAGCTTTCTGTAACTGTATTTCCTGAACTTGGTGAGCTCAAAAATCCTGCAAGAGCTGGCTGTCACATGAAATTTCTGGCATTATTCATGGTATCCTTGGATCTTTTTGTAAACAGAAAAGGCTCTGACAGTGTTTCCATACTTTATTTCCTTTTCAAACCCAAACTTGGATGAATGGAGCCTCTTAAACTATCATCAAAACACTGGTTATAAAATGCTGGCCAAATTTGAGGTCTTGTGCTATACTCCCTTGTTGCAGAGAAAGAATTCAATTAGCTCAACTCTAGCGATTCATTTATATTTAAGTTTTCATGAACGTGAAGATTTTTGCGGCTTACAAGAAAATTAGAGATTCACAGAATTGGTCTTTAGTGTTACCAGGCTGAAGAGAGTGAAGAGGCGAGAACAATCATACAGAGAGAAGTGTTCTTCATGCATATTTTCAAATCTTACCATTCCCCAGCTGAGGAAAGCTTAGGAGGAAGGACAAAGTTCAATGGGAAGAGAGCAAACCCCAAAGGATATCAAGGTAGACACAAATGGGGGCAGGAAGTGAATTCATCACAAATCTTTATCAAAATCTAATTTTAAATGGCACATCTTTGTAAGAATTAAAGATTTTAAAATTTAAATAAAGTAATTAATTAATTATAAATAAATAAATAAATAAATAAATGGCACATCTTTTAATCTTTGGCTTTATTGTTTAAAATCATAAAGCTTACAATTAATACCTAAATAAAAAGTATAAATGGCAGTATATGAGAATTATTTTTTTAAATAATGAAGAATATAATTTTTTTTTAAATACAACAATGGGAGAAAGTTTCAAAATTCCATTTCAGCTTTCACTCGATATTATAGCAGTGAAATGTAGTTTTTAAATTTTCCTATTCTGAATTAGCTTGCTACAGCTTTGAAAAGACGAATCAGTCCTTTAGTCTTTCTTCTTTCTTCACCCTCATTATGATGGACTTGGATTCAAGAGCTAGCCCAAGTCCAAATCTCTTATTATTTTCCCTCACCCCTTCATGATTACATTTTTAGACACACAGTTGTCTGAAGTCAAACCAGATTTTATACAACAGAAGTGTCGGTAAACTCTCCTGCTACCAATAGTACAAGAACAAACTGTGCTGATATACTTCACATTGCAAATGATTGTTTATGTTCACCTACACCTACTGCTCTATTTTTGGGCTTCACGTTTGTACGGCTCATGTTATCCTCATACGTATGAACAATTATACTGAGATTGTCTACATAATCAAGAATACATCATTGAATACTATGGTTCAAGGGGTTGGAAACTAGCCGTTGAATTCAGGTGATTAATTGTACATTTTTGTACCATTTGTCTCAGACATGGATGTCACTGTCCTTTTTTCCCTCTCTCCCTCTTTTTCTCCCTGATACCAGCCTGGACAAATCTGAGTACTCTGAGTATTAAGAACTGTCCTTAATGTACATGGGGCTTCCCTTGTGGCTCTTTTTCAAGGAGAGAAAATTTGACTTTTCTATTGGGTTGCCCAGAAAAACTCATTCGGGTTTTTCTGTAATATCTTACACAACTGAAAATTATGTAAATTATGAAATTTTTTATCACCTCAATATATAACATAAAGTGTTAGTCACTCAGTTGTGCCGGACTCTTTGTGACTCCATGGACTGCAGCCCACCAGGCTCCTCTGTCCACAGGATTCTCCAGGCAAGAATACTGGGGTGGGTTGCCATTTCCTTCTCCAATAATATAAAAGGAGGCCATAAAGTTTTAGACTCAACTAGCACAACATGAAAATAGGATTGCCTTCTTGAAAAATTAATGAGTTGATAGCATAGCTCTGATCAATAGAATCTAATTAATAGATTATTAAATGCCTTATTGTTAAAATGTTTCCCACCATATATTTATTGAATTTCTATTCTGTGCGAGGTACTGTGCTAGGCATTGGAGATATATCAATAAACAACACAGACATGAATCTTGCCCTTGGAGTGTGAAATCTAATAAAAATTATAATCATTCATTCTCAAATTTGGTCCACAAAGTCTAAATCTACCATATTATTTAAAATGTTATTTAATTAATAAAAAGTACTCATGGCTAAATTAATCTCAAGGAGGCCTCTCACAGGGAGGCACCTGTGAATATTGAAAGGGATAATTTCATTGTAATGAAGGTAGCAAAATTCAGTATGCCAAGATTTATAACACAGAAATGAGCTTCAGATTGAAACTTGGCATATATGAAAGGATTTGTATAGTTATTTATATATGCACAATTATGTGTTGGGATAGCCAGTATGTCTGGTCAAAGGAATCTGACTTTATCTAGACTCAGTCCTGAAGAAAGATTATTTTAATTCAACAAGTTAATACTTGGTATCTGTGTGCATAAGCATAAACACACATAAATGTGCATGCATAACTAGGTGTGTGTGTCTCTCTTGCATAGATTTCCTAGTTTCAATGGCCAAGTTGAGATGACAAGGGGAATATCACAAGTCTTTTTTATACAAATATCTATGAGCATATGGAATCAACCACTTAGGAAGCAGCCGAAATAGTAAGTTCAGTTGAGTTTCAGGGGTGTATAGATATCCTTCTGGAGAAAGGTGAAGCTCTGTGGCCTGAGAAATTTCAGAAGGAAAATTTAAATCAACCCCAAAAGCAGTAAGGATTTTGTCTGGAAGACTCTTCCCTAGCTTTAGAATAAGAAAACGTGTGTATGTGCATTGTGTCTTATGTAAACGAATCAAGATTCAGCGGGAAGACCACTCTTCCCTCTTGGCTTAGTCCAGTGTGCCTCATTAGGGACAGAGTGTCACAGAAGTGCCTATTTTAAGAATGTATGAGCTTCACAAATGCCCACATTATTAAAAATATGGTTAAGAATGCCCTTGCTTCTGAGAAGTGAACTTGCTTCCTTGACAGGACGGGAAGGTAGTTTATCTGCAAATGATATGCCTCTAGAGCACCTCTCCAAGGGGACACTTCTTCAGTGACTCCCTTTCCAATAATAGGATCCATGAGGTTAAATCTTTCTAGGGTCATGATACCTTTAATCTCTTTCCCACAAAGATTTATTTTCAGCCTTAGCTTTCCTGAAACTGACAAAATACAGGAGGCTCTGTGAGGCAAAACATAGCACGCCTCCGTAGGATGCTGAGGTGTTTAAGAAAGGTTGATGAGTGGCTAAAGAACCAGCCCATTTTCTCTGCAGACATACCATCTAAATATTGAGGACTTTCTTCTTTCTATCTTAGCACAAAAAGCTTATAGAGAGGGAGGAAACAATGTTCTTGCAAGAATTTTACCTGTTGTAGAGAAGAGGATATAGGGCAACAGTGGGCAGGCAAGCAGTATACAAAAGAAAGACTATGGGCATTAGAACTACCCAAATTGGGATCAAACTCTGACTTCTTTACTTATTTCTTGTGGTAGTTACTAGTTCAGTTCAACAAATATTTCTAGTTTTCTTCCTTCCAGCATATAGTGGGGGTGAATTTCCCCATCCAGTTTGGAATAAGGTGGAGCCATGCAATTAGTTCAAGCCAATGATTTTGAGAGGAAGTGACATGTGTTTCTTTCAAGGAGAAGACTGATACCCAGAATGAGACCCTCCAGAAGTCTCTTTCCTCTTTGCCACATTGAGGGAATATATAAGAGGGTGACTAGTCCATCAGTCTGAGTCCTGGAGTTAGTAAACAATATCAAGAATAGCCCATAACTCACTTGTGATGGACACGTAATATGTAATGACAAATTAATTTTTGCAGGTTTAAACCTTTGAGATTTGGGGGCTGTTTGTTATCTCAGCAAACCCTAGCCTATCCTGACTAAGAAACTAGTTCTGTTATTTTAGACTAACCAGTTAACCTCGCTGTATTTCAAGCTCAGAGTACATGAAGTGGGGACAATAATTCAAGATCATCATTAGTATTAAATACAATAATGTGCACAGGGCACTGACAGTCTAATATTAAGACTTGACCAATGTTCTTTTTTTTTTGTCCCACTATCCTACTCCTACCTCCTATCTCTCTCTCTCTCTCTCTCTCTCTCTCTCTCTCTCTCTCTCTCTCTCTCTCTCACACACACACACACACACACACACACACACACACTTCCCTTCTTATCAAATGGTGAAGTAGATAGCATCTGTCCTTGGTTCCTTTTCCAGATTTCTTCTCTCTACCCACTTTTCACTCTATTTTCCCTTCTCAGTGTCTTTCCATTTAAACTAGATGACAAAATTAGCATTGAATTCAATAGTATTCTCCCCCTGCCCATGCACTGCTGCTGCTGCTGCTGCTAAGTCGCTTCAGTCATGTTCGACTCTCTGCAGCCTCATAGACAACAGCCCACCAGGCTCCCTCGCCCCTGGGATTCTCCAGGCAAGAACACTGGAGTGGGTTGCCATTAGAGTACATTCTTTTTTACTATAAAGAAATGAGTCTTAACGATGGGCTTTAAGGCAGTGTGGATATTTATTTAGTAATGGAGATAAGATAGTTTGGACTGGGAATACCTAATACTCTAAAAATTATGAAAGTGAAAGTGCTAGTCACTCAGCCATGTCTTTATGAGTCAAGTCTTCACTCAGTCATAACTTCTTGCAACCGCATGGACTGTATCCACCCGGCTCCTCTGTGCATGGGATTCAGGCAAGAATACTGGAGTGGGTTGCCATGCCTTTCTTCAGGTGATCTTCCTGACCCAGGGGTTGAACCCAGGTCTCCCTCATTAAAGGCAGACTCTTTATCACCTGAGCCACCTGGGAAGCCCTTTTAAAACACTGGAGTGGGTTGCCATGCCCTTCTCCAGGGGATCTTCCCCACCCAGGGATCAAACCTGTGTCTCTTCCATCTCCTGCACTGGCAAGCAGGTTCCTTACCACTAGCATCACCTGGGAAGACTTTACCAGAAAGACATGAATCTCAAGGATGGGATTTAAGGCAGTGTGGACATTTAGTAATGCGGATAAGATAGTTGGGATGGGGAATACCTAATAGTCTAAAAATTATGTCCCTTGGACAACCACACATCTACTTCTTTCTAAAGTTAGACATGGTAGTAAAACAAGGACAAGAAGGAAGGAGGTTTAAAAAAAAAAAAAGAAAGAAGTTAACAAGTTTGTTTGTGAAAGCACTATGGCTGAACTTTGCCTGCCCCCTGCTTCACCCACAGCTGGCAATCGCCAGTCTACTGTGACAGCTACCAGGACTTCTTTTGAAATAACCAAAACATTATTTAGCTACCTTTCCAGTATGGCTCAGTGGTAAAGAATCTATCTGCATGCAAGAGATGCAGGTTTGATCCCTGGGTCAGGAAGATCCCCTGGAGAAGTGAATGGCTATGGCACCCTACTCCAGTACTCTTGCCTGGAAAATCCCATGGATGGAGGAGCCTGGTGGGCTGCAGTCCATGGGGTCGCGAAGAGTTGAGCATGACTGAGCAACTTCACTTTCGCTTTTCACTTTCATGCATTGGAGAAGGAAATGGCAACCCACTCCAGTGTTCTTGCCTGGAGAATCCCAGGGACAGTGGGCTCCTGACTATGGGGTCGCACAGAGTCGGACACGACTGAAGTGACTTAGCATCAGCAACCCATCCAGTATTCTTCCCTGGGAGATCCCATGAACAGAGGAGCCTGGCAGGATACAGTCCATGGGGTAGTAAAAAGTCAGACATGACTTAGCAACTAAACAACAGCAACAAGAAGCCTCATCTCCCAGCTTTAGGAATATACGCATGAAATCCTAACAAACTGTAAAACTCAGAATGATAATAAAGATAAAATATTTGGCCTTAATAGCATACATATCATATACTTCCTTGTAGTTATGGTTACCATAACCAACGGCTTCTTGATGTAATTATATGGAACATTAACCTAACATTTATCCTTTTTATATTAAGACCCTTTTGCCAATGCCAATAAAAGATGTCAATGCCATAAAATATTAAAAACAATATTTGGTTTTTATCTTTTAATTTGGCAATTTGGGAGGGGCAAAATAAATAACCCCCAGTTCTTACCACAGTTGTCTGTAAAGTTTAATCACACAACATACAACTTTTTTCCTAGCGTCAAACCAGATTAGCCTAAATATGAATAGAACCACTAAAGATAAGCAATTTAAAAATAGGAAATACTAAAAAGTAGGTGAGGGACATTTCCCTTAACTCATTGACTTGAAACATATATTTATATAGTATTGAGCAGTTCAGGAGCCAAAGACAACAGTAAACCAAACATCTTTTCTTATTAGGAATGTAAATGTTCCTCTTATTCATTTCTATAAAACTAGGAAGAAATCTACAAACATGTAGAGTTAAAGTCAAATCTCGCAGCTTAACAGAGGTGGGGATTCATGTCTAATTAAGTAAAAGTCATTTTTCAAAAGTTAAAGGCTGAAATTTTTGCAATTTAATCCAAAATTTTATTAGCAAACTTAAAGGATTATCCTGATTGCAATTAATAAAAAGCTCCCAAACAGGTCAACTCATTTAAGTGCTATCTGTAATCATTTGTATTTTAACATGATGGTTATTACTTATTACCCTGAAACCAAGAAGCACAATGAGATATTGATTACTTTTAACCTTTAGAGCCAAGGATTCAGGAAAGGTTAGAGTAGGGGAACATTCTTCCTTTCTTGGCTGGCAATGTATAGCCTTCAGGAGAATTCAAATGATTCCCATTGGCCAAGTAGATCCAAGATTAGTTTATTCCCTGGGCTGACAAGAAATGATGATGCTTTTAAAAATAACACCCAGCAGTATTGGGTGAAGTGTTACATTTATATAACCAATGGCCTCAAGATGTGCTTCACATCACAGCAAGTCTCAGGCTGTTAACCCTTTACCAAGATTTGTTTATCCAAGTATTTTGTTGGATATTAAAAGTAATAGTTTTAATTGGAATAGACTCATCTCATTAAACCAAGTTCTCTGGTAGTTTCCAAAAAGCTGAACACAATCACTAGCCACTGCTGATCACTAGCATTTCTTTTTGTTTTCATTTTCCATGACAACATTTAAAAATAATTTTCACATTGTGCCACTGAGAAGCACTGAGTTCTAGGTAAGGCCCAGAAAAATTATGGGCAAGGGAAACATAACTGCTATGTGTTAGATTAATTTGCAGAACACTTGGCATTATTATTGCCAAGTCGTCAAATTGTTCCAAGTTGTTCCGGAAGGTTGTTATTAATAGTATGTTTTCTGAGGAAAGTTCTGTCTACTTTTGGAACTGCATTTCTGTTGCCAAGGAAACTCCTTTAAGCACAGTTTTCTAGGAGCACACTGCTGCTTTTGTTTGCCAGTGTCCTATTCATATCATCTAAGTAAGCGTTTTACATGCTCCAGCCTTCAGTCCCAAATGTTGAAGTTTTAGCCCATTTAAGTTGCTTTTTCAAACATAGCTAATGCTGGCTATGATTGCCCTCTCTCTTCCTCCCCCTACACTCTACACCCTCCACCCAAAGTCCCCTCTCCCCTCCTTCTTCCCATTCTCCCTCCAACACGCCCAAATCTTACTATTCAAGGTATATTTTTTAAAAACAGTTACATTAAGAAAGATAGTTTTCACAAGTTTTTGATAAATTAACTTCAATTTGAATAATAATTCATAGGTTGTAGCATGAGTCCTTCAAGTGTTAATTATCTTTTCACTCTGAAATTAATGTAGTCATTTCCTACTGACTCTACCCCATTTATTGAAGTGCTGAGGAAAACATGTCATTGAGTCCTGAGCCAGCCCTGTTGTTGTGATTAAGCGTGGTCACATGGCCCATCTCTGCCAAAAGGAGGGCCCTGAGAAAAGGTGACAAAGACAGTGATTTCCTGTCAGCAGAGAGTACGACAGGGCTGTCTAGAAGTGATGCAAATGAGGGGAACTTTCCCCACGGCTTGTTTGATCCACTCTAGGCCAGAGCAGGCCAGGCCAGGGAGAGAGGGAGCAGTACAATACAGCTGAGGCTGCCCAGAGAGCCAACGCACCTTCCGGACAGTAGCTCACCCGCCAGAGACAAAAACTGCTGGCGGGGCTTCCCTTCCTTGCCCCTCTGCACACAGAGCCAGCTATTTCTTGGCATACTATTCTCTTAACATCCTTCTTTTTTTTCTCCCCTTTTAAAAAAGCAGTGCAAATAGGTATTATAAGCTCTAGCATAAATAGTGTTTCATATATTGTTCAGAAACCACATCCATCTACTTTTTATTCTAACATTTTCAGGATAAGTTTTGCCCTCTCTAAAAAAAAAGAAAAAGAAAAAAACATATATATATATACCTATATGTATATTCAAGTATTCAAAGTATTCAAAGCAAACACTGATTCATCAAAGCCCAAATTAATATGACAGCAAATCTAAGGACTTTTTGAACTTTAAAAAAATGGAACAACAAATTCACTTCTAGACAGCAGTGGAGACAGCCTAGGTTTTTCCATTCTGATTGCTTTAAAAATGATTAGATAATGTTTTTTGCAATATTATAATGATTTTAAGCATATTCTTCTTATCTTAATGGAGTTTTAATCTAACATACAATTAAGCTCTACAATTAATCTACTGGGAAAGAGGTAAAAAATTATCAGTAGGTTCTTGTGCCTGATATACCAGGTACATTTTTACCTTGACTGCTTCACTAACTAGCAATTTGCTTCCTTTGAACAATCAAGGTAGAAAATTTGGATATTGAAATTCCAATATAAAGCCTAATTAACAGAATTTAATTTTTTGACGAGTACTTCTATTCTGTACACCAACACATAGGTTAAAAAAAAAAAAGTTAATGGACTTTCTTCTATTTTAAGCCTAGTTACTGTGACCTGGACCATGAACCAGCCTACCATTACATTTTTAAGAGCTCAAGTTCAGGCATAAAGGTCTCAAGTCACATTTAAAATTATACAATTCAATATAATCCGGAACAAAATGAAAGAGAACTATTGTAGAGAGCTGAATTTACAAAACACAGGACAAGCATGATTAACCTGTTTTCTATGATCGGCTCATAGCTATGACAACATCATTTTGGCATCAACAGTTATAAAAACAAAATAAGTCAACTATGTCCCATTTTTCTTCTTTTACACTATACTTCTTATTCCCTAGAATTTCTTATCCCATTCCATACACATGGTTATTTTAAAAGTCCCATTGGTTGTCTTATAATAAATACACATCTAAATTCTCTAAAGTAACTTTCTCCTTTTAAAATTTACCCCTTTCTCTTGTCTGGCTTTTTTTCCCTCTGGGAAAAAAAATATTCTTTTTTCAGTGTTTTGGTTTTTAAAAGGTTGTTTGTATTTGATTTTTTAGCATTTTTTTACCTATTCATTTGTCTACCTATGACTGTAATTTACTCCTCTATTCTTTTTCTCCTTTGGTTAACTTTGTATTAACTGATTTCAACTGTTTTTCTATCTCTTCAATGTTTACATTTCTTTCTCATTTTACAAATAACCTCTTCTTTTCCAGTATATAATACTGATGTCCTTTCATTAATTCCATCTGGCCAAACTATCATTGAAAAAAGCCACTTATGGATGAGAGCTGTGCTCAAAGTCTCCAAGCGTTACCTGGCAACAGAGTCAGAGTAAACATAACTAACTTATTTGTCAGAAGTATTAAGTCTACCTGTAAGAAATAATTGTGGCTAGTTATTTCTCTATTGTACCATTTTAATCCCTTATATTAAAAAAAAATCCTAACAAGATATTTTCATTTCTAGGTATCAACATAAACTTAATTTCTCCAAGGAAATATAATTTTTTTTTAATGGAAAATGTAAATTTATCATCTGAGCATATTTCCCTCTTTGCTTTCACTACCAGGAAACCCAGAAAAACTTTTAGGATCTTAAGCAGTTGTGTAGGACTTTATAGTCTATGTGACTACATATTAACTCTTCTCACAGAAACAGAATCCAGCCTACATATATTTTCCCAGTTCTGATTTGTACCTATATATTAAACATATCTTTATTATTTTCCTGTGAAGTCTTATGCTATGCTAAGTCACTTCAGTCGTGTTCGACTCTTTGCAATCCTATGGACTGTAGCCCATCAGGTTCCTCTTTCAATGGACTCTCTAGGCAAGAATACTGGAGTGGATCGCCATGCCCTCCTTCAGGGGAATCTTCCTGACCCAGGGATTGAAATCATGTCTCCTGCGGCTCCTACACTGCAGGTGGATTCTTCACCACTGAACCACATGGGAAGCCCATGAAGTCTTATAAACAACCCCAAAGCAATAACAAAATAAAAATTACTATGTTTAGTGAGCACTGTATTATATAGAATGAATGAGTTTTCCTTTTTCACACAGAACATATTTTTTATAATACTTACACCAATGGAGAAAGATATAGGACACTTGGATTTTTCCCACAAAAGCAGAAAACACGAATAACTAACTGCCTAAATTAAGTACAACATCTTCAGTGTAAATTCCCTGAAAGCATATACATCTTGGTTGAAGTGTCAGTATTATATTATTTTTAAGCTAGAAGAGTTATTTTTAACCCCTTAGAAGTAATATAATCTAATCTTTTACTGATGTGGAATAGCTAAGGCATTCACTCAAGGTACAAATCTCTAAATATAGTATTTTAGTGAGCTTCATACTATCTGAGGGCTTCCCTGGTGGCTTAGAAGGTAAAGAATCTGCCTGCAGTGCGGGAGACCCAGGTTCAAATCCTGAGTCGGGAAAATCCCCTGGAGAAGGGCATGGCAACCCACTCCAGTATTCTTGCTGGGAGAATTCCATGGACAGAGGGGCCTGATGGGCTACAGTCCATGGCGTCACAGAGAGTTGGACAAGACTGAGCGACTAACACTTTCACTTTCATATTATCTGAAAACAGCTCTTGTTCAACAATAACTATAAACACCAGCCCATAACTCCTGAATCTGGCTCTTGGAATTAACCCTTCATCTCTGAAACATGCAGCATGACTAGGGGCTCTGTCACCTGAGCTCTGTAAGTAGCAGAGACGGCAGTGCTCTGGGCCCTAGAATGAAGCTGCTGCAGGGCACAGCCTTGCGGCCCTTCAGGACTGGCTGCCTCTGCTGCGGACAGCAGCAACAGGCCCAGCTGGCTCCAACTCTCCCATCGTGGAGATGCTTCCAGGTCACTCAGTTTATAAAATGTACCGGATGGGGGAGGAGCTGTCCTGAGCTTCTCTGAGCCCACGAATAATGCCACCTTTGATCTGTAGGAATGGAAAATAAAGCTTTTCCTTGGCAAGTGGGTTTTAAATATTTCTCCATTAATAGTTAATGCACATGCAGACCAGCAGAGTGACAGCTCCCTGTGATTAGGAATTCTGGCTTCGTAATGCTAGTCCAAATAGGAGCTGAACTTTTAAAATCACGGTGTTACTTTTGACAAATTAAATTGTCCTACTTAGGAAGGTAGGAGGAATGAAGAGAAAGAAAGTGAGAGAGTGGGAGTAAATTCTCCTTGGAGGTGATTCTCAGAATGAGGAAGAAAGAAACGAGAAAAGACTACCTTTGTGTTTTCTAAGCTGATGATACTGCCATTGTTTATTAGAAAACAGCTTCAGAAGATCCCCATGCTGACGCTGAGCCAGACCAAGAAGAAGAAAGGACAGACATTGGCAGCATGTCTCACTATCTCCAAACAAAGAAGAAAATATATTTAAGGGAGTGGTTACTTTTTAACAAGAATCAGGTCGTTCTTAGGGCCCAGCAATTTAAAACTAATCAGAAAGAAAATGATTTTAAATTTCTAACAATCTGAAAATAACAAAAAATTTTTTAAACAGATAATCCACTTTATAGTCCATTCCAATATTAAGGATCTAAATTATGTGAGATTGCATCAATGTATTCTTTGCCTTTCAAAACTAATTCTTTCCCCTTCAAAGTTCCTTGAGCATTCTGGTGTTTTAGGGTAACCAAGATATTACAAAACGTGCTCCACTCAGGAGGTCTGCTGAATGAATTGTCTGGTCTTTATCTGAAGTTCCATATCTAGGAGTCACATGATTTTCCAGCAGAGACAAGAATATAAAGTAAAGTCAGGAAGGTTGTACCTAATACTGAAAATGTTAATAAAAAAAATAAAATAAAATAAAACAACTTCCTACTCTCTGACTACCACCTTACTATATTCCTCTAAAGTAACAGTTACAAAGGTGAACTTCAGGGATCAACCTAGGACTGAGCAATGCAGAACTGGGGTGTGGGCATGCCTCTCCATGCCTGGAAATCAGCTGAATGATGAAATAGAGAGAGCCCTACTCCTGACCAGGGAGAGGAGGACAAAAGTCTCAAATTCTATGATAACAGGAATACCTGTCCTGATCTACAGTTCCTGGGAATGTACCGTAACTTAGTTGAAGTATCTCTTAAAAGCTGTTCACTGTCATTCTTTTCATTAATAGCAGGGATAGTGAATTTCAATATCATCCTTAATTGTTATAACTCAACAATTATTAGTTCAATATCAATTATATAAGATGCTTTGTTAAATAACATAAAGAATACCAGTGGAAAGCATTTTTCTCATTGTTATACAGCATTTTATCAAACGAACATGACATAGACAAGCTGAGATAGATGAAAATTCTGTGAAAAGAGTTGGGTGTCCTATTGAGTTGTCATGATGATTGGAGGAACACGAATCACAAATACCCTGTAGTGGAATGAACAGACCTACAAATGAATTTTTTTGTCCCAAATGCCGATGGTGCCCCTGGTGAAAAAGGCTGATGACATGTTGGTAATTTTTAGGGCCAACAAATTTTAAGATTAAAAATGAATAAGGTAGATTCAAATGGTATCAAAAGCCTAGAAAGGTCTGGAGACCAACTGAAAAGCTTTAATCCTTTAAGGGTCTCTGTGATCCACTGGCTCCAAATCTCACTTTCCCAAGGCACTAGTTGAATTGATTCCTAGAAAAGCAGATTAGAAAGAGAAATGGGACACTGGAAACGTTGACCTAACCTGAGAATCCCTGGGGATTCTTGGCAAAGGTCTGAAATTAATTTTCTGCCATCAGTTTTTCTAACTCAGCAGCCACCCCAATTTCTAAATGAGTCCTTCATCAATATCCTCAAGACTGTTTTGGAGATTTCTAAACTTCTGGAATAATTTGGGAGCTTATATAAAGAGAGACACTCCATAAACCTCTAGCATTGCCTTTGGTTTCTAACCTAATCTGTAATTTGTTTATAAGCCAAATGCAAAATTAGTGCGAGTCTAGTGAGCTTAGATATACTGACACGAGTCACAAATGAAGAACCCCAGTACCAAAATGTTTGGAAAAGTACTATACTCCAGAAGTACTGAGTGGGAGGAATAATGGCCTTCAATACGCCAGAATGGAAATTCGCAGGCAGAGCACTTAACAAGGAAACCACAAGCAAAAGAAGACTGCACTTTTTGTTCAGTGATTTCCTATTAATTGTGATGTAAATTATATGAATGCGATTTTGACAAAGAGCACTGTTTCTAAAAAAATAGTGGTTTATGTGCAAAATACAAAATGCATCAAGAAAAAGAACTTTAGCATCATGGACGCAGTAAACTCTGAGATAATGGCTTATGATTAGATAACTTTCATATTATTATATTTTTCTTTTTTACCTAGACTTTTATTGCTTAAGTCTTTGGGATAAAGCAAATATTAACAAACAATTAATATAGATTTACAGGCATCTTTCATATGCAAGTCTTGATCCTGGCATGAAATACAAAATCATCTCACTTTGGTTACATTAGGTTGAAATTGTTATCCTAACAATATGTGCTGCCAGACGACGGTAGCTTTGTGGCTACTGTGGACAGCTATCCATACAGGAAACAGCTAGCAGTCAACAAACTTGATTAATGTTGGGCAGAATTCTTTAGGGAGTAAAATATCACCATTTGCTGAGTCCCTAGGGAGCTTATATCTTCTGTTAACTAAGATGATTCCCAGGGGACACAAATTAAAGTCTACCACACCCTTGAAAATAAATACGTCTCTTTAGAGGGAAGTGAAAGTTAAAATAATATATTATAGAAAGGTAATTTAAAATGATAAAAAATTGGAGAAGAAAGAAGACAACTTCTATTTGACCTTGACTGTACTTCTTATTCTATAAGAAATTTTAAAAAGCTAGAGGGTAGTTGTTTCTTGTCATTATACTGTTGCTGATTCTGTGGTTAGTTATTAATTTTATTTTTTATGATTCACAATCTGCTCTTTGAAATATGCCATATGCTCAAAGCAATTCAAGGATGACAACTGTCAGAATTACTCCAATAAAAATTGCCTAAATGAGGAAGATTTACTGCAGTCTGATATTTCAGTGGAAAGTCCCTCTACCCTCCCCAACTGCTTTTTCAGACACTGTGAATATTGCAACCCCTTTTTCAAGTCAAACTCACATGACTGTTTTGCAAGAACTTCTAAAACAATTTAAGTAGAATCGGTGAAACACAGTAGGCTAAGGGTGAATTAACAGACATGGAAAACAATATAAATAGTTATTAGATGGATTGCCTGCAATCAATATGTGAGTTCCAAGCCAGTTTTCTTAAATCACACGCAAATGCATTGACTTAATATGACAACGTCTGTGCTATGTAACACTAATAAACATTAAATTGGACAAGCCCTGTATCCTGGAAGCAGCAAGCCAATTGGAAGGCTTTTTTTTTTTTTTTAAATCTCTGGAAATATCTGAGGGGTGGACAGAATCCACCTGAGTGCTCCAATCACAATACATTTTGTTAAACGTTACCGGTCTATTTATCCTTCATTTTGTTTCAGTCTATTTATTAATGCAGTTTCATTTATTGCTATTCATCTTGAAGATAAATCTTTGTCCTTCTATAGAATTACACCAAATAGAATGTGATAAAGGGAACTTTCTTGCAATTATGATGTCGGTGCAGTCTGTCAGCACACAGGGGATGGAAATGAGTTTGGGGACAGGGAAGGGAATTCTAATAGACACCATGATACATACAATGAACGCAAAAGATATCCTGAGAGAGAGAAAGACTTGTCAGGCTAATCAGATCTTCCCCAGCAAGGTAAAGGCAAGAAGGGTAGCTCTAACCTTGTAAAGATGCTGCTGCTGCTCCTCTGACATCATCAGGTCGTGGCTGTCCATCACAAGGGACTCCATGTCAATCAGCCAATCCCAGAGCTCCTGATATTCTGAATCAAAGTCCAGAAGCCTGAAGATAAGGCACAAAATGTATTATGCATAAATACAGTGTAGTTGTTAAAAATCTCGTATTAGAATAATATATTCTTGAAAACCTATGATGTTCCTGGGTGATACCTGTAAAAAGAGAAGGAAAAATTCTCGGTATGGTTACACAGTGGGCCAGATAGGAACTCAAGCTTTTGACATAGCCATTTTCTTAGATTTTGAAAACATAACATGTAATTCTGATGCCTGTACCTGAGACATATTATGGCTATTTCCATTCACTCACCCTTTCTGAGGATTTGCAGCATTTGAACAAAATGAACTATGTCCTTGAAAAAGAGCATTGCCATTTTTAACAGACTGAGACATGGAGGGTCAGTGCCTTGGGAAGGTTACCCGGTCCAGAATCTGTGGTACAAACAGCACTCTCAACATTCAAACCTCTTTTTCTCTTTGACTAGATTTTCCGTGGATACTGCATGCATCCTAATATATTCATGATTAAGAATACTAATTCAGCTAATTTCTCTATATGATCACTATATACTACCATATCCAAAATATTATTTTCACTGGGAAATGACTCAATCATTTATCTGTCCCTCTGCTGTCTATCTGCCTATCTCTGCAAACGTATATCCTACGTTTATTGTCATGGATGAGTAGCCAGCATTTCAGTTTAACACTCAGAGATAGGCTTGAGTGACTCTGGTAAGCCAGTGAGAACCAGGGGCAGATCCAGTATTAGACAGGTGTTCCCCACAGACATGTAGGAAACAAAGGTAAGGACAGGAAGTCAAAACAATGAATCTCTGAATAGCCAGCAATCATTAAAATTCAAAGGAGGATCACTATGGTTTTCAACAAAATAAATCATTAGAATAAGGAGCTTAAAAGGATTAATGTGATTCTCTATTGAAAGCCTGGTGAATAAGTAAAGCTCAGATTCTTCTAAAACACTGTGATCAGAAAATGAAAGTGCAGAATGAAAAAAAAAAAACTATGACTTTGTCCTTCTCCCCAAAATCATCCCTCTAAAAGAAATCTGCGAGTCTTGTCAAACTCTGAGCAAAACCCTATCAGTACTAATGGAGCAGCAGCCTCAGGTATGAATCTGAACTTATCACGTGGGCATCTTATTACCGCCTTGTCCCTGTCTTTATACACGAAATGACTGCTTTCCAAAAAAGTGAACATCTGCTTTTCATAACTTACAATTTAATCTTAATAGATCTGTCAAAAAATTAAGGTATATCTAGTGATGGAGTCTAGACCTAGAATAGTCTATTTTAATTACTTTGCCATAATTATAAAGTTTTTTTATTAGAACCATAAGCACCCAGGCCAAGGCTTATCATTGGCTAACACGTAGAATGAATTAATAAATGTTTAGTGAATGTCAATGATGGATATAACTGATATAAACAAACCTTCAGTAAGGCTAAGGTGGTCTAGAGCTGTGCTTTCAAACTTTACTGTGCCTATGGCATTGCTGAGAGTCTTGTTGAAATGCAGATATTGACTCAGTACTTTTAGGGTTGGGTCTGAGACTCTTTGAAGTAAGTGTTGGCAACTGGCAACCCTGCTGCTCCTAGATCACGTTTTGAGTAGTAAAGACTTACTTACAAGCATACATGAAATCTGAAATAGTATCCCATTTCAAAATACTAACAAACAAGCAAAAACCACTGCAACAGGAACCAATAAACCATTAGGCTTTTTAAAATTTCATTCTGTGAGTGATTGATAAGGAATGACTAATAAGCAATTGCTCACATGGCAGGCACAATCACTTAGAAATATCTCCTGAATTATGTTTACTGTTTCTCTCTCCTTGTACCTGCTCACATTTTGACCACAAAGACAGGGGAAAGGTGGCATGCCACCCCCCAAATTAGGAAAGTATAATCCTAATACTCATATAGGTGAGAATATCCAGGAGAATATTAAAAGCAAAAGATAAAGGAAGGGAAAGGCTCCTCACTTCCACCTCAGTGGACTTGGAGAATAAGAATGAAATAAAGGCAAGAGGAGCAGGTGTTCAGATGCGTGTCCCTCTCTCTCTTGGCTTAAGACCTAAAGGGAAAGCCAAAAGCACCAGGATGCTTTTCCTGCTACATAGTCTGGGAGATTGCCTTAAACAATGCCCTCACAATAACCTGAGGTGGGGATGCTGCAGAGTTGTGGTCAGGACTCTCTTTGCTACTCTGTTCTCTTCCCCTTCCCCCATGATGAGACTGTTCTCTCATCCTCCCATGAGGTTTCTGGGAGTTCAGGTGAACTTGAGGCATTACCATGGCAACAGAGACACAATGACCTCTAAGGAGAGCCGGGGGGCCTCTGAAGCCAGACCTCAGAGAGCTGGCTGGGCCAGTGAAGACTGAGATGAAGCTTAGTCAGCAGGAAATACCTCCTGAACCAAGCCAAGAGATAACAACGCAGCCACAGGCCTCTGTCGTGTACAACCTCATAATGTAATGGCAGGGCAAGACCCATTTCATGGAATCTAACCAGGCTGCATCCAGGGGCCACATTAAGCCAGAGGGCCTCACTGTACCCGAGAATCACAAGATCACATAAGCTCCTTATATTGCTCAGATGCCATCTTGCACAAAAGAAGGGAGAGGAATAGGAAATCTGAAAAACAGCATTTATTCCAAGATGTTGTTCCCTAAAGAAAATGTTATTTTGTTAGGAAAGGCTACAAGTATTGTGTGTAAGAGCCTGAACTCTGATCTTAAAACCAGGTTTTTTCTGTTGTTATACCAATGATGTATGTAATTAGGAAGTCTCATAAATTATCAATCAGCAAGTGATAATAAGGAAAGCTGTTTTCTTTTCCATACATGTATGATTAAAAAAGAAGCTTTGATTATGACTAAACAATTTAAGGGCAAGGGGTGAATTTATCTTTGTATCCCTAATGCCCAAGATCAGTTCAGTTCAGTAGCTCAGTTGCGTCTGACTCTTTGAGACCCCACAGACTGCAGCACAGCAGACTTCCCTGTCTATCACCAACTCCCAGCGCTTGCTCAAACTCATGTCCATTGAGTTGGTGATGCCATCCAACCATCTCATCCTCTGTCATCCCCTTCTCCTCCTGCCTTCAATTTTTCCCAGCATCAGGGTCTTTTCCAAAGAGTCAGTTCTTCGCATCAGGTGGCCAAAGTATTGGAGTTTCAGCTTCATCAGTTCTTCCAATGAATATTCAGGACTGATTTCCTTTAGGATGGACTGGTTGGATCTCCTTGCAGTCGAAGGGACTCCCAAGAGTCTTCTCCAACACCACAGTTCAAAAGCATCAGCTCTTCAGCACTCAGCTTTCTTTATAGTTCAACTCTCACATCCATACATGACTACTGGAAAAACCATAGCTTTGACTCTCTGGACCTTTGTCAACAAAGTAATGTCTCTGCTTTTTAATATGCTGTCTATGTTGGTCATAGCTTTTCTTCCAAGGAGCATCTTTTAATTTCATGGCTGCAATCACCATCTGCAGTGATTTTGGAGCCCAAGGAAATAAAGCCTGTCACTATTTCCATTGTTTCGCCATTTTTTGCCATGAAGTGATGGGAATGGATGTCATGATCTTAGTTTTTTGAATGCTGAGTTTTAGGCCAGCTTTTTCATTCTCCTCTTTCACTTTTAGCAAGAGGCTCTTCAGTTCCTCTTCACTTTCTGCATAAGGGTATATTATCTGCATATCTGAGGTTACTTGTATTTCTCCCGGCAATCTTGATTCCAGTTTGTTCTTCATCCAGTCCGGCATTTCTCATGATGTACTCTGCATCTAAGTTAAATAAGCAGGGTGACAATATCCAGCCCTGATGTACTCCTTTCCCAATTTAGAACCAGTCTGTTTTTCCATGTCCAATTCTAACTGTTGCTTCTTGACCTGCATACAGATTTCTCAGGAGGCAGGTAAGGTGGTCTGGTATTCCCATCTCTTTAAGAATTTTCCACAGTTTGCTGTGATCTACACAGTCAAAGGCTTTGGCATAATGACCAGGATAGTACTTGATAAATGATGATGAGTGAATATAGATAATGAAACCAAGAACTTTTAGTAGGGCAAGGATGACTTCAGAAGAGCAATACATGATAAAGATAATATTTCATCCTCAAATACCAATTGCAATATAGACAGGTTCCCCATTCATTCTGAAGGTGAGATTTTGCCTTCAGTACACAATGGTACATTTGCTTACTTGAAATGATTATATACAGTATCCTCTCAATTACTGTGAGCTGCCTTCCCATTCCTTTCACATCCTACTTCTATGGTGAAAATTAAAGGAAATTTATGGATAGATTTTAAATAGATGAAAACTACATACAGGATGATAAAATGCTTAGAATCATGGATTTTTTTTTACTAGCTCTTTACCATGTCTTTACATCCATTGAGCTGTTCCCTCCTGTTATTCTCCCTATCAAAGGACTTAGAACAAAAGCCATTTCTTCCAGTTAAATGTACCTCAGGCTCTTTCTGAGAGAATCTTCACTGGAGACCTGCAAGTGCTGACTGAATCTAACACAAATATTCACAATTCCTCCAGTGCAGTCTGTTTTCATCCTAGCTGAGAATACTTAAATAAGCTTGATATGTTAGATATGGTAAATGCTTTGGTTCTTTATTTTGTTTCATTAGTGTAGAATCAGCACTAGTGTTTTTCAGATGACAAATTCTCATCAGATCCTAATAGTTGCTTCAGTATTGTCTGACTCTTTGCAACGCCGTGGGCTATGGTCCGCCATGCTCCTCTGTCCATGGAATTTCCCAGGCAAAAATACTGGAGTGGCTTGCCATTCCCTTCTCCAGGGATCTTCCCAACACAGGGATGGAACCTTAATTCTGAAGACAAAAACATATTTTAAGCACTTGTGCCTAATTTCAGATTCTTTGGCATGTGTTAATTCACAGCTTAGGGAATACCTGACAGTTTTCCAAACTTAAGTGAAATCATATATATAACTTTGTAACAAATCAGAAATAAATTACTAGAATTTCTTTGTTGGTTTTTTTTTTAATCTTCTGAAATGACTGTAATTTAATGTGCTCATTATAGCAGGAAAATTCTGAGGTAAAGGAAGTAGCTTACTTTCTTCTGTTTATATTGCCTGCAAAGGTATGCTGTAGACTGGTGATTTTATAAAAGACATCTTCTAAGGAAAATGTCAGCTACTATACAGGAAAACAGAAAAGATCATAGATGAGTGAATTTATCAAGGGTAGCACAAAACTAGTTAGTTCTATAACCCTTTGCAGAATATGCTGATTCCATCCGCTGATTTCAGAACCAGGTATTTTTCCTTGAAGTCCTCGTGACAAATGACCCCTTTTTAAAACAGAGAGAGAGAGATGATTGAAATTGTGGCAAATAGTTCAGAACCTTTTAAGGGGTATGAGTATAGGAACTGCTCTTTCGGAAGGATTTTCCTTATAAAATTTTCTTTGTAAATGTGCTTGGGTTCCTGCCAACTGATTGATACAAATATATAATCTCCTAGATGTTAAAAGGTCTCAAAGCATACCTTTTCAGTACTCTGTGAATACATTATACTCTATGAAAATGTTACAAAGCAGAATTGTACACTATTCTAAGCCAGTGTTATAAATCAAACACGTTACCAAAGTGATATTGTTTTGGATATTTTTCCTTTAAATTGCCATATCCCTGAAGGTTTCACAATAAAAGAGTTGGACATTCTATTGCAGATATGATATTACCAGTTTTGGAGCTTTACAAGCACAATCATGTAATGAGGAGAAAAAGTCTTCTAAATCAAAGTCAGGTTTTGTTAGATAAATATAGAATTATGTGTTCATTTCAGCATCTGAAATTCTAATAAAGACAGAGACAAGTTATGGAGAAAAAAAAAACATGCAATTTTTTTCTTTAGTGTTTTTTTTCTCTAAATTTTGGCTAACTACTATGATAATTGCCAAAAGTATTTCCCAATATCTTGTCCATCATTTTCTCTAACTTTGTCAGGTTAAAAAAAAAAAGATTCCATATTTTTTCACCATGGAAATAAAATACTAACAAGACTGTTTAGTATCAATTTTTGAAGATTGGATAGCAATATATCATTTGTGAGGCTGGCACAGTTTAAGAAATGATCCTTCCTCTAAACCCTGGTGGGACTTATGTTTGACCAGCTAAGTGTTTGAATACATAAATGCATTCAGCCTTTGGTATTTAAAGTGAGCATCATTAACTCAACATTTCAACTTAAACTTTGCTTAAAAGATAAAGTTTCACCCAAGTGAAATCAATGGAAGGTGTGTGTGAATATATGAGGTTCCAGTTTGGTCCACTAAGGAATTTTGATTAAATCAGACATCAAATGAAGAAATCATCAAAATAGAGCAACTAATAGTTGAAAAAAAGAATACTAAAAAGGCCTGGAAGCTTTTCTACTAAGGCTGAGTAATACATATTTTGGAGCATTTAAGAATCCATCTTTTGTAAACTTAATAGTTACTTTCACATTAACATATCCAAAAACACAAGATCAGTTCCTGAGATACCAGCTTGTCTATGCTGGAATTTCTGTTAAGTGATCCAATTTTCCTAGCTTCTTTAGCATATTGATTCTTTCCCCAAATATTCACTAAGTGTTCACTGTTCACATTATTTGCTCAAGGAAGTTTGCCTCTGGTTTTCAAAAAAGACACTAAAGGTAATGGTAGCAAAAATCTCGTAAAAATATACTTTAATATTATTAAAGTAAAACACTAATAATTGATTAGAATTTCCCATCATCCTCTATGCCATGTGTCATGTAAGCACAGGAGGGAGATAAAAGAGTGGCACCTAGTCCAATCACATTATCATTAAAGAATAAAATTTAGCTTTCCAGACATGAAATCTGATATGCACAGTTGCATGTAGAATCCCTTTCCACTCTAAACATATTAAAGTGTGGACACTAATTTACTATTTTGAATGAAAATTCATGAGCCACTTCCTCATGAGAAAAGCAGCCTGCCTTTGCCATTAATAAATAAAAAGGAATATGGAGTTCTTTCCAGTAGTAATTTTCTCAATTCTCATATACACCCATGTACATGTGAAAATGTCTAAGAAAAATAAAACCAATCCTACAGATCTGTTAACGATAGGCCCCACTTTCTCATGGTCTTATGGATGGTTCATAAACTCTTGCTATTAAAATACAATCCATAAAGCAAAAAAATTCTAACCTCTAAGATTAGCCATAAAATTAGAAGTATTAATGTAAGTTTCTGGATATATCTAGAAGATTCTGTTAGGCTGTCAGGAAGTCAAAACTCTCTCTAAATTTTCAGATAATACACTGGACTAAGTTCTAGCCAAAGAACTTGAAAACATTCCGAAGAATTTAGAAATGGCAGTGATTCTAACACAAATGTGAGAACCCATCTATCTGAAGACAAAGCAAGAGATAATGTCGTTTAAAAAACAGAGAGAGAGAAACCTTCCTATGTCATTGTCCATGTGTTAGAGGGTCCGGATCCAGACTTGCTTCTGGCACACTGCTGAGGGTTAGGCAGTTCAGCCTTTTGTAAAAAGTCTACTCTATCCTATACCTCCCTGGTTTTCAAAGATTTAACAAGCAATAGAGAGTATTTGAAGAGGGTATGGCAAACCACTCCAGTATTCTTGCCCAGAGAATCCCCACAGACAGAGGAGCCTGGTGGGCTATAGTCCATGGAGTAGCAAAGAGTCAGACATGATTGAGTGACTAAGCATAGCACAGAGAATATTCCCCCTCAAGGTTAGAGCAGGGGATAAAAATGCGTGTGCTCAGTCACTCCAGTCGTGGCCGACTCTTTGAGACCCCACAGACTATAGTCCACCAGATTTCTCTGTCCATGGTATTTCCCAGGCAAGAATACTAGAGTGGGCTGCCATCCTCCTCCAGGGGATCTTCCCAACCCAGGGATCAAACTCATGTCTCCTGTCTCATGTGTCTGCTGCATTGGCAGGTGGATACTTTACCAATGCGCCACCCGGGAAGCTCAGGAGGTAAATAACACAGGAATAACTCTCTGCCACCCAATCTCTAACAAAATCTTTGTGGAAGAATTACTATGGAGATCTCTCCCAATATGATTTGATCTATCCTGTAAATTGGCTCTTAACTGAACTGTGCTTTGACATCACTTCTGCAGCCTACATCAAAAAATTGCCTTGGGAATTTGGTTTCTCTTCTGAAAATATTAGCTGCTTAGTCATGTCCGACTCTTTGCGACTCCATGGACTGTAGCCCACCAGGCTCCTCTGTCCATGAGATTTCTCAGGCAAGAGTACTGGAGTGGGTTGTCATTCCTTTCTCCTGGAGATCCTCCCAACTCAGGGATCAAACTCAGGTCTCCTGCATTGCGGGCAGGTTCTTAACCATCTGAGGCACCAGGGAAGAGATGGAGTATTACAGAGGCCTGTCTTCTGAAAGAACTACAGGAGAAATCCCTCCCAGGACTCAGTGTGTTTCCCCAGATATATATTATTTTTAATCTTAGGACACTAGAATTTTCTGATGGATGAGATTTCACTCTTTCCTTTGGATGTGGAAAGCTTAGAGCCAAATCATTGCCCTTCTTGAGGACATGCACAGAAGATGCACTTTTTTGTTTTCTGGTACACATTTTACTTTTACCTAACTGACTTCAGTCAAATATTTATTCTATTTTATTGTAAATATTTTTGGTAAGTTGACTTAAATCCTTTGTGAAAGTGATGTGGGAATGCATAAAGGAATACATTTTCAAGAAAATTAAGCTCTGCACATTAAAATGAGGTAGATTAGATTTGTCTTAGACTCTCTCACACCTCTTTCCTTCTTCAGTTGACCCCATAAACTTTCCAAAGCAGCACAGAAATTGGTTCAGCATTGTTAAGATGGAAAGGAGTTATATAAATAAATAAATAGTTTGACTTTACTCTTAACTTTGAAATAATACTTCCCCAGTAATTATGCCACTACCTCTCTAGTTCATCCTTTGTTGGCTCTTGGTATGGATGGTATTAGATTACTGAAGTGGAAGACTGTCTAGGTCTAAAATTAGTTTAATGTATTTGAACATTAGAAGCATATGATATTATGATCCCAAAGGAATATTTATACTGGTGAGATTCTTTTTACAGCCGGGAAGACTTATTTTAATAATCATAGTGCCCAGAATATCAGTTTTTCAGAAGGTAGTCAGGCACTTTTTGCTCCTTTGGCTATAGGAAGCATTGTGATCTTACTATGTGATAACATCAGAACACAACAGAAGGAGCAAAAAGAACCTGAACTGAACACTGATCAGTTGTTCATTAGTTTGAGACGGTAAAAATCAGGGGAAGTAGGTAGAAATGCAGGGTAGAAATAAGGTCGCCTTGGATCATCTAGTGATTTATCTGGGAGAGTATTCCCAACATCAGCACACAGTTTATGACTGGTGTGTACCAAAAAGCAAACATTTTATTAATATGCAACAATGTTCCAAAAACAACCATTGAGCAGAAATTCAAAATGTTCATTGAGAGAAAGAGAATATAAGTGAGCAGGAATGTTCACCCAGCTGCACAAGGATATTTTTGGCCTTTGGCTCAACAGAAACCCAGAAAGATCATCCTATTGCAATGAAATCCAGAGGTGATTACACCCCTTCTCAGGTATTTGAAGTCATTCAATATATCTTATTGCTTATTTGATCTTTAATCAAATAATGTTTTAAATAGTGATATATTTGCTTTCATCTGTCAATACTATTCCTCTTTGGGAGTGGTTTATATGTGTGTGTGTGTGTGTGTGTGTGTGTGTGTGGGTACATTATCACAATGATTCAGGAATACTTCATTTCCTAAAGGAAAATGGATTTATTTTTACTGCCAAACTTTTAACCTTTCGTCTAGTTAAAGTTCATTTAGTTCAACCTGTTGTGCTTGGAAATAACCTGTGTATACTGTTCGTATTTGAAGGTAAAATTTACTTTAAAATGTTACATGATGTGGGACGAATACTTCTACATTCTTACAGAGAACAAACCTTGACTACATAACCATCTGTGGACATTGCCCAAATTCCCCCTCAGCCAGAGGCTGGCATATGACTGAGACTGAAGTATCTTCTAGAACTTTACGTAAGAACAGAAGGCTCTTTGAAATTCCCTCTGGATCGCCGGAATCAGAGTCAGGAAACATCTCCCTACTCTTCTACTCCATATTGTTATTTATAGTAACCCTTAATATGTGTGCACACACACGCACGCACATGTGCACAAACATATCCCTACATGATGTTGTTGTTTAGTCGCTCAGTTGTGTCCGTCTGACTCTTTGTGACCCCATGGACTATAGCATGCCAGGTTTCCTTGTCCTTCACCATCTCCCAGAGTTTGCTCAAACTCATGTCCATTGAGTCAGTGATGTCAGCCAACCATCTTGTCCTCTTTCATCCCCTTCTCCTCCTGCCTTCAGTCTTTCCCAGCATCAGGGTCTTTTCAATGAGTATGCTCTCGTATCAGGTGGCCAAAGTATATAACAACTTGAATTCTGATCTTTAATTTTTAATCCTGTATGCTCTCTCTCCTCCTTCAAGAATTTAGACTAAAGAAAATATACATCCCTAAAAAAAATTTTTTTTATGTAGTTGGAAGCAATCTGAGCAGACCTAATACATTCTAATACCTGGAATCAGAAGGTTCTACCAGCAGCTTGAAGACAGAAAATAATAATCAACAGTAGTTCTCAATTCCTGCTAATCAAGATATCACCTTGGAATTTTCAATGCTATGGTTTTATTTTGGGTTTCCCAGAGGGCACCAGTGTGGTAAAGAACTCACCTGCCAATGCAGGTAGACCTAAGAGATGTGAGTTTGACCCCTGGGGTGGGAAGTTCCCCTGGAGAAGGGCAAACAACCCACTCTAGTATTCTTGCCTGGAGAATCCCATGTGCAGTAGAGCCTGGCAGGCTGCAGTAGAGCCTGGCAGTCCATAGGGTCGCACAGAGTCAAGACATGACTGAAGTGACTTGGCACACACACAAATTTTATTTTAAAAGACTTGTATAATACAGCCTGAAAGATTCTAGCTGAAATAAAAATGTTCCTATCAGCCATATCTTTTAAAATGAGCATTCTTAAAGAGATTGCTATGTCTCCCTGAGGTAGGTTTTGTGGCGACATGCTACCGCAAGGTAAGCTGCCACCTCCCTCAGCCCCTGCTACCTCATAGTCACCATACTGTCCTTGTTGATGGTTGAGGAGCTCAAGACATCCCTGAGCTTCAGATCTGCTTCCTGGGCATTTTTACTTAGATGTTTTGCAGACCATAAAAAAGAACTTTGTCCCAAACAGTCAGTTCCTCTCAGGCCCCCTGCTCCGCCCCTGCATCGAATACCATGTCCATTTGTGCAAAAGCCTGAAACACAGAGGTCTGTCTTAAACCCCACCTCTCTTAATGTCCCTCATCCACTCAGGGACCAGGTTCTGTCTTCAACTTCCTTCCATTTTCATTCCTGCTGTCTTCAGGCCAGAACAATTTCTCACTTGGATGACTGGAATAGCTTCTAGTCTAGTCTTGCCCATGCCAGTCCATTCTCCAGAGTGCTGCCAGAATAGTTTTTAAATTGCCAGCCTATTCTTGCTGGAATCCCTGACTGGTTCCAGCTGTTTGTATACATTGTCTCTGTTGTGGGAAACACTGGCTGTCACCTCTGACCCTGGGCCAGCCTCACTCTTTGTGTCCCACTGCCTCTACAACCCCAGTGCCTAGTAGAGCCTGCTCAAGAATCATGAAATGCTTAATGACACAATCTGAATCTAAGTCTTCTTATTTTCTTTCTCTCCCCACATTAGAATGGCCCTTTTCTCTCTCTTACTTGCCTTATCCAAGGTTTATCGACTCTTTCTGGCTTTAGCCTCCAATCAAGTCTCCACATCTCCCATTAATTTCTAATCTATTATTGGTCTCCACCTTCAGATTCTCCAATTTAGTACATCTGGAAAGGGACCCAGGATTTGCAATTTCTAACAGATTCCCAGGAGATACTAATGCTGCTGGTCTAGAGATCATTCTTTGAAAACCATTGGAGCAATGATCTCAACTAGCAGTGGGCATCAAGTATAATATATTTTGGTCCACTCCTGCCTCCTGAATCAGAATTTTGAGGGAGGTGATATGGGCAGGCAATTTTCAACTTAAAAGTTCCCTAGGAAATCTTGATGTGTCCTAGTTAAGGACCATGAACTCAGTGATTAACTCCAGGATCTCAACTTCACTTTCTTCCTAAGCCTTATTTTGCATTACTCCCTCTGACTTTCTACCTTGCTCTCCAGTCATACGGAACGGCAAGCAGCATAATAATTTCACACCCTTGTTCCCTCTGAGCCCTAGATTCGTTTTAGCTTTTCATTTATGTGCCAGCATTCACTGGGCACCTAGCACACTCCAGGATGCAGCGCCTAGTGTGGTGAATGTGACAGACATGGCCCTGCCTCATGGAGTCCACATGTTGTTTGCTCTAAGCTTCCCTGGAACCCTCTGCCTCCCCTTCTTCTTCGTGATAAAGAGAAACACTGATTTAATGCTGCTCTCTTGATAGACTGTAAATTTCATGAAGGTAGGGACTATGGTCTGTCTGTCTTTGTAAGTGCTCAATACATGTTTGTTCAGATTAAACTGGAAAATTCTTCCCCCGACCTAGCCCTCTTCCGAAAATCACCTCCAGAGTCCCGTCTCTCTCTATCACTCCTGACCTGCTCCAATTCTCCCCACCACCATCAGAACTGAGCACCACCTTCCATGAGCCCTGCTCCCTACTCCAAGCAGATTCCTAACTCATCACTTTGATCCTTCATTCTATGCTATTTATAAATCTGGTTCCTCTTACTAAAGAAACGGTGAGCTTCTCAAGGGCAGGGACCATTTCATTTTTGCCTTTTAAACTCTGCACTTCATAAAGGAGGCATTTAATAATATTTGTCAAATTAATGAATTTAATTTTTCACTTAAGCCTGCTTTGCAGTGTTTTTGTCCAAACTACTTGTGGCTTAAATGAAATTGCCTTAAGACTCTTCTGTTTCTTTGTAGTAGGACAATACCATAATTCAAATTTCATATACCATATGGAACATGCATAACATGTGATTTAGGGGGAAAAGAGTTTATCAAGGGTCTGAGCTAAATTTTCAGAGAGAGGGCAAAGTGTGACTTCATGGACTGTTCACTGCATCATGACTCAGGGCTCTGAGGTGAGGTCCTGGACAAGCCAGTCACCAGCCTTTTTGCCTCTCAATTCTATCATTTATAAGCTAAACAAAAGACATGCTTTGTAATCTACTCTAAGTCTTGATGGGAAGTAGGATACTACTTACTAAAATAAACAAGATTTTGAAATTCATTATAAAAATGAAATCAGACAACCCCTTAATAGAAAGAGGTGTCAGAAAGACAGATGGTTATACTTTACAAAATTTACAAAAGAGTGTTCTTGATGAAATCTGCTCAGAAAATTGTGCCATGCACATAGTATGCCTTCAGTGAATATTTATTGGATGAAAGAAACAAGACAATTTACAAGCTTTCATTTAAATCAACAGGAGTCAAAAGCACCAACCTGCTCCCTTTGAGAATCACCAGTGACTCAAGCACTGTAGGTCCCTCCAGGAAGCGACGGTTCCCTACTTTGCTAGTTAGGAACCAGGGCCCAGTGTCTCCCACAGAGGGACACACTCTGTTACTACAGCTCACACAGCTTCACATCCTGTCAGGGAAATCTTCCCCCCACACATACTCATGACTGTCAAACACACATTTCATGGTTGTACACAAGCTGTGTTAAATCACCTTGATATGCAGCTTTTCATCAAGCCAGAGAGGTTATAAATTCATTTCTAAACAATATTTTGGTTACACAAAAATGGACATTTAAGATCTCCATTCAGTCTAACAGCTGAGTCTTCCCTGGAGTAACCTTATACATTTTTCAACTACATATGCTCCTTTGCATGGACATAGGCTGGAGGAGGAAATAAAAACATATGGATTGCATCACCAACTTAACGTTCTCTTCAGTGGATTGGATATCTATCTGCATATGGAATGAAGACCCTAGAAGGCTTACATTATTCCCACAATATCTTATCAGAAACAATGCTCATTCTGTGTAACAAAAGGAACTGTTAATGAAGTTTATGTATCATTGGAGCAGATAATTTTAGAAGGCTGTGTTCTTAAGGTTTCAGAATTACAGATTCAACCGTGGGAGCAAAGGGTCTCAGGAGCAGGACACCCCAGATAACCTCACCCACATACATTTCTCAAACAATGGTTTTCTGTATGTAAACAAAAAATAGAAAGGAATATATGGTTTTTGTCCTTAGTATTAAATAGCTGCCTTTTCTTCAGCACACTCTTAAATTTCCTGACAATGCACAGCCTTCAGCACCCTAAGGAGCATAAACAAAGGATATCAGGCAAGTTCACCTACTCCCACTTCACAGAACAATGCTTGTTGTTAACTAAGCCATTCCCAGGGCAGATTTATGATTTGTGGAGCCCAGAGTAAATACTCAGGTTGGGCCCTTGGAATCTGAGGTCAGAAGCACGTGGTACCAGCTCAATCCCTAGGGCTTTTAGAAAACATGAAAATGTGACCTAAAGTTTGTGGTGGTGGGTACACCAGGGACTATTTAGGCATTTAGAGACATTAAAGCACATTAAGGCCTCAAAATAGCTTATTGTTCACGCTCGAATATTTAACCTTTTCTTTCTAATTTGCTGTCATGCTTTTCCTCTTGTGAATAAATGTCTTCTGAATCATAGAAGATGAATCAAATACATGCTCACATGTCTATATATTAAAAATATCTTAAAAGAGCAACAAACTGTAGAGATAGGTAAATTTTAAAAGTTAAAAAGCCCTTGCCCATTTTCTAAAAAGAATTACAACTCGAATTCTTTTCTTGCATTCTTAGACCTCGGGTTGTATCACAAGACAGAATTTGTAACCTGTGTTGTTAATTTATCCTCAAAATCTGAATGAGAATTTTAAGTCACATCAGAACTATAAGCACGTAAGAGAAAAAAGAAAGCAAGTGCATGGAAAGTATTTCTCTTGCCTTGTGAAGGAATATTTTGGCTAGAGTCATTCCCCATAGGTTTATACTACACTGTTAACATGTTATGGAACTTGGGGGAACAGTTTCTCTCCCTTGTTGTCTGGCTCAAGCATAAAAGCAAAATAGGTTAATTTTTCCATTTTAATGAGTATAATTATTATCAAGTCATTAAAATTATGAAATGATTAAATTTCATTATACTCTTTTAGTCTTTAATAATCACCTACTAAATATTAAAATTGAACCAGAAAAGAATTTTTAAAATAATAGTATTTTATAAATCTCATATATGTATCATATATATATATATATACACACATACACACACAGTGAGAATGTTTGCATAATTTTGAAGTAATTTGGAAATATTTGAATGCATAACAACTATTCAGTAGCATGGGTAGTTAGTATAATATAAATACAGCCATAGATCTCAGGCTGAATGAAACTGTTGGTGGGTCATTGAAGTTGCTGGGTTGTTTCATGTAACACAGACAATAAGCTCTAGTCCACCATTCCATTTGACTTCATGTGATGCTAACCAGTTAGTCCATAGTCCCTAAACAATTATTAAATATCTATATTTTCAAAAAATTATGTTCTACCAGTTTCCATTGAGGTTCTGGTGTTTAAAATTTGCTTAGATAGACTTTAAACTATGAGGTTTAAAGAGAGGGAAATACACTGAGAAAATTATAGGCACAATGTAGTGACAGAAATGCTCAGAAAATCACAAGACTGTTTCGAACAACTAATACCAAAGTTAGGAAGTCCTGGGTGAGATGACAGACTGATAAAATCCATAGTCTTCAATTCTGGCATGAATGGAAAAGAACATAAATACCTTGTCTATTGCACTTCTCTTGCTAGCTTGGGAGGAAATGCCCGCCTAACACCGACCAGAGGAACATCATTGAAAAAAGTAGAGATTAATGAGAATAAAACAACAAAAAGAATAGTTCCCTACCCATTGCCTCCTCCTGAATGAACTTTTGACATATCAGCAAACTCTTCTTTCCGTTTGCTGCTGCTGGTATACTGCTCGCTGTACAGCTTGAGGGACATCTGCTCAACAGCATCTCTTTGTGCTTCCAGGTAGCATAGTTGAACCTCAGCCTGGAGAGAGAAACAAAGAGGAATGGCTGTTTTAATCTGGAAGGAATGCATTTCAAGTGAGGTGTAACAACACAGAGAATGGGAATTGTTCACATCATTATACTGCTCCTTTTCAGCTTGGATTTAATGGGATCAGCTGGGCATATTACAGAATTATATTTTAGATCTGAATCTTATAAGTTCCTCCTTAAAATATAACCTGAATAAATGAACTCTCAGAAGACTCAGTAAATATCACAATATATCCCTGAGATCATAATACTGTATCATGAGACTTTATATAAAAATTCTGTGAAATTCCTTAATAATATTCTTCCTCATACTGCCACATATGTAACATTTATTTTTTTTTAAAGAGTCCCCTTCCAACCCATACGTTTGCATGGACGCATACTCTGGATGCTTCTTATTATCTTCACCCTGAGGAGAATAAAAAAGCCTAGTACTAATTCAATACCTCTTCACTAGGGATAAGACTTCCTACATTACTTTTTTTGGTTCTCTGTATTTTGTCTTAATAATTTTAAAATAGAAAGAACAGTGATTTTGCTTACATGCAGGCTTGAATTGTTAAATTTTTCATAGATACTTGGGGCTCACTGTACTAAAAGGAGAGGTAGTAAGTTCACCATGCTGTTTTCTATCAAACCAAGGCCAAAAGAATGCTGAATAATATTTGGCAAGGAAATGTATTGAAGAGATGCTTTATTTATTGCAGCTGTTGTGATCCCTGTGGCTTTAGAGTTCCCCAGAACACCAGATAAAACAGGGAATGAAGTCTTCCCAGTGGCATGCTTGCCTGTGGTGAAGGAAAAAGGCCAGTGCTGAGTACATGTACACTGTGGACCAAAGGAGCTCTTAAGGTCTTTTTGTGTGCTTCACTAAATCCCACATGCCCGTTAACATTTCTCAACAGCCTTAAAATTTCTACTTCTTTATTATTTAATTATATATTCTCCTACAGAAAGACCAAGTCTGAGTCAGTTGCTGGGTAGTTGCCAGATTTCCACAACATGTAGGAAAAGCGGAGTCAGAGATGACCTTCTACTCTTCATGTCCATGGCCAACCAAGGCCTCTTGCACACTCTCTGGTTTTATAGACACAATCGTGGGAAAAAAAAAAAAAGAAGAGTGTCATAAAATACCAGTTGCTTAAAAGGGCGAATCAGGACTCTGTAAAGGAAATGGGTAGCTTATGAAATGGAAGATCTCAAATCATTCTAGAATTTGTATTTTGTTCTTTTCCATGGGAGCTAATTATGAATGCTCTAGATATTGAGGAAAAACTTTAAAAATACTAAAATGACTATATTCATGTAACTGAAGTTTCCGCAAACTATGTTTTGGTTCATGTAACCTTTTTTCGTCCAAACTAATTGACTTGCATAAGGATTAAGAATTACGTCAAACGCTATAAACTAAGGATAATGTTACATGGAGTATTTTCAGTTTGGGAAGAAAGAGTGTGGCTGGTGGAAAGCACAAAGGAAATACTAAATCTAGTGTTAGCCTATTTATTAACAGATGGAGAAAGAGAAGGCATGGAGCATATTAATGACAACACAGAAGAGTGCCAAGTCAGAGGTTTGCAGGTATCACAGAATTTGAAGAAATACCTAGAGACCTAAGAATATTCTTTAATGGTTGGGGGGAAGAAAATGAAACTGAATATAGAGAGTCGATGATTAGAAAAGAACATTAGACAATAGAAATGAATTGGTTCTATATCTTTCAATAAAGTATACAATATTCCCAAGCAACTAAATATGAGATCATTGAGAGATACTGAACAGTAGTCAAAGAACTTAATACAACCTGAGATTATCATACTAAGTAAAGTTATAAAGTAAAAGACAAATACCATATGATATCACTAAAATATGAACAAATGAACCTCCCTACAAAACAGAAGCAGATTCATAGACACATATAACAGACTTGTGGTGGTCAAGGAGGAGGGGGGAGGAGAGGGATGGACTAGGAGTTTGGGGTTGGCAGATGCAAAATATTACATGTAAGATGGATAAACAACAAGGTCTTAGTGTTTAGCACAGAGACCTGTATTCAATATCCTGTGATAAACCATAATGGAAAAGAATATTAAAAAAGAATGCATATAAGTAAATAACCGAGTCACTTTGCTGTACTGCAGAAATTGGCACAACACTGTAACTCAACTATACTTCAATAAAAAGTAGTGATAAAATAATTTTTAAAAGAGAACTTAAAAACAAAAGTCTTTCCAAATGCTATCCCCTTTCTCCCCCTTCTCAACACTATGGGAATAATGAAGAAACACCCACACAAATTATTCTTTTGAAAATCCCATTAAAATAATGAATCTGCACCATTAGATGCCAAAGTGGCATGTCTGATCCCTAGAGGTCCCTGTTAGTTTTTAACCAAGAATGCTGAAACTACCGCACAATTGCACTCATCTCACATGCTAGTAAAGTAATGCTCAAAATTCTCCAAGCCAGACTTCAGCAATACGTGAACCATGAACTTCCTGATGTTCAAGCTGGTTTTAGAAAAGGCAGAGGAACCAGAGATCAAATTGCCAACATCCGCTGGATCATCGAAAAAGCAAGAGAGTTCCAGAAAAAACATCTATTTCTGCTTTATTGACTATGCCAAAGCCTTTGACTGTGTGGATCACAATCAACTGTGGAAAATTCTGAAAGAGATGGGAATACCAGACCACCTGACCTGCCTCTTGAGAAATCTGTATGCAGGCCAGGAAGCAACAGTTAGAACTGGACATGGAACAACAGACTGGTTCCAAATAGGAAAAGGAGTATGTCAAGGCTGTATATGGTCACCCTGCTTATTTAACTTCTATGCAGAGTACATCATGAGAAACGCTGGGCTGGAAGAAACACAAGCTGGAATCAAGATTGCCGGGAGAAATATCAATAACCTCAGATATGCAGATGACACCACCCTTATGGCAGAAAGTGAAAAGGAACTAAAAAGCCTCTTAATAAAAATGAAAGAGGTGAGTGAAAAAGTTGGCTTAAAGCTCAACATTCAGAAAATGAAGATCATGGCATCTGGTCCCATCACTTCATGGGAAATAGATGGGGAAACAGTGTCAGACTTTATTTTTGGTGGCTCCAAAATCACTGCAGATGGTGATTGCTGCCATGAAATTAAAAGACGCTTACTCCTTGGAAGAAAAGTTATGACCAACCTAGATAGTATATTCAAAAGCAGAGACATTACTTTGCTGACTAAGGTCCTTCTAGTCAAGGCTATGGTTTTTCCAGTAGTCATGTATGGATGTGAGAGTTGGACTGTGAAGAAGGCTGAGTGCCGAAGAATTGATGCTTTTGAACTGTGGTGTTGGAGAAGACTCTTGAGAGTCCCTTGGGCTGCAAGGAGATGAGCCCTGGGATTTCTTTGGAAGGAATGATGCTAAAGCTGAAACTCCAGTACTTTGGCCACCTCACGCGAAGAGTTGGCTCATTGGAAAAGACTCTGATGGTGGGAGGAATTGGGGGCAGGAGGAGAAGGGGACAACAGAGGATGAGATGGCTGGATGGCATCACTGACTCGATGGACGTGAGTCTGAGTGAACTCCAGGAGTTGGTGATGGACAGGGAGGCCTGGTGTGCTGTGATTCATGGGATCTCAAAGAGTCGGACACGAGTGAGCACTGAACTGAACTGAAGGTTGCAAACTAGACCACTGCTTGTTTTTGGTAAAGATCTCACAAATGTGTGCCACTGGTCACAAAAACCAATGTAAAGAGGGCGGCCAACTTCACATAGACTCATCACTACCATGGAAAAACAATTGAAGCTCAGCCCTTTGAGATCCTTGGCCATTTCTGTGCACAAGGGTAACACCTCTTGTGTGACATGGATTCCTGGAAAGGAATTCAGAGACCAATGCTGAGAGCAACTGGAGAAACAATTAGTCACCTTACAAAAATGATTGAAATGCTGTGATCTAAGGCTTTTATTGCACAATATCTCACAGGCATTTGACATAGGAAACTTCCCTGTGCTAAAAAAGAGACGAAATAGATGGCCCAGCTTTTCCTATCCATCTGTATTTCTATCTCTGTTTTCAGTGATTCATTTCAAAACGTGGTGATAAAAATAGAACCAAAGTTGTTTCTTCGGCTAAGGTTGAATGACTGTGCCAGTCTAAATCTATCTGCGAACTGCCTTAATTTTTTCTCATACTGTATTGTACTCTACAGATAAATTTTTAGGAGAAAGATCTGGAGAAATTATAGTTCTTAAAAAAATAGTCACACTGAATCTTTGATTGAAATAATTTCATTTATTGAAGCAATATAGAACCGGACATGAAACAATGAACTGGCTTAAAATTGGGAAGGGAGTACATCAAGGTTGTATAGTCTCACCCTGCTTATTTAACTTATATGCAGAGTACATCACGTGAAATGCTGGGCTGGATGAAGCACAAGCTGGAATCCAGATTTCTGGGAGAAATACCAATAACCTTAGATACACAGAGGACACCACTCTTATGGCAGAAAGTGAAGAGGAACTAAATAGCCTCTTGATGAAGGTCAAAGAGGAGAGTAAAAAAGCTGGTGTAAAACTCAACATTCAAAAAACTAGGATCATGGCACCCAGTCCTATCCCTTTATGGTAAACAGATGGGGAAACAGTGGAGACAGTGACAGACTTTCTTTTCTTGGGCACCAAAATCACTGCAGATAGTGACTGCAGCCATGAAATTAAAAGATGCTTACTCCTTGGAAGAAAAGCCAGGACAAACCTAGAGAGCTAAAAAGTAGTAGTTAAAGTAGTAGTAGTTAAAAAGTAGAGACATTGCCAACAGAAGTCCGTCTTGTCAGAGCTATGCTTTTTCCAGCAGTCATGTACAGATGTGAGATTAGGACCATAAAGAAGGTGATGATGCTTTCAAACTGTGGTGCTGGAGAAGACTCTTGAGAGTACTTGGGACAGCAAGGAAAAAAAAAACAGTCAATCTTAAAGGAAATCAACCCTGAATATTCACTGAAAGGACTGATGCTGAAGCTTGAACACTTTGGCTACCTGATGGGAAGAGCCAACTCATTGGAAAAGACCCTGATGTTGGGAAAGATTGAGGGCAGGAGAAGGAGGCAACAGAGAATGAGATGGCTGGACGGCCTTATCCATTCAATGGACATGAGTTTGAGCCAACTCCAGGAGATACTGAAAAACAAGGAAGCCTGGCATGCTGCAGTCCATTCGGTCACAGAGTTGGACATGACTGAGAGATTGAATAACAATGACAATTGTAGATACTTTAAAAGTGACTATATTTTACAAATAGAAACACAGACTATAGTATATTAAATAATACTACTGATGTGTAATTAACAAGATTTGATAACTTATTCATTAAGAAAAATGAAAAGGAACAAGAAGGAACAGACTCACTGACAGATCTACCTCTCACTTCCTGGCCAGTGTCATCAATGGGAATATAAAATGAGCAGCATAGATAAAGGGAACAAACGAGCTAAAACACAGTCTCCTGCTTTGAGGTACCATCTATGGGGTCACACAGAGTCAGACACGACTGAAGCAACTTAGCAGCAGCAGCAGCATGATTCCCAAAATGAAATGTTCAGCAAGCAAGTGGAAATATTAGGACTGAAATATAAACCCAGAGGCAAAGGCTGACACTAGGAGATGAAATGAGAATGCCATGGGAGATTGTGTATGATGAGAAGAGAAAAAGGATCAGCTCTTATCCTAATCGAGGCCTGCATAAGACCTCAGCTGACCTAAAGTGATGGATTCTCAAATGCTCTCCCTCCCTCTCCACCAGCCGCAAATCCATTTTATAGATAGTTCATTGATCTTTTTGATTCACATCTGGGATCACTGGTTCTTGTTGTTTCAGGGCTTAATTCTGGACCTCTTTATTTAAACTCTTTTCAATGCTACCTATGTAGTAACGGCTCCCTATTCTCTCCTCTGAGGGCCATACTTATATATACAATCAACCACTGCTAACTGAATTTACTTTAGGCATAGCTGTTGAAAACACTCTCCATTCTCATTCTTACTGCATGCCTCCGAACTTTCTGTTCTTAGTATCCTCCCTTTAAATAAATGGTACCATCTGTTGCTTAGGTCAGAAACCTGAGAATCATCCATGACTCCTCTTTGTCATTTCCTACAGCCAGGTACTCCCTAAATTCTGTTGATTCTTCTTTCAAAATGTCTCTCCAGTCTGTCTTCCCAGTCTGCATTGCTGCCAGCCTGGTCCAAGCCTCTATCAACTCTCCCCTGTAGTATAGCAATTATCTTCTAATGTGTATCTGCCCTGGCCCATTCCTGCCTCTCCCATCTCTTCCATTACAGTGTCAGAATGGTCCCTATAAAGCATAAGTTAGCTTCATACTGCATTTAGATCTAAAACACAAACTTAGAACATAGCTCATTAGATTTGCTTCCTGCCTACCTTACACCTCATTTCCTACTTCTCTCTTTCTTGATCACTATGCCCCTTGTTATGCTTTCCTTCTTCCAGTTCTTTAAATAGCTCTTTCCTCTCTAAGGACCTTTGCACATACTGTTCCCTTTCTCTAGAACATTCTCTTGCTAACGACTTCTCATTCTTTACCTCTCAGCTGACATGTTACTTCTCAGGGAGGCTTCTCTGTCCACCTTATCGAAAGTAGATCCACTCTGTTTTTCTCCATTGCAGAACAGTGTTGATTTCCTTTACAGCACATATCTCAATTCAGAATTCTTAGATTTGCTGGCTTATATTTTCTCTATCTCTGTCTCCAGACTCTAAGCTCCATACAGGGATGGTGTTTCTCTGTCTGCTTGGCCATTATGTATTCCCAGCACCTAGGCAGTATCTTGAACATGATAGGGGCTCAGTAAATAATTTATCACTCATATAGTCACTAAGCCTTTATCATGTGTCAGGAACTACACCAAGAACTATGGGTATAAAGAAGAACAAAACACTGTCCCTTTTCTCAAGGGACTGTAGTACAGTGGAGGAAAGAGCCATGGCAACAAGTAGATAAGCATACTGAGTAAAATGATGGTGGGGGAGGATGGGAAATAAAACATTGTGTGAAGGTTAGGAATGGGCAGTAAAAGCCAGGTAGAGGTAACAGTTGAGCCAGATCTGGGAGTATGGGTATATCTTTGTCAGGTAAAGAAGCAGATGAATATCTTTACAGGTAGAATTCTTTATTTGTTCAGAGGCCCAGACTTACAAAAGGATGTGGCATGTTCAGAAAATGGTGGCTGCAGCTTTGGGGGCATTTAGACAAAGAGGCTAAAGTAGAAGGGGATAGGCTATGGAGAATGCCACCTCAGGGAATCTTACCTATCCAATGACCTGCCAAGAAGATGTCACTGTTTCTGTGATGGCCTTAATCTACTTCCATCTCCCTTCTTCTGTCATGAGATGGGTTAGTCCAGATATGCTCATAAAGTTCCTACCTCCTAACATTGCATTGAGAAGAGAGTCAACAGTTTCCAAGAGGACAGAAGTCCAACAATCCAACAGAGAGAATGCCTACCTAAGAGATTCTGTTAACTCATTTCTCTCTAGTAAACTTTTAACATAATGTTATTGGTTTATTTCACATAATGTGTCCTCTTCAAATTGTATGTTGAAGCCTTAAACCTAAACGTGACTGTAATTGGAGACAGGGTCTTTAAAAAGATGATTAAGGTTAAATAGATCACAAGGGTGTGGCCCTAATCCAATAGGACTGGTGTCTTTATAAAAAGATGAAGAGTGGTCCCACAGAGAAAAGGTCATGTGAGGATGCAGTGACAAGGCAGTTGGCCATCCATAAGCAAGGGGAGAGGCCTCCTGAAACCAAACCTGTCAACTACTTGATCTGGGACTTCCAGCCTCCAGAACTGTAAGAAAGAAATTTCCATTGCTTAAGCCACCCAGTCTGTGCATTTTTTATTGCCACCCTAGTAGGCTAACTAAGATCATGGCATCCAGTCCCATCACTTCATGGCAAATAGATGGGGAAACAGGAGAAACAGTGGCTGACTTTATTTTTTGGGGCTCCAAAATCACTGCAGATGGTGACTGCAGCCATGAAATTAAAAGACGTTTACTCCTTGGAAGGAAAGTTATGACTAACCTAGACAGCATATTAAAAAGCAGAGACATTACTTTGTCTACAAAGGTCCATCTAGTCAAGGCTACGGTTTTTCCAGTGGTCATGTATGGATGTGAGAGTTGGACTATAAAGAAAGATGAGCACCAAAGAATTGATGCTTTGAACTGTGTTGTTGGAGAAGACTCCTGAGAGTTCCTTGGACTGCAGGAAGATTCAACCAGTCCATCCTAAAGGAAATCAGTCCTGGGTGTTCATTGGAAGGACTGCTGTTGAAGCTAAAACTCCAATATTTTGGCCACCTGATGTGAAGAGCTGACTCATTGGAAAAGACCTTGATGTTGGGAAAGATTGAAGGCAGGAGGAGAAGGGGACAACAGAGGATGAGATGGTTGGATGGCATCACTGACTCAATGGACATGAGTTTAGGTAAACTCTGGGAGTTGGTGATGGACAGGGAGGCCTGGCGTGCTGTGGTTCATGGAGTCGCAAAGAGTCGGACACAACTGAGCGACTGAACTGAACTGAACTGAAGTATGCTAATATACATAATAAAAGTTAGAATCACTGCCTTCTTATCAGAGGTTTAATACAACTGCTTTGCTACTTATCATTGTTAGTATGTTTTCCCCTTTTATTTCTCAGGTGGCGCTAGTGGTAAAGAACCTGCCTGCCAATGCGGGAGACATATGCAACTCGGGTTCAATCCTTGGGTCAGGAAGATCCCCTGGAGAAGGAAATGGCAACCCACTCCAGTATTCTTGCCTGGAGAATCCCAAGAACAGAGGAGCCTGGTGGGGCTACAGTCCATATGGTTTCAAATAGTTGGACACAACTGAAGCAACTTAGCATGCACAATTTACAATATAGGCAGATTTAGTTGTTAAGTCATGTTCGACTCTTTGTGACCCTATGGACTGTAGCCTGCAATTCTCCTCTGTCCATGGGATTTCCCAGGCAAGATTACTGGAGTGGGTTGCCATTTCCTTCTCCAGGGGATCTTCCTGACTCAGGTATATTAACTCAGGTCTCCTGCATTGCAGGCAGATTCTTTACCAACTGAGCCACCAGGGAAGATCCTTGATTTACAACAGATACTTCAATTAAATCTTTAGAATTTCCTCTATTCATATGGAATTTTAAATGTCTTCATTGAGACAGGTTTGAGCCCTGTGTTGGAAAGATGCCCTGGAGAAGGAAATAGCAACCCACTCCAATATTCTTACCTGGAGAATCCCATGGACAGAGAAGCCTGGTGGCTATACTCCATGGGGTCATGAATAGTTGGATATGATTAAAGTGACTTAGCATGAATAGCCTAAATAATTAGAGACACTCCTCTTCAAATTTAGACTACAAATTAATAATTTAGTCAGAATACAAGACAGTGTTCTAAAATATTCTATTTAAATTTGGCTTGGTATGTGGTGATTCAAATTCAGTGATATTCTCCTGAGCCCAAATAGTTAATCAATCATATACTTCCCTCTTGATGAGGGGGAAAGAGGAGAGTGAAAAAGCTGACTTAAAAGTCAATATTATAAAAACTAAGATCATGGCATCTGGTCCCATCACTTTATGGTGAATAAATGGGGAAAAAATGGAAACAGTAATAGATTTCCTCTTTGGGGGCTTTAAAATCACTGTGGATGATGACTGCAGTCATGAAATTAGAAGATGATTACTTCTTGCAGGAAAGCTATAACAAACCTAGACAGTGTATTAAAAAACAAAGACATAACCTTGCCAACAAAGGTCCATATAAACAAGCCTATGGTTTTTCCAGTGATGTACGGATGTGCGAGCTGGACCATAAAGTGCTGAAGAATTTATGCTTTTCAATTGTGGTGCTGGAGACGACTCTTGAGAGTCCCTTGGACAGCAAGGAGATAAAACCAGCCAATCCCAAAGGAAATCAACCCTGAATACTCATTGGAAGGACTGATGCTGAAGCTGAAGCTCTAATATTTGGCCACCTGATGTGAAAAACCAACTCATTGGAAATGACTCTCATGCTGGGAATGATTGAAGGCAGAAAGATAAGAGGGCAACAGAGGATGAGATGGTTGGATGGCATCACCAAGTCAATGGACATGAACTTGGGCAAACTCTGGGAGATGGTGAGGGACAGGGAGGCCTGGCATGCTGCAGTCCATGGGGTCGCAGAGTCAGACAAGACTTGGCAACTGAACAACAACAGCAGCAGCAACAACATACTTCCTTCTGATGATGTGTCTAACAACAAAATAGTTATTTAGCCCATTGTAAATTTGGTGGTGAGGGGGGTAAATTTCAGTTATTCTAACAATCTTGAAGGATTAAACCCACACTTACTTTTATAATCACATACAGATACATGCCTTGTCCTTGCCCTAAAAAGCACTGATTTAGTTAAGAAATATCAATTATTTCATTGTCACTGCATATCCCAGGACCCTCTGTTGGGTTAAGTATCCTGAGAATGTTGGAAAATTAGTTTTTTCTTTCTTAACTCATGCCATTGCAGGTCTGCCCGCTCACTTCATAGCTTCCCCCAACATCCACCCAGCCACTTGCGTCTGATTCCGCATCCTCTGCTTTCTCTCCTGTTTCTGTGGAAAATGTCCATGTTTCTAGCCCAAACCAATCCCCTCCATAGACACAAAGACCCCCTCTTATCTATGCGAAGATTATTGCCCCAGCAGCAAATCACCCTTCTCTTCAAGTTTCTTCCTCTCCACTATATTATTCTCATTAACACATTCCCCACCACCCCCCCCCAAAATGCTGTGTTTCTCCCATGGTAAAATAAATAAAGGGCTTCTCACGTGGTGCAGTGGTAAAGATTCTGCCTGCCAATGCAGGAGAAAAAAGAGACACAAGTTCCCTGGGTCTAGAATATCCCCCAGAGGAGGAAATGACAACTGACTATCCGTAATCTTGCCTGGGAAATTCCAGGGACAGAGGAGCCTGGCGGGCTACAGTCCATGGGGTCGCAAAGAGTCCGACGTGACAGAGAGACTGAGCACAACCATACAAAATAAACAAATAAAAAGGAAAAATAATCTCTTGACATCAATTGATACCAATCTATTCTTGGCTTAAGCCCCATTTCTCTGTTCTTCATTACAGCAAAATCACTTTTATCCACATTATCTATACTCACTATGTCCAATTCCTCTCCTAGTTTCTCTTGAATGTACTCCAACTAGGCTTTGGTCCACATGCCACAGCTGAGTTCTCAGTCTTCAACTTATCCTGACCTGCTCCAGCAGGGCCAGTGGGCTTGCTCCAGGGCTCTAGGGGCATTTGGATCTTGTTTGCATGACAGCTCCATCCCTAACCTCCCTTAAGTCTTTGCTAAAATGTCATCTTCTTATTCAGGTCTATTTTGATCTTCTACTTAATACTTCAACTGACTCCCACCCCCAACCCCCCACCCCCGCCCCTCCACCCAGCAATCCTCACTGTCCTTCATATATTTTTACCTTGTGTAGCTAAAATAGGTAACTTATTTTATACTGTCTATCTTCCAATTGTGGACTGGAAGCTGTGAGTGGACAGGAGCTTTTATTTATGTATCCATTGCTATATTTTATCCATGTATTCATTGCATTTACCTATGTATTCATCACCATCTCCCCAGTACCCAGCACAGCACATGGTATGTGATAGGCAATCTATATAAATTAGCTGAATACATTTTACAGAGTTTGAAAATTTTAAATGGTTTAACATGTACAAGGAAATAAGACAGATAGTTTTAAGGTTGTAGCCTCAGCTTAATTTTGAAAATAGTTGGCTTTATTCTCTCTTAAAAAGGAGACAATATTTTACTTTGACCAAAAATTATTGAAATACAGAAATAAGAAAGCCTTCCTCAGCGATCAATGCAAAGAAATAGAGGAAAACAACAGAATGGGAAAGACTAGAGATCTCTTCAAGAAAATTAGAGATACCAAGAGAACATTTCATACAAAGATGGGCTCAATAAAGGACAGGAATGGTATGGACCTAACAGAAGCAGAAGATATGAAGAAGAGGTGGCAAGAATACACAGAAGAACTGTACAAAAAAGATCTTCACAACCCGGATAATCACGATGGTGTGATCACTCATCTAGAGCCAGACATCCTGGAACGTGAACTCAAGTGGGCCTTAGAAAGCATCACTACGAACAAAGCTAGTGGAGGTGATGGCATTCCAGTGGAGCTATTTCAAATCCTGAAAGATGATGCTGTGAAAGTGCTGCATTCAATATGTCAGCAAATTTGGAAAACTCAGCAGTGGCCACAGGACTGGAAAAGGTGAGTTTTCATTCCAATCCCAAAGAAAGGCAATGCCAAAGAATGCTCAAACTACTGCACAACTGCACTCATCTCACACACTAGTAAAGTAATATTCCAAATTCTCCAAGCCAGGCTTCAGCAATACGTGAACCATGAACTTCCAGATGTTCAAGCTGGTTTTAGAAAAGGCAGAGGAACCAGAGATCAAATTGCCAACATCCGCTGGATCATGGAAAAAGCAAGAGAGTTCCAGAAAAACATCTATTTCTGCTTTATTGACTATGCCAAAGCCTTTGACTGTGTGGATCACAATCAACTGTGGAAAATTCTGAAAGAGATGGGAATACCAGACCACCTGACCTGCCTCTTGAGAAACCTATATGCAGGCCAGGAAGCAACAGTTAGAACTGGACATGGAACAACCGACTGGTTCCAAATAGGAAAAGGAGTACGTCAAGGCTGTATATTGTCACCCTGCTTATTTAACTTCTATGCAGAGTACATCATGAGAAACGCTGGGCTGGAAGAAACACAAGCTGGAATCAAGATTGCCGGGAGAAATATCAATAACCTCTATGCAGATGGCAGATGACACCACCCTTATGGCAGAAAGTGAAGAGGAACTAAAAAGCCTCTTGATGAAAGTGAATAAGGAGAGTGAAAAAGTTGGCGTAAAGCTCAACATTTAGAAAATGAAGATCATGGCATCTGGTCCCATCACTTCATGGGAAATAGATGGGGAAACAGGGGAAACAGTGGAAACACCGTCAGATTTTATTTTTATTTTTTATTTTTTGGCTCCAAAATCACTGCAGATGGTGACTCCAGCCACGAAATTAAAAGATGCTTACTCCTTGGAAGGAAAGTTATGACCAACCTAGATAGCATATTCAAAAGCAGAGACATTACTTTGCCAACAAAGGTCCCTCTAGTCAAGGCTATGGTTTTTCCAGTGGTCATGTATGGATGTGAGAGTTGGACTGTGAAGAAGGCTGAGTGCCGAAGAATTGATGCTTTTGAACTCTGGTATTGGAGAAGACTCTTGAGAGTCCTGGACTGCAAGGATATCCAACCAATCCACTCTGAAGGAGATGAGCCCTGGGATTTCTTTGGAAGGAATGATGCTAAAGCTGAAACTCCAGTACTTTGGCCACCTCATGTGAAGAGTTGACTCATTGGAAAAGACTCTGATGCTGGGAGGGATTGGGGGCAGGAGGAGAAGGGGACGACAGAGGATGAGATGGCTGGATGGTATCACTGACTCAATGGACACAAGTCTGAGTGAACTCCGGGAGTTGGTGATGGACAGGGAGTCCTGGCGTGCTGCGATTCATGTGGTCGCATAGAGTCGGACACGACTGAGTGACTGAACTGAACTGAACTGATAACTTGTTTACTTTCATCTAGAGAAAAGGAAGAAGAAAACCTTCTTTATTTTGAATCATTTGGTAATATTTTATTCAGCTAATAGAGTGATCTTATATGTCACATATTATATTAAAAGCTAACCACAATGGTCTCACACTTATAGAATGAAAATTTCAGCTATTGTCATCATGGAGTAAGCTACACAATACATTTCAAAATGAGGTTTGAAGTCTTCTGGGTAAGAATGTGTTGTAGCTTAATAAAACCTGATTTCCCATTTAAAATTAAAAAAAAAAAACCAGAGTCATTTGAGCTTTCGGAAGAGACATCAGCAATGTCACAGTTTTTATTTGGAAGAATCCACACCAGCTCAGGAAGACCATGGGGATCCATCAATACTTGGAGGGGAACTGTACATTTTCTGACAATAATTTTGTTATTTGGGAATATTTTCCTACTTTTACTAGTCTTTTTTTCTTTACCTTTGATGCACTGTCTCTAAGCACACACCTTTTCCCCTTATGCATTATACAAATGTATCTCCCCTCTAAACTCCCTGCAGAATCCATCTCTTGCAACTGGTCCAAATCACTTCACTCTTCTGGAAACACCTTCAGGTCCCTAAACCCCCATAGACTCTGACAAGGACTTTCAGGATTGATTAGAATCTCCATTTGGAAATCTCCATGCTTTTGTTTGGCAGAATTCCTCATATTCACTCCAGGATTGAGAGTTGTCACCTCTATAGTGGTTTTTTTGTTCCACAAGATCCTAAAATGAACTCTCAGAAGACATTTATCACACATCCACGATTAGCTATGTTCTAATTAAGTACAAACATTATTTGGCAATACAAAGGAGGAGTCCTCTGTATAGGACTGAGTAGAGCACCAAAGTCTCCTTCTCCTAAGAGTTGAAGCAGAGACTACAGACTATGGAGCAATGCATCTCTTTAGAATAAAGTTGATTAAAGATCTTCATTTCTTCATTTGACAAATAATATATTTTGAGAGTCTCTTTATGTGTAAGACATTGTATAAGATATAAATCTGGGTCAGACATGGTTTTTGTCCTTAGGGAACCTATAACCTAGAATTACAGAAAATTATGTCACATAACAGGAGCTAAAATATTTGTTCAAGGATATATGGCCAATACACTTTGAAAATACTGTCAAAGAAACAATTAGTGAGTTGGTTAGGATATTCTTTTTATCAATGGATAAAAAACTTTTTAAAGTATTTAAATATTTCTTATTAAAAATAAAATATATATCAAAATTTAGGAAGATGCTCAAAGCTATTTCAATATCATACTCAGCAAGTGAGTGAGTGAAAGTTGCTCAGTCATGTCCAACTCTGTGGTCCCATGAACTGAATACTGGAGTCAGCCTTTCCCTTCTCCAGGGGATCTTTCCAATCCAGGGATCAAACCCAGGTCTCCCGCATTGTGGGCGGATTCTATACCAGCTGAGCCACAAAGGAAGCCTGAGAATACTGCAGTGGGTAGCCTATTCCTTCTCCAGCAGATCTTCCCAACACAGGAATCTAACCGGGGTCCCCTGCATTGCAGGCGGATTCTTCACCAACTAAGCTATGAGATTATTACATATACTAATCTTTGTACATTAGGCTATAAAATTTCTCTGACCATACTGGTGGCACCAGAAAAGCTAGACTTATGTTCCCAAGGTTTATTTATACTTATTCATGGATAAGAAAGTCAAGACAACTGCAAAAGATAACTGATTTAAGTAAAAATATTGTATTTATATATTTAAAAGGTCATCCTTCTGTCTACTGACTTGGTGCTAGTGGCAAACCATTAAGACCATTCAGTGAAATGTTTAAGAAATCCAATTTTAAAGCTATATACTTAATGGTATTTGTTAAATGGGAAGCATTTAAACAAAGCAGAAAAATTAACATGAATGCTATTTTCATTATTTCTTCTGCAGTTGTGTGTAAAGAAAAATGTCATCTTCCTCCATGTTAATGAGAGAAGAGATGCCTACATTAAAAACAACAACGATAACACCTCCACTTAAACATAAAGAACAAATACATCACACAATCACATTTGTGGATAGCCTCATCTACCACTACTCTCGTCTTCTTTGTAATGGAAGTAGTTAAAGTCATTAAAAATTCAGCATTTTATGTCACGAGCTAGGGTGGGAAGGGAGCGTGATTACACTGTGTGGACTGGAGGGGATGATTAGAATTTCTATGTTTCTCCATTACTGTTTCCTTAGCAAATCTCTGCACAATGACACAGGTGTCAAGTCTTGTGTTTATATTCTTCGGTGATGTTCTTATTCCCTACTTCCAAATACCTCTACCACAAGTCCTTATGTACTTTCTGGCAGAAACTAAAAATTAAAGACGTATAATGTCAAGATACAGTCTCAGCTTCTCTTGCCCTGCAGGACTGGCAGTTCCTTCCCAAGTACAATTATGCTGGCAAATGCTGCTATTAACTCTATGACTACAATGTGCACTCCAGTTCCTTTGAAATTCTATAAAATAGTTGTTCTTAGATGGTGATAGAAAGGAAGGAATGAAGCAGGAACAACAAGAATTACTTTACATACTAATAATAACAATTTAGCTATCAAAACAGAACTGAACAAGTGTGCCTTTATACGTTCTTTTAAAAATGTAGCCTCCTAGGGTACTAATAATCAGGGCCTATGGTTCAGGAATGCACAGTAGCACTCAGCTCAGTGCCTGTATCCTCATTTCAAAGAGAATCATTCAAACCGACATCCACCCTGTCAAGAGTCTTGACTTTGAGCTGCTAATGTAGAATAAAAATCAATATAAATTTTGATCATTTGATGAATATTTACTTCTTTCTTTAGTGTTTAGGGATTTAGAATTGAAAAGTGCTGAATCAAGTCATTTTATTTTTCTGTGTTTGTGCCAACACCAATTTACTACCCTCCAGAAAGTTCCTGAACAAGATGTCTCAGGTGGTGTGCGTGTTGGTTTTTCCTGTCAATCAAACAGTATGTCAGTAGGGAACCATAATCATTTCCCTTTCATACTCTTACTGTTCCAAAGAGGAATATTTTGATTACATCCCTGGAAAAAGTAAACTTTCTCATTTAGACACACTATTGTAAGCTGGGGTGTCTGTTGGTTTTGGCATTCAGGTGAGCCTCAATTGATACAATCTATTAAAAGTTAAACATTTTATCTTAGGCTCCAAGGATTTTGCACTATAAACAGAGCTACAAATGGGTTCCTTTATAAGCAACATTCAGCATCACCCCCAAGACAAACAGCTTTTACAGATGTTGCCATCTTTTTCAGACATTTTTCTGAAGAATGACAAGAACATATCAACTGACTGCTCTAATCAACAGACTGGGTTCACAATAAAAAAAAAATTATACTTTCATTATAAATGAAAAGAGAGTGCATTACAGACAAATAACTCTAAAAAACTTAACAATTAAAATGCAATTCCAATGTAAGTCTAGTTGTGAGTAGAGTAGCATGCCACCATTTTTACTATGATACCTTGATCTATATAACAAAAGCTTACTATTTTTTGCAGGGTTTCCATAGTGATTATTAAAAGAATGGTCTTTCCTAATCTGAAAGAGGCTAATTGCAAATACCAAAAAGGTAAGCTATTCTCATTAAAAAAAAAAAGTCACATATGACAGAGTGCCAGAAGATTCAATAATAAGGAGATATTTTTGGCGGTTCCTTATAAATTAAATAAAAATGGCAGCAGCTGCTTTTCCCAAGAATGATATAGCCCTGAACAATCACTAGATATTATGTAGACAGATGTTTTAAATAAAATAAGTATTTAGATTGCTAGATACCTTGCTAGATATGAAGGCAATTATAGGATGTCTTTGTTAAATTACATTTTTCATTTTTGTGAGGGAAAAAAGGAATTGTCCTGGAAACAGTACCGACAGGAAATGATCCTATATCTAAAACAGCTGGAGACTGTAACTAATATAAATTTACTTGAAAATAAAAATGCTGTGTGCCTCTGGAGACATGCAATAACATGCCATAAAAACAGATGAGAATATAAAAGTATTTAAAAGGAGAGAAAATACATTTTATCTAGATTATACTGAGATATGATTCACTAATAAATGAGAAATATTTGAAGATGAAGAAAACAAAGAAAATCAGAAGTCATTTAAAAACTTACAATAGATATTTTACTTAAAAATATTTGCAGGAAATATAAAAATAATTTTCTAGGGAAAACACTTTGCTTTACAATATATTGATTATTAATCAATTTACTAGAGTCATATAAAAAGGTAAAGGCAGATAATAGTTTTTAATTAGAAAATTCTAATGAAAGCAGAGGGTGCTTACTATGAGAAAGGCAAGGACCCAAAATGCTGCCTAAGAATACTGGAGTAAATCTTAAAGTCATATGTAAGAGCCTCTATACAAAACTCTCACTACCTTTGTCCACGCTATCCCCATCTTCATTCCTGTTAGCTGTTGAATCAGAAAGATATCTGATGTACTAATTCATACCAAATATTTATAGGCATTAAGATTAACAACCCACCTCTAAGTTCATGAATTCAATATTCTTCAATGAAAGACTGAAATGTGTTAATCTACAAGATAATTTTAAGGAAGGCTAATGGATGGAAACCTTTTTTCACAGCAGCAGTGAGGAGGGTCTGCAAAGACTTCTAAGTCTTGAGTGCCCACCTCCCTCATCTCTATCTAAGGCTCATCCTGGCTGTGTTCACAGGGTCTGGATATCAGGCAGGAGGAGATCACATGAAGCTGGATTTCCTTTGGGGTTCTAATTTGCACAGCCAGAAAAGACCCAGAGCCTCAGAAGTCAGCTTATCTTGCCAAGAGGAAAGGACACCCAACAAGGGTGAGGAGAGGGCTGGAGATGAGGAGAATGAGGGCTGAGGATGAGGAGAATGAGGGCAAGTGGAAGAGCAAGGAGTAAAAGCAAGTATATATGAAAATCCCATGGACGGAGGAGCCTGGTAGGCTGCAGTCCATGGGGTCGCTAAGAGTCGGACACGACTAAGTGACTTCACTTTGACTGTTCACTTTCATGCATTGGAGAGGGAAAACCCACTCCAGTGTTCTTGCCTGGAGAATCCCAGGGATGGCGGAGCCTGGTGGGCTGCTGTCTATGGGGTCACACAGAGTCAGACACGACTGAAGCAACTTAGCAGCAGCAGCATGATGAGTATAAAGAATGGTTGTTACAAACCCCAAAGAGAAGACTCTTAAATAAAATCTTGACTTAAAATTCTTTGTTAGGTTGCAGTTGTAACATGCTCAAAAATGAGAAGTCTAGAACCAAAACTAAAACTCAAAACACATCTGTTACAGACTAAATGTTTGTAACAAAAAAGAAGTGACACTTTTGAACTGTGGTGTTCGAGAAGACTTTTGAGTGTCTCTTGGACTGTAAGGAGATCAAACCAGTCAATCCCAAGGAAATCAACCCTGAATATTCAGGACTGATTGCTGAAGCTGAAGCTCCAATACTTTAGCCACCTGTTGTGAAGAGCTGACTCATTATAAAGACACTGATGCTGGGAAAGATTGAAGGCAGGAAGAGAAGGGAACAACAGAGGACGAGATGATTGGATGGCATCACCGACTCAATCGACATGATTTGAGCAAGCTATGGGAGATGGTGAAGGATAGCGAAGCCTGTCATCCTGCAGTCAATGGGGTCAAGAGTGGGACATGACTGAGCCACTGAACAAGAACAAATGTTTGTGTGCCCCCCTCCCCGCAATCCATAGGTTGAAACCTACCCTCAATGTGATGGTATTAGGAGGTTGGGCCTTTGGTAGGTGATTGGGTCATGAGGGTGGAGCCCTAATGAATGGTATTAGTGTTCTTATGAAAGAAACCCCAGAGAGCTGTTTCTCCCTTCTAACCTGTGAGGACACAGTGAAGCAGGAAGAGGGCCCTCATCAGACCCTGAATCTGCCAGAACCTTGATCTCAGACTTTCCAGCCTCCAAAACTGAGAAATAAATGCCTGAAGTTCACAAACCACCCAGTCTATGGTATTCTGTTATATAAACCCAAACAGGCTCAGCCTTCTTTATGGTCCAACTCTTGTATCCATACATGACTACTGGAAAAACCATAGATTTGACTAGACGAATCTTTGTTGGCAAAGTGATATCTCTGTTTTTTAATATGCTGTCTAGGTTTGTCATAGCCTGTCTCCCAAGGAGCAAGTGTCTTTTAAATTCATGGCTACAGTCACTATCCACAGTGATTTTGGAGCTCAAGATAATAAAGTGTTTTCACTCTTTCCCCATCTATTTGCCATGAAGTGATGGGACCAGATGCCATGATCTTAATTTTCTGAATGTTGAGTTTTAAACCAGCTTTTTCACTCTCCTCTTTCACCTTATACAAGTTACCAAGTTTTAAAAAGAGTTACTGGGGTTATTTGACGTACACACACACGTGCGCACACACACATATTTGCACAAAACATTGCAACAGTAATTCCCACCCACTTACATCATCTTGATTACTATAAAGATTGACGATCACTGCTTCTTAGAGCTTAAAAAGGTGGGCTTGTATTTTAGCTATTCTTGAAAATGCTCACTAGCTCATTGCTATTATATCTGAAAGAGACTAAAAAAATTTATAAATACATTTTTTGCTCTTTGGAGGCTTGATTCCTACCCATCAGGCATACTTTTATTCTAAGTAAGGCATAAATTAAACAAAATTATGGCCTTCTTCTTCCTCACTTTTCTTAACTCTTTTTTCTGATCTTTGTTTTAGGACCACAGTCATCGATTCAGTGGACATAAGTCTGCGCAAATTTTGGGAGATAGTGAAGGACAGGGAAGCCTGGTGTGCTGCAGTGCATGGGGTCACAAAGAATCAGACAAAACTGAGTGACTGAACAAGAGTGAAAAAAAAATGAACTATTGCTATCTCCTAAGCCAACAGACTAATGAAAAGAATTTAACATTGCTGTGTCCAAAGCAGTCAAATTTCAACATACTGTTCCAGTATTATTTTTTATGGCCATTATTCTATTAATATATTTTCCCCCTGGTAGTCAAGATGGATGGAGGAGGCAATGGCACCCCACTCGTACTCTTGCCTGGAAAATCCCATGGACGGAGGAGCCTGGTAGGATGTAGTCCATGCGGTCACGAAGAGTCAGACACGACTGAGCAACTTCACTTTCACTTTTCACTTTCATGCATTGGAGAAGGAAATGGCAACCCACTCCAGTGTTCTTGCCTGCAGAATCCCAGGGACGGGGGAGCCTGGTGGGCTGCCGTCTATGGGGCTGCACAGAATTGGACACGACTAAAGCAACTTAGTAGCAGCAGTAGTAGTCAAGATGGCAGAGTAGAAGGAGGCGCACTCATCTTCTCCTGCGAGAACACTAAAATCTCAACTAGCTGCTAAACAACCGTCGACAGAAGAATGTTGGATCCCACCAAAAAAAGATACCTGCATCCAAGGGCAAAGGAAAAGCCCAACAAGACAGTAGGAGGGGCACAATCGCATTTAGAATCAAACCTCATACCCTCCAGAGATGCTTGGGAGGCACAAACAAAACCTTGTATGCACCAGGACCCAGGAAATGGAGCAGTGACCTCCACAAGAGACTGAGTCAGACTTGCCTTTGAGGATTTGAATGTCTCCTGCAGAGGCAGGGGTCAGCACTGGCCTGCTGTGGAGACAGGAGCTCTGGCTGCAGCAGGGGCTCTGGCTGCAGCAGACCTGGGAGCCATGGCATGCTGGTGTAAGTCCTTTCGGAGGAAGTTGCCATTACCACCATTACCCCTAACATAGTTCAGCCTCAGGCCAAACTACAGGGAAGGAATACAGCCCCACCCATCAGCAGAAAATTGGATTAAAGACTTGCTACAGCAAGACCAACCTAGATAGCATATTGAAAAGCAGAGTCATTACTTTGCCGACTAAGGTCCGTCTAGTGAAGGCTATGGTTTTTCCAGTGGTCATGTATGGATGTGAGGGTTGGACTGTGAAGAAAGCTGGGTGCTGAAGAATTGATGCTTTTGAACTGTAGTGTTGGAGAAGACTGTTGAGAGTCCCTTGGACTGCAAGGAGATCCAACCAATCCATTCTGAAGGAGATGAGCCCTGGGATTTCTTTGGAAGGAATGATGCTAAAGCTGAAATTCCAGTACTTTGGCCACCTCATGCAAAGAGTTGACTCATTGGAAAAGATTCTGATGGTGGGAGGGATTGGGGGCAGGGGGAAAAGGGGACGACAGAGGATGAGATGGCTGGATGGCATCACTGACTCAATGGACATGAGTTTGAGTGAATTCTGGGAGTCAGTGATGGACAGGGAGGCCTGGCGTGCTGAGATGCATGGGGTCTCAAAGAGTTGGACACGACTGAGCAACTGAACTGAACTGACTGAGAGCAAGACCCTGTTTTCCCCACAGCTAATCCCTCCCAGCTTCTGCAAACCTCTCATCCTCATCCATCAGAAGGAAGACAGAATGAAAATCACAATCACAAAAAACTAACCAAACTGATCACACTGACTACTGCTGCTGCTGCTAAGTCGCTTCAGCCGTGTCCAACTCTGTTCGACCCCATAGACGCCAGCCCAGCAGGCTCCCCCATCCTTGGGATTCTCCAGGCAAGAACACTGGAGTGGCTTTCCATTTCCTTCTCCAATGCGTGAAAGTGAAAAGCAAAAGTGAAGTCGTTCAGTTGTGCCCAACTCTTAGCGACCCCATGGACTGCAGCCTACCAGGCTCCTCCGTCCATGGGATTTTCTAGGCAAGAGTGCTGGAGTCGGGTGCCACTGCCTTCTCCGCACATGGACTACAGCCTTGTTTAACTCAATGAAACTATGCACAGTGCTGTGTTGGGCCACCAACCCAGAAAGATCATGGTGGAGAGTTCTGATAAAATGCAGTCCACTGGAGAAGGGATTGGCAAACCACTTTAGCCTTCTTGCCTTGAGAACCCCATGAAGAGTATGAAAAAGGTAAAAAACTATGACACCGAAAGATACTAGATACTATGCTCCACGTCTATTTAAAGGAATGATCTGACCTCGGCCTCAACCAGTGCGGTACAGAGGCAACTCTCCTTGGGTCCCAGGATGCTCAGGGGTCTGCCGTGGCTGTCCTTCACCGTCTATTACTCCTCCTAAGCTGCTCTCATGCTTGCCCACACACCCCAGGTATTACAGACTTCTTTCAGTTCCTTGAACAAACCCAGCTCCTTCCCATACTGGCCCCTCTGCCCAGAATTTTTCCTTCCTTCTTCATATGACTATCATCTTCATATCCTGTAGCGGTCAGTTTAAATAGTACTTCCTTCCCTGATCATCTCACCAAAGATAGCTATACTCTATTATTTTCTTTCTCAGGTCCTATTTATTTTATTCCTAATATTTACTGCGTCTTAAAATTATAGTTATTGGACTTAATGATTTTTTTTTTGCTTCTTTGCATGCTTGCTTTTTCTGATTCTTATCTCACTGATATGTAAATTCTATAAGGACAGAGATCTCATCTTTCTAGTTTTATCCCCTAGTTGTATCATAATTGTATCCCCGACGTCAGAAAATTGTGTGTTGATTGAATGAATGGATAAATGGGTTGTTGAGTGCAGGCTCACAAACAATTCTTCAAGGAAGCCTGAAGGAGAGGCGATGTCCTAAAGCGAAGATCCTTGGACATGGTGACAAACACTTCAGGTTGCCAAATGGAGTGATAAGATATAAATGGTGGCATTCAAAAGATTTCCAGAGCTGTAACAGGATCAATTCCTTTTAAAGGGCTGCTTTGACCAAAGTCTCCTGAGATTCCTTCAGTTTAACATAGACTGAGATTGTCTAAGAATTGCAAACAAGAAAACTTGGTAGCAATTAAGCCTTATGTTATACATTTTAATTTAAAGTGTTGATGCTTAATTTTAGCTGGTCTGTATGATGCTCTAACCCTGGAGATAAAATAATTAGTTGAGCTAAGACATGGAGAAAATATATTTCATGCCAAGCCATGGCAGAAGCAGGATTCTCAAAGTGACAGGAAGTACAGTTGGACAACATACAACAGGATGGGAAAGTTCACGTCACAAGGAACCAAAGAGAATAAAAATGATTAATACATGGGAACCTCCTTAAGATGAGTTCAGAGAGACTCCAAAACTTATCTCATTAGGCTGTCAATTATCAAAGGGGAGAGGGATGGGGCAATTTACCTCTTGAAGTCCCAGATTATTTTTCTTTGAGCTTCATTTCTTCCATTTAGAATGGAAGTCTGAGATATTTCACATCCTTAAACAGAATCTGTTCTGTGTATGACTGTCAAGATAGAAACACCAATTATGATGTGGTTATACCTGCAGGTACTGTTGGGGCTATTTTCTTCACACAGAATAGCTTAAGCACAGCGATTTTGGAGTTATTGTTTCTGATTTAACAACTTATGCCTTCTGCCATATGCAGGTTAGAAGAGTTATTCCTTGCTGTCCTTGATGTGACAGCATCTAGTTCATTTCATCTTTTACATGATATGTTAAATTAAGCTGAGAAACTAGATAATGCAAGTTGTAATAAGTATAAAAATAAAAGAAGCCTCAAAGTTAGAGCATAGGAAGTCTCATTTCAATTTGAATTTTCAGCAGCATTTTGGTTGTTCACATTATTTTACTTATTGCTGTAGCTTACATAATTGAAGTTGACTATATAAGTTCATATCTGGAGATATAACTCTATCAAATTTTGGAGAAAGAACCAAGAAAGAAGGAGTTATCTGGGCTTCAAAGAGCTTCTCATGCATGGGTGCATCCTGAGTTGCTAGGTCATGTCCAACTCTTTACAACCCCATGAACTGTAGCCCTCCAGGCTCCTCTGTCCATGGCATTGCCCAGGCAAGAATACTGGCGTGGGTTGCCATTTCCTTCTCCAAGGGGATCTTCTGACACAGGTATCAAATCCATGTCCCCTGCACTGACAGGCAGATTCTTTACCAATGAGCCACCAGAGAAGCCCAGAGCTTCTCATAGTTATGAGCAATTGAACCAACCCTCACCATGAAGTAACATTAAAACATTTTGGTGATCCGCTACTGCACATAAGACACAAATCACAGGATTAGCTAGAACCCTCACATTCGAGTCAGTACGCCCACTACTAGACAACTTGTTCAACAAATAACCTACTGGCAATGTGGTTACATTTCCCCTTATGATGGCCCACATATGAGAGACCTATTTGTGAGGATTAATGGGCTTCCCTGGTGGCTCAGACAGTAAACAATCTGCCTGCAATGCAGGAGATCTGGGTTCAATCCTGGGTCGGGAAGATTCATTCCCTGGAGAAGGAAATGGCAAATAGGAGCCTGGCAAGCTACAGTCCATGGGGTCACAAAGAACTGGACATAACTAAGTGACTAATAGACACACACATACACACACACATGAGGATTAATGTAGTATATCTTCAGTTACATCACTGTTCTGATTTTAAAATCAAAAATAACAACAATGAACAAAGGTCTTTCAGTGGTTGCCATTTTCTTTAGAATAAAATTCAAATGTCTTAGCACAATATTTAAACACCACTCATGACTGGATCCCAGTCCACCTTCCCCTGAATCCTCTTTAACTTCGTTTTCTGACAAACAGCAAACACCACTGATATTCTCTTCTGACTAAACTATGTCCTCCCAGGTGTATAGCCTTTCCATCTCTATTTCCCAACCACTTCTCCATTTCTGAAGCTCCACACCCCATACATTCCTCCATGCTCAATAACCACTCACCACACCTGAATTCCTGGACTCACAATTCACACCTATATTATAAAATATGCACCTCTTCTCACCTTATAGGTATTCATGATTGCTCTATCCTATCAGATTTTAAGTTCTCCAAGAATAGGATATGAACCAGACTTATTTTGATATTGCAGGTTCCTGACATATAATAGACAGTCAACAAATACTTGCTAAATGAATGAATGAGTCAAAGAGATGGTCTGGTGAAGTTTATATATTAAAAGAGCTGATTATTTTAAAAAGTATTTAAAAGTTTGGGGCAGGAAAAGAATAAAGTAAGCCTGGGACATTTTTTTCTACCAGAAAGCAAAGAAGCATCCATTGACTAATGGGAATATCCAAACAATACAAAAGCCATCATGAGGAGGCTCCCTTTTAGAAATTTTAGATAATCAGAACATCAAAAAAGAGGAGTTGTAAGTAAAAAACAATCAACATATAATTATACTCAAAAGAGAGGACAAGAAGTATCACTAATTAAGATGACTAGTACCCCAAAGTTGGTAAGTAAAAAGTTGTTTATCTTAGGTTGATATGAGGAAGCTTTATAGGAAAAAAAAATGCCAATTAAAAATATGGAAGAAATAGAAAACTACCAGTTCACAATCTCCAAGGAAATCATTGATTCCAGCATGAATCATCAATGGATTCTAAAACTATTAAACAAAGCTTTGAAGGAGAACTAAATATTCACATGATGTCAAGGCACTGTCCTACAAATTACGACTAACTATAAGGAAAATCTCATCTCTACAAAGAAGATATTTGGCTGCCACCAATTTAGCATCACAAAGAGTGGACAACACAACTTGATGAGATACGGTATGAAGTATGCATACCAAAAACATTTAACTTGAATCCAAGGAAGCCTCTGGACCAAATTTACAGGTTATAGCAAATAGGGAGTAGAGGAAAAAGCTACAAGACACCATGAGGAAGCAATCAGACAAATCTAGAACATAAAACATTTTGTATAATGATTCACCTGTTTCTTCAAATCGGTATTTAAGGGCTTCTGGGACTTCAGTTTGAGTGGAGTTTTCCCCCAGTTTTATTGAGAAATAATAGACTTTCATTACAGTATAAGTTTAAGGAGTATAACATGATGGTTTGATTTACATACATTCTGTGGAACGGTTATCTCAATTTCAGTCAACATCTATCATCTCATATAAAATGAAAGAAAGAAAAAAAGAAAAAAATTTCCTTGTGATGAGAACTCTCAGGAATCACTCTGTTAACAACTTTCCTATGTATCATATGGTAGTATTAATCATAGTCGTCATGTTGTACATTACAGCCTTGGTTCTTATTTATCCTAAAACTTAAAATTTGTACCTTTTTTTTACCACCTTCCTCCAATCCCCCTCCCACACCCTCTGCCTCTGGTACCACATGTCTGATTATTTTTTTGAGTTGTTTTCTTTAGATTACACATGCAAGATCATATAGTATTTGTCTTTCTCTCTCTGACATATTTCACCTAGCACAATGTCTTTAATGTCTATCCATTTTGTCACAGATAATAGAATTACCTCATTTTTATGGCTGAATAATATTTTACTTTGAAGAACTTCTCTATTCATTCATCTATTAATGGACACTTAGGTTGTTTCCTTGTTTTGACTATTGCAAATTATGTTGCTATGAATATGGGGGTGCAGATACCTTTTCAAGTTAATGTTTTCATTTCCTCTGGACATATTCCCAGAAATGGAATTGCTAGATCATATGATAGTTTTATATTTAATGTTTTGAGGCTCCTCCATACTGTTTTACCTAGTGGCTGTACCAATCTACAATTTCACCAACAGTACACAAGAGCTCCCTTTTCTCTACATCCACACCAGCACTTGTTATCTTGTCTTTCTGATGATGGCCATTCTAACAGGCATGATGTGATATCTCATTGTGGTTTTAATATGCATTTCTCTAGTAAATGACTAGCGATGTTCACCGTCTTTTCTTGTATCTGTTGGCCTTTCATATGTCATCTTTGGGGAAGTGTCTGTCAGGTCCTTTGCCCAATTTTTAATTGTGTTATTTGTGGTTGGTTTTTCTTTTCTTTTCTTTTTTTGCTATTGAGTTGTATAAGTTCTTTATTGATTTAAAATATTAACAACCTCATTATATATATGGTTTTCAAATACTTTTGTAGGGTTCTGAAATAGAAATATGTTGAAGAAAAAGATGACAGTGAGGAACAAAATCATTTTATATTACCATTAAATGCACTGCTATCTTCAATATGCTACTTTGAAGTCTGAGAACCAGCACTAAGAAAGAACTATATTTTTCTAATGACAAACATTTTACTTTTAGTCAGAATACCATATCCATAATGAAACTTTCTACTATGTATTGGATATTTTAAAAGAAATATAAAGTTTTATATTGTATATAATTATTCATTTTTTATAGTTCCATCCCAAATAATCTAGTCTCCTATGAAACAAGTATTGATTTTGTCCTGTTACTTGAGCCAGTATACAAATTAACAGGTTTATTACATGTGGTAAAAACCTGGATTTACTATCTCTCATCTATATCAGTTCACTAATCACTGGCTACCTAGACAAATGCTCAAATCATTGAGAATAATGTTGCGCTCGATCAGGAATCACTTGCTAATAGGATATTGATACTCTGATAACAAATTACATTTATACTTTCATGGTTATGTGATTACACATACATTTCTTCCTTTGACAATTATAACAATCTTGTGCCATGCTCAGGTAGATCAGGTATTATTATCTCTACTCAACAGATGCAGAGACCAGAGATCAAATAAATTTGTCCAAAATCAAAGACCTAACAAGAGGAAGAGCCAAAGGGTTCTGGCTCCAAGTCTAGTGTTTTTTTAAATAACCATCCCAAGTATCCTCTCAAGCCAGCAGTTCTGCAACCAGGATTTTCAATCCCTAACCAGTCTCAGAAAAGGCAACTAAAACAGATGGGAAGTAGCACAAAATCTGTGGGTAAGGTATGCACATCAGTCACCTTCTGCGAGGCTCAGTGTACCTTGTCCTGTGGCTCCTGGACTCAAGCAAAACTCTCTGCTCCTTTACCTCCAGCAATGATACTTATTATGCAACCTTAGTGGCTGGGCACCACCGCAGTGTCCACACAATGACTATCGGGTACAGCTCCCCACTCAGCCACCTTGTCACTCCTTCCCTTTACACACTCTGCATATGGTGAGCAACCTGACCTCACTGTAGGGATCTTTTTCTTGCCAGTTCGGATTACTGATCCCCAACCAGTAACAACCTGTTATCCTTATGATGTATTGATATGTGGGATTCATAGGGGTCCTGGGATAACTTAGAAATTTAGGGCCAAGGTTACAGTGCATGTTGAGCTCTTGACTTTCCTACATTTACCTTGTCGCCCTATTACTTGTTTATGGAGATATTATCCCTATTCCTTTCTGATCTCTTGCTTCTGGCTGGTCACAGATCCCCTGGCACCTTCTCAGACTCTTGTTTCCATCCCAACACATGGAGGCTTGCACATTCCAATACAAGCATCATGGAGCAACTAAGGACTCACCTGGTAACCTCCAAGACAATCTGTCCCAGTCTTATAGCAGGCAGCAGTGGCCTTTGCCTTCTCCTAATTTTACCTATCAGCCCTCTAGGGCATGTGGTCCTCACTGTGCCTGTTCTTTAGAAAATACTAAGTTCCCCAAATGAAACGTTACTCTCTGTGGTGAGTCTTGAAAGCTAGAGATTATGAAAAGTCAGGTGATCCTTGTGAGAAAGTGGGAGAATAAGCATTGAGACACAGACAGTCAAGGACAAAAGGCAAGAGTGAAGAAAAAAAGAAGAAATACAGTGACAGAAATAGCCCAAACGCCTTTTTATATTTCATGTAGGTTCTAGAAAAATCATGAGATAGTAAATTAAGAAAGAGGAATAGTGACTTAAGTCATTAAATAGTCCATCTTCCTCACTCCAGTTTAATTAGTGTTTCCATATTCTCTATGAACACATAACCTTTCCATATACCCTCAAAATCGTATGTTTTAAATATTATTCACAAGGTGGTGATGAATCAACTATCTTCTTAAAGTGGATTCCAGGTCCATGTAAGCCTTACTGACATCTTTAAAAAGTGTGTTCTTATTTAGCACTTGAGAAAAAGCAAGTTAATTTTCTATAACCTTTTTTTCCCCCTGTAATCTTTTCACCAGACCCTAAAATCACTTATTTTCAGAATTCTCTCAAATCCCTGAGCTGGAATGTAGTGTTCCAGCCAACTCCTTCCTCCCACCACCAAAACATTGACATTTCTTTCCAGGCTTTTTGAGCGATCGCCTCACAATTAGGAAAAGCCCAGTACACCCTTTAGTTGTCACTTCCTACCAGATGTTTTCCAGCTGTTCCCAATGTCTTTCTGCTAATGCTCTGCCATCTGCCACCTTAATGGTGCCCCAGTGGAGAATGGATGCTTTGGTGACTTTGCTCTCAGACTTGTGAAGACCTGGCCCATTGCCTCATCCTGGGAAATCTGATCTGCATGTTTGTCACATTCCTCCAAATAAATGTTGCATTTATTCCACCTAATAACTAACCAACCAACATCGAGCCAATTACGACATGAAGTGATAGTGTCATATCACTTCACCTCTACACCTCTACACCTGTATACCACTCTTCATTAATGGGCACATTCACATCTCATTTCCAGCAATCATATGTCCTGCCACCTAGATGACAATTGACATCTTGCCTAAACAGTACTATTACTTTTTAATCTTAAAATATTTTTTAATCAGTATGCCAAGCACAGCAGGACAGTAAGGAGTTATATGCCTTCTTGTCACCTTGCTGGTTATATCAATACTTCACACATGGAAATCTTGTGTTCATTTGATATTCTCTACAGCTGAATGAAGACAAATCCTGGTCCTCTGAGATCCACAGTCAGTTAGAGTCAAAGTCTGCCAAGGAACAGCGGTAACTGGTGCTTATTTCCGGAGTCTGTAAATCAGTGTGGGGTCTATTTGTGTATATTTATTGAGATTATTGCTCCCTTCAATTATGTAGAGTAATGGAAACTATTTTTCTGAAACCACAATTATACTAGATGTCAAAAAGGTTAGCACCATTAGCTCATAATGCTTTCCCAAACCCAATGGGAATGGTTGTTATTGGGACTCCAGCAAACACAACAGCAAGTTCCAGAAAAATGACATGCATACTAATTACAATGTACCTGTCTACAGGCATCTATCTATATTTTGAATTAGTTAATTTAAAGTTTGGGCCCACCACATGATAACATGTTATCTTCCAAGATAAAGCAAGCACACTATGGCACTCTTCAATAAATAGTTCACTAAAAGCATTTGTGCTTATGGGGTCGCAAGCCAGACCTGTATGCAAAATCATCAGATTATAAACCTGAGACTGAAAAAGAGTGTTCACATCACCCTTGCCAGCATAAACACAAGTTCTCTCATCTCACTATTGTTATTTAGGCGCTAAGTCGTATCCGACTCTTTTGTGATCCCATGGACTATAGCCCACCAGGCTCCTCTACCATGGGATTTCCCAGGCAAGAATACTGGAGTGGGTTGCCATTTCCTTCTCCAGGTGATATTCCCAACCTAGGGATCAAACCCAGGTCTCCTGCATTGGCAGGCGGGTTCTTTACTGCTGAGCAGCCAGGGAAATCCTCTGATCTCATAACACTATTTTACATTGAACAAGCAGCATCTTCCCATTTCAGCTCGTATTTAACTGAAATTAACAACATCCATCTTTTATTTGACAAAGGAATAAGATCCCAAATAGCAACTTCATGCTTAACTTGAAGCAGTTATAAATGTAGCCACAGTGTAATTTCTTGTGCTGAAAGTTAAACATTCACTCATTTCTGCCTCAGTCAATAAATGTATTTAGTTGTTTTGTAAACACTTAGAGTGTCTTCAACTTAGAAAACATCCTATCATCTAATAACGTGTGCTGGGCTTTGTAAAGGAGGGAGATAAGGCCTGTAAGGAGCTTCTAGTTAGCAAAAGACACAGATTGTAACAGGTAATTATAAAGCAAGGCAGAGTGGCATAAAAGAAGTAAGAACAACAAAAAGGAGCTAATAATACATTGAAAATACATGTAAGAAATGGTATTTTCACTGAGTCCTAGTGGATGAACAGAATTTTGACCAGAAGATAAGAAATAAATATGGCTAGGCTGAAAGGAGCCTTTAGAAATGAACCTACCAAACTCTACTGCACTTCATATAATCACTGATATTTTGCTCCGCTAAGAGTGTTATTTAAGTTTTCAATGCAGTTAATTGAAACCCTACTAGATGCAAATCAAAAGTTTCAGCCTTAATTGAGATATTTTGAAAATTGAACCCATTGCTTCAGGCAGGTGCTACATGAGATTCCATTAATATAGGTAATTAACATTAGCCTCTGCTTTAATTAACATGCACACTTTAATTAGCAAAGCATTAACCAACATTAAAAAATCTGATCTTCATGCATCACAAAAACTACAAAGTTATGACTACTATGTTATTTTTCTCCAAGGTTGTAAATCACAAAACAACGATCACTTTTGAAGTACACACCAAATTTGAAATATTAAACAGGGAGATATATACAATATGAGTGATAACTCTATCAAAACAAGAAAAGAATGTTCTTTACAAGATACAGAGCCAAGAGCTTCCACATTTTAAATATGAACTACATTATAATCTTTCAGTGGAGGGCAGAAGACTTTGACTTAAATGAATCCCCATAGACTGTTATCTTCCTTATAAGAAATAAACAAATGATTATAATTGAGTTAACAATGTGACTATCTACCTCCTAACCTCTTCTTATCCTTTCCAGGGACCAAAGAAAATAGTAGTTTCAATGTAATTTAGTACCTAAGGTTCCAAACTAGCAAAACTTTCATTTTTAAAACAACCTATGTTGCCTTGTTTTATCTTAAAGATCCATAGGCACTGGAATAATTCTTTACTGTAGACCTACCATGTACAGAGCCACTAGTAATTATCTATTTTTATAAAATACAAAATTGACTTTCATGTTATTCTTTTCTATTATCAATCAAGATGTGCCAATTTTTAAGTTCTATTAATATTCCTTGTTACCTATTTTATGAAAAAAGCTTCATCTTTATATGGAATAAATGGCACCCATGTGGCCATACCACTGTATTCTTTTGTCCCAAGATGTACTAAAATTACAGTAAAAAACATTATAAGCCTTTTAAAACTCACATTTATAGAAAAAGCAAACATATCCTGATTAAAATTTTTTAAAGAATTTCACAATATTGCACAAAATTAAAACAACAAAGTCCCCACTGATCTCCTACAACGTGTAAGGCAGTATTTTAGACAAAGAGAAACCCAAGTGACCATGACAAAAAGTGTCCATCTTGAACTTACATTCACATCCCAAACTGAAAATGTCAGAAAGCACAGCCATTGGGGTAAATGTTGGTACAATAAAAGAAAAAGCAGTGGGCATGATATTAGATTTGTAGCCTCATTTGCTCTCTTAAGCAGTTACTAATACTGCTTGTTCCCAGTGACTTCAAAGAAAGCTGGGTCTGTTCCCACCATTGACCACTTCACCACAGCCTACCACAGGGTCAGCAGGAGTCGGTATTTTCACCCTTCACTCTCCAAGCTCCTTTTCAGCTGACAAGTTGGGCAATGAAGGCTTCCTAGGTTTCACAAAGCTGTTTTCCAGCTGTTACAGTGGATTCCTTGGCCCTCCCTCCTATGGCAAATCAGGACCTGGGCTACCAGGAGACCATGTGGGAGACAGGTATCCTTCCTAGATCACTGCTGAGGGCAGTGCCCTGGAAACAGGTGCAAGGGCACCCCTCAATTCTGTTAAAATGAAGTCGAAAAGTCTATCAAATTCTTCCTCTATTCTGGAGATATTATTATGACAAATTCCTTATATAAAGCTTGAAAGAAAGTTTTAGTCATTCAGTTGAGTCCAACTCTCTGAGACCCCATGGACTGTAGCCCACCAGGCTCCTCTGTCCATGGAATTCTCCAAGCAAGAATACTGGAGTGGTTAGTAATTCCCTTCTCCAGGGGATCTTCCCAAAACTACAGTACCCAACTTATCATATTACAGAAGATGGTCCTGAAAATAAACAAAATAGTCCATACCCAGTTGAGTAACTTCCATATAGATTAATGGGGAAGAAAAAAGTTTTTAGGGGAGAAAGATTTATTAAAATAGAGTCACTTTTGACAATTAAAATTTGATGGGCAGATAATAAAAGTCACATTAAAAACAGAAATATTTATGTTCACTTTGAATATATTTTTATAATCATCTCTGCTATAGATATTGCTTCATAAACACATTTTAAGCATACAGTTTCCAAACACATTTCTTTAGGAAAAAAAAAAATCAAACTTAGCTCCACTAGTAGAGTGCTCTACTTTTGTTATATTCAATTCACCAAAAGATGGCTGAATCTTTATCATGTTTCGTATCAACCAACTTCTGATGAATTTCACGGAAGTAACAAAAAGAGGTTTATCTTGAAACAGATAGATTAATCTTAAAAGAGATTTAACACATATTGACTTTCTTTAGATCTCTGATTATATTCTGCATGACATGATCATCATAAATCGGGAAATATGGTCCAACTCACTCTCCTACACAAAAATGTTGTTGTTGTTCTTGTCCGGTTGCTCAGTCTTGTGCAACTCTTTGCGACTCCCTGGACTGCAGCATGCCAGGCTTCCCTGTCTTTCACTATTACCCAGAGTTTGCTCAAACCCACGTCCACTGAGTCAGTGATGCTATCCAACCATCTCATCCTCTGTCGTCCCTTCTCCTCCTGCCCTCAATCTTTCCTACCATCAGGGTCTTTTCCAATGAGTCAGCTCTTCCCATCAGGTGGTCAAGTATTGCAGCTTCATCATCAGTCCTTTCAATGAATACTCAGGGTTGATTTCCTTTAGGATTGACTGGTATTATCTCCTTGCTGTCCAAGGGACTCTTAAGAGTCTTCTCTACCACCACAGTTAGAAGGCATCAATCCTTTGGCACTCAGCCTTTTTTGTTGTCCAGCTCTCACATCCATACTTGACTACTGGAAAAACCATAGCTTTGACTAGATGGACCTTCGTCAGCAATGTCTCTCCCTTTTAACATGCTGTCTAGGTTGGCCATAGCTTTTCTCCCAAGGAGCAAGCATCTTTTAATTTCATGGCTGCAGTCACCATCTGCAGTGATTTTGGAGCAAAAGAAAAGAAAGTCTGTCTCCACTGTTTCCCCATCTATTTACCATAAAGTGATAGGACTGGATGCCATGATCTTGGTTTTTTGAATGTCGAGTCTTACACCAGCTTTTTTACTTTCTGCTTTCACCTTCATCAAGAGGCTCTTTACTTTCTCTTTGCTTTCTGCCATTAGGGTGGTGTCATCTGCATATCTGAGGTTATTGATACTTCTTCTGGCAATCTCGATTCTAGCTTGCTTGTCATTCAGCCCAGCATTTCACATGATGTACTCTGCATGTAAGTTAATAAGCAAGGTGACAATATACAGCCTTGTTGTACTCCTTTCCCAATTTTGAACCAGTCCATTGTTCCATGCCTGGTTTAACTGTTGCTTCTTAACCTACATACAGGTTTTGCAGGAGGCAGGGAAGGTGGTCTGGTATTCCCATCTCCTGAAGAATTTTCCACAGTGTGTTGTGATCCACACATTCAAAGGCTTTAGCATAGTCAATGAAGCAGAAGTAGATGTTTTCCTGGAATTCTCTTTCTTTTTCTATGATCCAATAGATGTTGTCAATTTGATCTTGGTTCCTCTGCCTTTTTTAAATCCAGCTTGTACATCTGGAAGTTCTTAGTTTACATACTGTTGAAGCCTAGCTTGAAGGATTCTGAGCATTACCTTGCTAGCATGTGAAATGAGTGCAATTGTGCAGTAGTTTGAACATTCTTTGGCATTGCCCTTCTTTGGGATTAGAGAGAAAACTGACCTTTCAGTTTTCATTCCAAAAACTGAAAGACAAAAATGTTATTGTTGTTCAGTTACTCAGTTATGTCTAACTCTTTGAGACCCCATGGATTTAAGTACTCCAGGCTTCTCTGTCCTTCACCATCTCCCAGAACTTGCTCAAACTCATGTCCGTTGAGTCGTTAATGCCATCCAACCATCTTTTTCTCTGTTATCCCCTTCTCCTGCCTGCAATCTTTCCCAGAATCAGGGTCTTTTCCAATGAGTCATCTCTTCACATCAGGTGGCCAAAGTATTGGCACTTCAGCTTCAGCCTCAGTCCTTCCAGTGAATATTCAGGATTTATTTCCTTTAGGATTGACTCCTTTGATCTCTCTGCAGTCCAAAGGACTGCAAAAAAAAAAAAAAAAAAGAATGTTTTCCCCATTCTAACCCTAATCTTCTGTTTTCAGTCTTATTTTCCATTCTCCTCTACACAATCTTCTTCCCTAGGCCATTTGTCTATTCATCATTGGCTTCTAACCAGAAGCTTCCTACTTCCAAGTCTTTGCAAGCATTTCCCCTCCATGAAAGACTTTCTCTAATATTCACTCTCTTAGAAAAAATCAAAAAGTCCTTTAAGGGCCAACACTAACATCTCCCCAGTTCCAAATCTTGTGTTAGTTTTATTTTCCTAACTAAATAGTGAGCTTCTTATAGTCAAGGAAACTCCTAAAGCATTCAGAACCTTGCCTTACACATCAGAGTTACCTGAAAGCTTGATATCAACATTTTAAAAGATTAACCCCTGGAAATTCAATGTAAAACATGACAGCTATAGTTAACAATAGTGTACTGTATGTTTGAAAGGTTGCTAAAGGTGTAGAACTTAAACATTATTTTCACAAAGAAAAAAGCTTTATAACCACATAAGGTGATGGATGTTAATTAATACTATGGTGGTGATCATCTTGCAATATGTACATATATGAAAACATTATGCTGTACACCTTAAACTTAAATAATTTTGTATGTCAATTATATCTGAATAAATCTAGCAAAAGAAAGAATACCTTAAAATCAAATAAATAAATAATACAAAGATTTATTAAAACATTCAATAATAAACTGTTCAAACTGTATAGAATTTATCCTTTAATTTGAGGTACAGTTAACATTTTCACCTGGAATCACACGAGAACCAGATATAGATCCCCATAGTTCACAGATGCCACCAAGGTAGAAGAGCAACAGAATGTTAGGTAAGTATTGAGATGAAGTGAAAGTGAAGTCGCTCAGTCGTGTCCGACTCTTTGCGACCCGTGGACTGTAGCCCACCAAGCTCCTCCGTCCATGGGATTCTCCAGGCAAGAATACTGGAGTGGGTTGCCATTTCCTTCTCCAGGAGATCTTCCCGACCCAGGGATCGAACCCAGGTCTCCCACATTGCAGGCAGATGCTTAACCTCTGTACCACCAGGGAAGCTTCTCATTGAGGTGAAAGAACTTAAATTAGCAGCATCATAGACTGGTACACTTAGAATTGACTTCAATTTTATTAGAATATTCAATTCCCAAAAAATAGTTTCAGAATAATAATTACTATTAAGGAAAACTACCCCAAAATGTAAAAGTGCTCAACCATCTACCCCTAACTCTGAGCAATAATGATGTTTTCATTGTGTTGGGGAGGAAAATTTTTCCTTTCTCTCCTTTGGTTGGCCTGATAATTAAATTGACATAAGACAGATTAATAGGAGGAAAACAAATTTAATTATGTAATATAGAATCTCCATGAAAACCTGAGACTCAATGGCAGTCAGGCATCGAGGCTTAAGTACCATCTTGAGGTAAGGGGAAGGGAGTAAGGACTTAGGACTTGAGAAGAAAATTCAAAGGAAAGGGAGATTAGATGTTTGGCCAACAAATGTTTACCATGTCATGCACATCAGTCTTCCTGATATAAAAAGTTATCCCTGGTAATAGCTAGCTCTCTATTACTGGTCTCCTAAATTCCTTCAGGCAGAGAAGGGACAAGTAAGAATTCTTTTCTGAGACTATTGGGTCTTAATAGCCTTCTGCTTAAACCATCTACATCCAAAGTGGCACACTTTGGGGTAGCAGACTGTGCTCCCCCTCAGTTGCAATCTGCAGTATCGTACTGAGTACAAGGTATACAGATATACAATTATATTTAATCCTCAAAGTGTCAACTCTATCTACCATTTCTTAAAAGTAACCCAGAAATACCAATATTGTCTAAATTGAAAGACAAACTGGAAAGACAGTGAAAATACAAACTGTGATTATTTATGACATCCATCCATATGGCATAAATTAACATAGCAGCATCAACCAGGCTTTTTGTATTTTATCTTCCAATTATTTCTGAATGATAGACACTTTAGGAAACAATTTTTAGTTTTACTGACTATTTTACTTTTTTTCCTTTCCCTTCTCTATCTTCTTTACCATCTTTTCTCTTTCCCCTCAGATATGAAAAATATGAAGGAATAAGGGTTACCATTGAATTGAATAGTATCACCAGGGTAAAAGGTAACTGATGAGAAAAGAGTGATCACCCAATTATAACTGAAACAGGAGGGAAGGTAGTAGGCTATAACCTTTAAAAGAATGACATAGCCATCAGTTCAGTTCAGTTCAGTCTCTCAGTCGTGTCTTGACTCTTTGCGACCTCATGAATTGCAGCACACCAGGCCTCCCTGTCCATCACCAACTCCCGGAGTTCACTCAAACTCATGTCCATCGAGTCGGTGATGCCATCCAGCCATCTCATCCTCTGTCGTCCCCTTTTCCTCCTGCCCCTAATCCCTCCCAGCATCAGACTGCTTAGAACCAACTAGGTCCAAGATGCCAGAAGATCTGACTTCCAGTGGACCTTGAGTCTCATTATATGCTTGTAGTACATTAGCATGGAGAAGGCAATGGCACCCCACTCCAGTACTCTTGCCTGGAAAATCCCATGGATGGAGGAGCCTGGTAGGCTACAGTCCATGGGGTCATGAAGAGTCAGACACGACTGAGCGACTTCACTTTCACTTTTCACTTTCATGCATTGGAGAAGGAAATGGCAACCCACTCCAGTGTTCTTGCCTGGAGAATCCCAGGGACGGGGGAGCCTGGTGGGCTGTCGTCTATGGGGTCACACAGAGTCTGACACAACTGAAGCAACTTAGCAGCAGCAGTAGCAGTACATTAGCATATGCTAAGTGACACACCCACCAGCACCATGACAGTTCCATGGTCAGTCATCAAAGGTCAGAGAATGGGTGGTGGCTCAATTCCTGGAAATCTCTGCCCCTTCTCCAAAACAGTCAAAATAATCCTTCCACTCATTAGCCTATGACATTACTGAGTCCATAAAAACTAACCACCTCATGTTTCAGGGCCTTTTGAGATGGCCCACCTTCTCGGGAGTGAAGTTCTCTCTAAATAAATCCACTTCTTACTGATCACTTTGTTTCTCACTGAATTCTTTCTGCCACAAGACATCAAGAACCTGAACTTCATTAAGTCTTGAGACCAGGTGTGTACTCTCAATTAAGACGCTCTGAAATTTTCCACCAATTAGAAACAAATTAAAAAAAAAAAGACTGTGGTTAAGGTCCCAATCTGAGTTGCTCAGCTTCATAAGCACTAATTCTCTAACTCTCCCTCCTCTCCTCCCCTTTCTCTCTCCTAAGAGAATGAATCTAACATCATTCAGATAGAGTTTGTGACTCTGTGACAAACATGGCAGATCAATGGGATACTTTGTCCCTTCTAGGAATTTCTAGGGATCTTCCCAAAATCAAGAAGAATCATAGGTGAATATTTTACAATACAGAAAATACATTGAAACTTGAATTCTGTTCTTAATTGAACACTAAAAGTAAGCTTTACTGTAAAGTGAAAGTGAAATTCATGTCTGACTCTTTGCAGCCCCATGGATTATACAGTCCATGGAATTCTCCAGGCCAGAATACTGGAGTGGGTAGCCTTCCCCTTCTTCAAGAGATCTTCCCAACCCAGGGATTGAACCCAGGTCTCCCGCATTGCAGCTGGATGTTTTACCAGCTGAGCCACAAGGGAAACCCAAGAACACTGGAATGGGTACCCTATCCCTTCTCTAGGGGATCTTCCTGACCCAGGAATCAAACTTGGGTCTCCTGAATTGCAGGCAGATTCTTTACCAACTGAGCTATTGGGGAAGCCAAGCTTTACTGTAAAATCATAGTGATTTTGATGTTATCAATTTATAAAATATTTTATTACAAAAATCAACATCATATCGTAATTCAAATTACTCACAGAAAACATTTTCTGATGAGAAAGTAATCTGTGCCACAATCAACTGTTTCTTAATCTTCTGCATATTCATGCTTTTCTTGATAGTCATTTCTATTTCCATAATCAATTTTACTCACTGATACAGTATTTCTATTGATGCATGTGTGTGTGTTAGTTGTTCAGTTGTGTTTGACTCTGTGACTCCATGGACTGTAGCCCACCAGGCTCCTCTGTCCATGGGATTGTCTAGGCAAGAATACTGGAGTGGGTTGCCAGTTCCTTCTCTAGAGGATCTTCCCAATACAGGGATCAAACCCCGGTCTCCTGCATTACAGGTAGATTTTTAACCTTCTGAGCCACGAGGGAAGCCCATTTCTATTGATGAATTTTTCTAAATTCAATTCTTCAGCTTGTATAATATTTCATCATCAAAACATTTTACAACCAAAATTTAAGTAATAAATCAGATTGAATCTGTAAGTCCAACATATGTTATTTTGTTCATTTATAGAAGTACTTAGAATATGATCTTCTTGTAAACTTTTTTAATGTATAAAATAGATATTTAATATTTCCAACTGTATACAAGGCATCTTCCTAAAACACTATAAGTGTGATATATCTCATTCTTAAGTAATAAGTCCACAGAATTGTGTGCTTTATTTTGATTTAATTGGTTTGTTGCATTTGTGATTGGGTTCTTTCTAATTCACTTTCTCATAGAAGAGAAAATTCTCATTTTAGTGAAAGCCATTTCATTCCATGACAGACCATCCCCTAGGGGAGCCCTTAGGGTATGCAAAATATGCTGTAGGACAGTGTCAGCAAAACAGACCCAGGATGTCAGTGGTGCAGGCTTCAGAGTCTAGCTCTTGTGAAACTGGAGTTTGTAATGGCCTCACAAAGTCCCCTAGCCACTTGCAAATGACATACCAGTATTAAATTGAGCATGACATTTTTTAAAAGAGGAAATTACACAGCAGATATATAGCTGCTAAAAATTATGGCATTTTATAGGGCAAAATCTGATTTTTAATAATGGTCTAAAATAATGACTTTAAGTTGGAGCAATTAGTAAGAGTTTAAGGTACAATGGTTTGCAATTAGACTTGTGCACATGGCAGGAGAGCCCAAATGGCCAAGACACGGGTCTTTTAACTTGCTCCTGTGAGTCTGCACAGGCGTTTAATGGTCAGAAACCTGAGAATTCCCACTCATTCAACTGGCATGAACATGAAACGATAGAAATCAATTATTGCATTTTTCTGTTGAACAGATCAATTCACGGCCATAAACAAACAACAACAAAAATGGGGCAATCTTTCATTTGTTCTAGTTTTGTTAACACAGAGACCAGAGAGAGCAAAGGAACAACTACACATTTGTTACTGAATACTCAACAATTTCATTATGTTCTTGAAGATAAATATTATCATTACAATTATATAGATAAATAAATTGGTTGACACAGAAGCAATATTTACAGATCAACAAAAGAAAGAAGAGGAAAAAAATGGCCAAACATGGTAACTATGCTTTCAGTGGTAGAATACCTAAATTCAGGCCAAACATGTACCAATTAATAGAGTGACTCTTCTGTGCTTTAAATGTCAAGGTACGCAAAGTTGCACAGGCATAAATCAATGATGGATTTAAAAGTTTAAAAGTCGTGCATTCAGAAAGAGGAATGGGGAGAAAAGATCAAGGGAGGAGAAAGGTGAGCAAGCTCAGAGGAGAGTGGTAGAGTTGTAGCTTGAATGCAGAGTAGTTCTCTTGACTGTAAATGAAAATTTATTTTGGTGTAGTGGATGAAAGTATCTTTTAAAAAAAGGCAAAATACCCTGGACTTAATCCAGCTGGGAATGATGACCATGCATGGAATTTCCTTTTAGGAAAATATTTTGTGGTCTTATAAGGATTAGAAGGCGGAAGAATACTTAAAAATAATCCAGCTCCATGATCTTCTGGGTTTCTAAAATAGGGAAGACAATCAGGTAAGACTGGTGGACTAATTTAGACATAAATTCATTAAGGCCTATGCAACAGTGACAGCTGGAGAAATAGAAAAGCATGACTCCAAAGGGCTTGTCAAGGAAGATTCAGCAGGATTTGGTGGCTGGCAGTCCTCGTTTGGGAAATAAAGGAGAGAAGAACAGTGAAAATTGCTTCTGGTGTCTGTTGCTGAGGAGCCTAGCCGGTAGTGACAGGGAAAGTAGAAAAGGAAAAAGAGATACAGTTAATATTATTATGGACAGATTCAGGTATCAACACATCTAAAACCAGTAACCTTCTACAGGCCACCAAAGACAGAACTGTAGAATGCCAAGTGGGGGAAGACTGAACTGAAGATATAGGTTTGAGCACCACTGCTTATGATAGTAGTTGAAACCATCCTAAATGATAAGAGCCCCAAGGAATCTATACATAGAAAGGAGATCTAGAATGGACTTTGAAGGCAATGAAAAAATGAGAGGAAAAAGAACAGTCAATAAAAAATTTAGTCCAAGAGGTAAGAGGACCAAAAAAAAAAAAAAAAAATTCACAGTGATTTGTTAATAATCTCTATAGGAAGCAGATCTTCCACAGCACATGGGGCAGCAACTGATCCCACATAGCAGTGACCAGACTAGCTGCAACAAATTAGATATCAATTCACCACCATGAAGACAAACAGTCACTGAAACAACTTAGAAAGAGGGATGAATCTGTTAAACCCAGAATCCTCTGCTTCTATGGCACATGCAATAGGCATGAGAACCCTGCTTAAAGAACAGAAAGTGATTGAGAATGTGGAGTGGACAAGGCTGCATAGTTATAAGTGTGGGCACTGGGTACCAATGTGGGAAACATTAAAACATGTTAAAGGGTGAAGAGGGGCTACAAGGCAAATTCCTATGACTGCTCAGTATAAAAAGCATCGAATAACCTATGCAAGCTCCAATAACCTCTCAAACTTTTCTCTGTGTCTCACAGGGCCATCCCTAGTTGTTTCTACATTCCACCAATCAAAGTTGAAATAATTAGATATCATGGAGAATTTTTTCCTTTATATGTTTTCTAGTTTAGAACAAAAAAATTTTAAATCCTCTTTATAAGTCAAAAAAATTACATTTTGAAGAGTAGAAAATAGAAAAAAGAGAGTTCTCAGAACTATCCAGCCTAAACCAGGTTTCCTATTAGTTTTTGTTATTTTCTCAAAGAATTAAAACTCAATGCACAGTCTAGGTGAATACAAAATAGGGCTAATAATGCTGCTTTTACTATTACTGCGACTTCATGGGGAACCCTGGTCTGATTAAAACACATTTGAGCTGGTAACTGATATATTTTTCTTTTTTAGGTGACACGGGTTTTGGTAAATTAAGTGTACTTAACATTTAGAAGTTGAAGTAGATCACCGATATGTCCTTAAAAGGCAAATTACTCTAAGTTATGTGGGACTTTTTGCACAGTACACATCTAGGCTGTCTTAGGATGAAATACCGCAGAGTAAACCGCTTATGGGCTTCCCAGGTGGCTCAGTGGGTAAACAATCTGCCTGCAATGCAGGAGACACAGACAGATGTGGGTCTGATCGCTGGGTCAGGAAGATCCCCTGGAGGAGGGCAGGGCCACCCACCCCAGCACTCTTGCCAGGAGAATCCCATGGACAGAGGAGCCTGGTGGGCTACAGTTGATAGGGTCACAAAGAGTTGGACATGACTAAAGTGACTGAGCATGCATGTACAAACTGCTTATATTTGTTTGCACTGCACATGATTTTAACTGGAGGAAAGAAGAATGAAACAGTAATAATGAGATATCTTTTTAAACTCTAACTGAAATTTATGACTATGAGACAAAATCAGATCTATAAAATTAAAATAAAATCCCAAATCTTAGATAATTAGTTCAACATCTATGTTAAAATAAGAAGCAAGAGCCCTTCTTGAGTCCTATTTTTAAAAGTGATCTATGTAAAATGTGAGCACTGTGTGCTGCTTAGAGAAACTCGGTATCTCCTTCGAAGACCAGGAACTTTTCTCTACAACATACTTTCCACCTTCTCTTCATTAGTTAAACCAGCTGAAAATCATTTACTGAACCATTCTGCAAACCTAGCTGAGTGATTAGCCAGCTCTTATTAATACTTTTTTATATCATTCTTATGAAATCCAGGTCACTCCAAAAAGGATTTGTATAAAATTAATCATAAACTACTTAAAGTGATTTGTTTACTATTGCATATTTGTTTTATATTTGCATCTTAAATTTTCAGACTTCTAAAAGTTATGTATAATTGATTCATATTTATAAAAAGGTATAAATAATGCCTGATTTGCAGCAAGGAAAAAATGTCTCTAACTTTAGAATTGATAAGCAATAAAATAAAAGTAAAATTACAGTGGAATCTATTGTAGCCCTTCAGTTCATGTCTTAGAAATATAAAGATATTTGTAGAAATTTAATGAAAACTTCGCAGCACAATTAAATGTGAAATAAGTTTTAACATGCATTTCTCCTGCCAATTGGCATACATAATAGAAAAATAGTAGAGAATAGGTTAAACAGTCTAAAAGGATTTTAACCTTAAATTTGACAGAAGTTAAATGGCTGTGACATTGGGTTCTTCTGCTTTATTCCAGCTAGTAATCCACCCTCAAAGTTCCTGTCAGGTAAATGACCTTGTATTTCATTAACTGATAATTAAATGGATTTATTCCACTAACGGTTTTAATTAAAATGCTAGAAATATTGATTACCCCTCTCATCCTTATTCCCCCAGATGAAAAAAAGGTTTTAGGAATGTTTATTTAGAGAAGACAGAGAATTAAATTAGATTGAATCTCTATGAGACCCGAAGACTGGTTCTTTCATTTCTGCTGCTCAAGCAGAAAAAGGTTTCAATTTTTTGATGTTTGATTAATTATTTTGCAATCCATTTATGCTTACCTTGGTGTTTAATTAAAAATGTCATTTTTAGCATAATTAAATTGGCTATCTGTGGAAGACTAACTTCAAACTTATATTTAAAAAATGCAATGCCTTTTTATTTTATTTATTTTTTTTGGTAAAAGAAACTTTTTAGTTATTTGCTTTTTTGGTAGAGATACTGCCTCATGAATGAAAAACTAAGGAGAGCTGGAGCTTAATTGGATTTCCTACATTTGAATATTAGGCCACATATGCTTATGACTAGTCTAGGTTTACTTGGCTGTGCTCTTTAATCCATTAGTGATTCATTCATTCTAACAAATACAGAATATGCTCTTCCAAATGTGCTGGATTTCATAGTGTTTACACTGACAAAATATACCTCATAAAAGCTGTCTTCAGCATGCCTGGGTGCTTTTCTACAGCACTGATTCAAGTTAAGATACAGTTACTGCTGTCAGTTCTGTCAAAGCACATCCAGGCAACTGGAAACCTTTTTCTGCTAAACATCAGACCTAATAATGACAAAGTGGGAAGTGTAATAAACAGGAAAGGAAGACCCAATCCTTCTTGCTTTAAGGCACATGACCAGAAGGAAATGTTTTCCTATGTATTCCTTGAAAACGCAATTCTAAAAATGATCACCGTTATTATTTATGAAGCAATGCTAAAAAACTAATTTCTACATTCAGTTCAGTTCACTCACTCAGTCGTGTCTGACTCTTTGCAACCCCATGAATCGCAGCACACCAGGCCTCCCTGTCCATCACCAACTCCTGGAGTTCACTCAGACTCACATCCATCGAGTCAGTGATGCCATCCAGCCATCTCATCCTCTGTTGTCCCCTTCTCCTCCTGCCCCCAATCCCTCCCAGCAACAGAGTCTTTTCCAATGAGTCAACTCTTCGCATGAGGTGGCCAAAGTACTGGAGTTTCAGCTTTAGCATCCTTCCTTCCAAAGAAATCCCAGGGCTGATCTCCTTTAGAACGGACTGGTTGGATCTTCTTGCAGTCCAAGGGACTCTCAAGAGTCTTCTCCAACACCACAGTTCAAAAGCATCAATTCTTTGGCACTCAGCCTTCTTCACAGTCCAACTCTCACATCCATACATGACCACTGGAAAAACCACAGCCTTAACTAGATGGGCCTTTGTTGGCAAAGTAATGTTTCTGCTTTTGAATATGCTATCTAGGTTGGTCATAACTTTCCTTCCAAGGAGCAGGCGTCTTTTAATTGCATGACTGCACTCACCATCTGCAGTGATTGTGGAGCCCCAAAAAATAAAGTCTGACACTGTTTCCACTGTTTCCCCATCTATTTCCCATGAAGTGATGGGACCGGATGCCATGATCTTCGTTTTCTGAATGTTGAGCTTTAAACCAACTTTTTCACTTTCCTCTCTCACTTTCATCAAGAGGCTTTTTAGTTCCTCTTCACTTAATGCCATAAGGGTGGTGTCATCTGCATATCTGAGGTTTTTGATATTTCACCCAACAATCTTGGTTCCAGCTTGTGCTTCTTCCAGCCCAACTTTTCTCATGATGTACTCTGCATATAAGTTAAATAAGCAGGGTGACAATATACACCCTTGACATACTCCTTTTCCTATTTGGAACCAGTCTGTTGTTCCATATAGTAATTCATGAGAAAAGCACAACCAAAGAAGTAACTAATGGAAATCAAATCTTACTCAAGACTGAGATATTTTGCTGTAGGTTTTCAACCAAAATCAGCTCAAATCAGCATATTTTCTAAAATGTTTGCTTTTTAAACAACTTCTCCTAAATTCTACTCTAGCTATAATAAGTTTGGGCCTTAATGCATAGTCCTGGCTTGCTGAAGTCACAGAAATGAGAACACATGCAGTTCTCATATTCATGACTGATAGGGGTTCAAGAACTGAAGTGGCCATTTAACATTATTTTAAATGGAAAGACAGTAAAGGGGGAAATAGCGATATAAAGACTCTAGATGAATCCTCATTTTGGTACACTTTCATATTTCTCTGTTTGGATGCTTTTTTATTGATTTTGTAGCTTACAGGTACAGCTTTCCAGGGCATAGTTGCATAGTTTTTCTTTTGATGGAGAAAAGCAAGTATAGTCATACTGATAAAATAATTATTTAAAGTCTTCAATTAACCCCAGAAGGGTTTTTGAATATGATTGTGCTCTGAATAAAAAGGCATATTTCATACAGCTGGGCAGAGTAGATGGTGGTGGCTAATGCTCCACTGACATGAAGTTCAGAGCTTGAATTTTTAAAAAGAATAGTAACTTTTAGCACTCATGTACCTTAATTACATTAGTGATCCCAATATCTGTTAACTGGATTTTAGCAGTCTAATTTAAACAATGTGGATTTTCTCAAAGATTGTTACAAATCATTGATATATCTTCACTCAGTCTTATTATCAGAATAAAATCTTGGCTAAAGCTTTTACCAGACAGCTTCATTCAACCTACTGAATGGGAGAAAATATTTACAAATGATATGACTGATAAGGGGTTAATATCCAATATACATAAATAGCTTATACAACTCAACATCAAAAAACCAAACAACCCAATTTAAAAAATGGGCAGAAGAAATGAATAGTCATTTTTCCAAAGAGGAAATGCAAATGGCCACCTTTTTGTGTTAAGGACACCAAAAGATGTTCAACATCCCTAATTATCAGGGAAATGCAAATCAAAACTACATGGAGATATTATATCACACCTGTCAGAATGGCTACTATCAAAAAAGAACACAAATAGCCAATGTTGGTGAGGATTTGGAAAAAAAGGAACCCCTATCCACTATCGGTAGGAATGTAAATTGGTGCAGCGAGTGTGGAAAACAGTAGAAGGTTTCTGAAAAACATAAAAATAGAACTACTATATGGCCCAGCAATTCACATTCACCACAGTGTTCACTGCAGCATTATTTACAATAGCCAACACATGGAAGAAATCTAAGTATCCATCAACAGATAAATGCATAAAGAAGATGTGGTATATATGCAATGGAATAGTACTCATCCAAGAAAAGAATGAAATCTTGCCACTTGCAGTAACATGGACTGACCTGGAGGGCATTAATTTAAGTGAAATAAGTCATACAGAGAAAGACAAATATAGTATGATGTCACATGTGGAATCTAACAAATATAGTAAACTAGTGAATATAACCAAAAAAAGAAACAGATTCACAGATACAGGGAAGAAGCTAATGGTTACCAGTAGAGAGGGGCAATATCAGAGTAGGGAATTAAGAGGTACATAATATTATGTACAAAATAAGCTACAAGGATAGATTGTACAACACAGGAAATATATCCAATATGTTACAATAACTATAAATAAAATATACCTTTAAAAATTGTGAATCACTCTATTGTACACCTGTAGCTTATATAATATTGCATAGCACCCTATACTTCAAAAAAATAATAAATTTTTAAAACTGAGGATGATATTTAAAGCCTGCTCGGGCTTCCAAATGGGCTTCCCAGGTAGCTCAGTGGTAAAGAATCTTCCTACTAAGTAGAAGACGCAGGCTTGATCCCTGGGGAAGGAAATGGTAACCCACTCCAATATTCTTGCCTGGGATGAATCCAGGCTCCATGGACAGGGCCTTGTGGGCTACAGTCCATGGAGTCGCAAAGAATTGGGCACAACTTAGCGACTAAACAACAACAGGCTTCCTAAGCAAAAGAGAAGAAAAGGGTATACATTTTCACTGGCAAAAAGAGGACCAGAAAAAGTGAAAGTGAGCAGGATTCCAAGAGCCTATTTTTCTCACCAGTAAAAGGAAATATATTTGGTCTTACACTTCAGTTTTCTCTTTTAGCAAATGGGAATGATGGATGCCTAAGGAAAAGGATCATGGGCATCTTTGCTGTTGCTAGTTCAGCCATTAGAATTTCTGAAAACCCTGCATCTGTGGATGTAAAGACTAATGAATACCATTTGCAAAATGATAACTATATCAGTGGTTCAAATTTGCATAGAAGAACAAAGACAGAAAGATAAGGGAAGGTGGCCTGAGTTACTATATTTGAAAAATGACATGTTTCATTTTCATAATAATAGGAGCAGGGTTTTTCATACACCTACTGCAACTGGTATTTAAACAACAACCACTTGTCAAGACTACTGATAATCCTAGCACGTATACCTACTTCTTTGACTATTGTTCTGGGAGAGGGTGACTTGGTATGCCCTCAAGATACATACACAAATATTTTCAAGTTGCCAATATAGTTCAGTGCCTTTCCCATGAACTTTAACAACTAGCCAAGATGAATAACTTTATTTTTATCATTGATACGACATATTTTAATCTGTCTACATACAAAAGTAGCACTGTTAACAATTGCAACTTTCTTCAAGTATGCTATGAATCACTGTATTCCTTTTCCCTTTTTTCATGCACCATTGCCACTATCTTACCTTCAGCGGTTTTGCTAGATTTCAATGAAGATGGAACTAGAGGGCACACATTAGAATTTTATATCAGTTCAAGAAGGGGAGAGAAGAAAGACATATGAAGCCAGAATGACATTCATTGAAGGTTCCCTAGGGAAGATAACACATGTTTTTGTCTCTCACCTGCTAGGCATGCTAAATCAGTGCAATGATAAGCTAATTTATGAAATATATTTCACTGAAGCCTGGACATCTTTACTGTTGCTGATTCACTCATTAGAAGTTTAGAAATAATGGCAGCCTAATTTTTTAAAAGTAGAGGACTTGAATTTTCTGAAATAATGCTTGTAGTAGATTTTGTATGCAGCTTCAGGTTTCTAACTAAAATAAATGCTACGATGTGGCTGTTTAGCCTAAACCCAGAACCTCTACCAAAGTCTCTCTGGAATCTGTTATACCAGCCCTGGATATCATTATTGATACATTACAGTATCAGAGTGATTGGGTTTGGGGAAATCCCAATATATATTAATATGTCCAATATATGTGTTCTCAGATGTACAACTGTCTTTAGCTCTTTATGATCCTTTACAATGCTTTATAACTCAAATGTCCAAACTTAGCTTTTTTCAGACACACCTTGACCCATTTTCCTTTAGAACTGTGACTTTAACAGAACTATCAAGCCATCTTAACCAGAAGAGTGGTCTAAGGATGATAGAGTGATTTCCAAGGAGTGTGCATCAATGTTTCCAAGTGGGCACCATTAAAATACAATGTCACTGTGGTAGCCCCTAAAACCAATCCTGTTTCGTTAGTAATAGAGCAGACCGCTTCTTGTATTATGTAATCATTGCCTTCTCCAAGGAATGGCAAATTAAATGTGGATCAAATTAAAAGCATCTGAGCATAAAATTAGAGTCAAAATAAGAATTTCCCATTAAAAAGTGCTATTCAGCCTTGTGTGATATTTTTGAAGACTCCTTTTCCCTGCCATGCTCTGATCCTCCTGCCGGGTTCCCCAGAATTGTATATAAATAGAGTCTGCTTCCCTTACCGTCCTCCTGTATCTCTTGCCAGATTTACTTGAATTCAACACATCCCTGTTTGAGGCTTGGGAGCTCATCAACACAGGAGTGAGCTTTTTCACCAGCATAGACAGTGCCATCAAGAAGCAGACAAGGTAGGAGGATTTAGCAATCTGCTGTGAATGGGCAGGAAATGCAGCAGACAGTCATGATAGCCAAATGGCGTCTAAATAAACCATTAAAGGTTGAAGAATTCCTCAGTGCTACCTTGCTCTTTTAAGGGTGCATCTTTCAGAACAAAGTAATTTTCTCTGAAACTAAGCATACAAATAAGTAAGTGGGATTTTATTTAATTAATTAATTTTTCTATGCACAGAGTCAGAATCTGAGTAGAGTTTAACCTTTTGAGATTAGATCACGACCAAACACAAGATAGCCTTTGTCTTTAGCTCGATAATAGCACTGTCCTAAGCAATGTATTGAAGCATGTTTTACAGCAAAGATGATAACAAAAGATTTAGGTTTGTCACAGAAATAAGCCCGTAAGTGAGAGGTGACTGGTTTGCAACTTTTGTGCATGAATGATCCATTGATTACAGTAAACACACCTGTTAGTCTGTCAAAGACCAGAAGCATTATGACACGACAGCTTTGTTTTTTTTTAAAGCAGGCCTCTCATGACAAAAACAAAAGGGAATTTTATTGGGTTATCGTATGAAGAACTTCTCTACTCTTTGTGGAAGAAATTGGAGAGATTAAGTGAGAAGGTTAAAAATAATTTATATATTTATATAATAATTATATATAAGGAAACACAAATGTTTCAGTATGTGAAAGTTGGTGAGTAGAAAGAACGGAGAAAAGGAAACAGAGGCAGAGAGAAGCTGTGGGGTTAAAAAATTGGGGTTCACTAAATACAACAGGGAACTAAAAAGCAATCCAAGGCCTTGTTATATAGACTTTGTGTCACTTTATAGAAAAGTAGAAAAAATTTTTAGTATTTAAAACCCTTTTTACTTCCTAGGTCAGTAGAACTCTTGGGAACATCCTGGAAACAAAACCCCTTGGGCAGTATTTACAGAGAGATCAAATGAATGTCTAGTTTCTTTGCTCCAAGGTCACCAGATAAAACTCAGCCAGGTTAGAAATTACTGACAGCTTTCCTCTGTGATGTTGGAAACACTTGATAGGAGGAAGAAATGACCTTCACAGAGAAAGCCATTTCTCTGGACATTATTTGACAGGCTTTGGAGGGCAGTAACTTCCCATTCATACCACCATGCGAGTTTGCTAAGTCGCTTCAGTCATGTCCGACTCTGCAACCTCATGGACTTTGGTCTGCCAGGCTCCTCTGTCCATGGAATTCTCCAGGCAAGAATACTGGAGTGGGTTGCCATGCCCTCCTCCAGGGGATCTACCCAACCCAGGGATCAAACCCATGTCTCTTATGTCTCCTGCACTGGTAGGCAGGTTCTTTACCACTAGCGCCACTTGGGAAGCCCTCATACCACCATATCACCTCTTCAAATTCCGGAAGTACAATCCCAACTCCATCCACAGTAAGATCTATGGATGTTGGGCTTACAATCCCTCTGTTTCCTTCTGTGACAAATAGATCGCCAAACTAAACTGGACATTGAACATCAAATGATCTGTTGGAAATGGTCTGTTCAGCAAACGTCACATCCTCAAGGGTCTGCAAATGAGTAGCTTTCGTAAGTCAAAATTTGTGCTTTCTATAGGTGTGTACAGAGAGGGGAATGGCAATCCACTCCAGTGTTCTTGCCTGGAGAATTCCATGGACACAGAAGCCTGGTGGGCTACAGTTCATGGGGTCACAAAGAGTCAGACACAACTGAGTGACTAACATGCACACACATACACACATACATAGATGTGTACATATATGAGCATCTACTAATGTAGGGCTCATTAACAGTTCAGTATGTCAGGTGAATATATCTACGAGAAACAGAGGAAAGAGGCAAATAACCAAAGTCAGCATTATGAGAATATTTAAGCCTACACAGTGAATCCTAACGAAAGATGAGGAAACACATTTTTCATTTCTACTTCAGATGACTCTGGTCTGGGCAGAAAATCAAGACTACCACCAAGTCTATTTTACCTCAAATGTCCATTTACTTAGAGGATGTGCCTCTTGCCTTTATATTTTCCCCTGATGACACACAATTGGCAAAAGACAACACTGTTGTTACATTTCTTCAACAGCAAAAAATGTCTTTTAAAAAAGGGAAACCATTTCCACCCTCATAAATCTGGAGGAGGAAAAAGGAGGGGAAGAAGAAATGCAGGAGATCAAAAGTGAAAGGAAGAAAGAAAAAAAAAAAGAAGAAAAAGAGAAGAGAGGAGAGAGGCAAGCAGGACACACCTTTTTAAACATAACATCCATCCTTGTAGATGAGTTTCACCATTGGTTCCTACTTTCCCCTTTCAGAGTTAGAATATTTGAAACATTCATTAGGGTAACACTGGCAAGACAGTTCTTTTCTAGATATCCAGAGCATTAATCTTCCTTATTTTATGTTTCTAAGAGTTATACTGAAATGTACACATTGGTTCCAGTTGTACTAGTAAGTCTCAATTTATCCCCTTTTATATTGTCATAAAAAGGGCTTCACTGTTGACTCAGACCATAAAGAATCTGCCTGCAATGCAGGAGACTGGGTTTGTTCCCTGGGTTGGAAAGATCCCCTGGAGAAGGGAATGGCAACCCACTCTAGTATTCTTGTCTGAGAAATCCCACGGACAGTAGAATCTGATGGCCTACAGTCCTCAGGGTTGCAAAGAGTCAGACAGGATTGAACAACTAACACACACACACATACACACTGTTATAAAAACTTTATCTTAGTGAAAAAATTCTAATGCTATGTGAACTTTAATTGTATTGCCAATTTCCTCGTCATATCGTATTCCCATGGCACAGAATTAACACTGATATACTTTAACTACGCTTCATGTATAAATTTATACACACAGAGGCATATGAAATTTTTAATGGGATTTACTTGAGTAATGCTAATAGGGAGTCACACATGTAAATCCTTGAGCATCAAAATGAAAATATATCTCTACATATTCTCAAATAAGGTTTCTTGGGGGTTCATTTAATGTTTGTGGGGAATTCATTTATATGTGTAACCAAATCTCATCGTGTGAAGGTCACAGTATTTGGAGTATTTCCTAAATGCTTCTTTCTATGGTGAATGAATAGAATAGACTATGTTCAAATTTGCTGCTTTCCTAAAAGCCCACTGAAAAATGAGATGCCTAATATTTTAAGGATAGCTTCCCACTATTTAAAAAAAAATAATCAACTTTGTGAAAGAAAAAATGTATAGCTGCCAAGTATATATAAGTTCAAAAGTTTTTCTATTGCCTGAAATAGAGATGCAAGAAATTACATTAAAGTTTTAAACAGAAACAGAAGTTTTCAGTCAATGCAGATAAAAATCTATTAGAGATAAAATTGTTTTGACAAAAACTGTGTAAATACAATGCCACTGGCTGCAAGCCTATTATTGAATGCAAGTGGAAAATAAGAACAGCACTTCTGAAGGGGCATTGCTAAAGTGACACAAAATAAACAGAGCCATTTCAGTATAATTTTTCACATTAATTATGTTCTCTTATCGTAGATGTATAACTAGCCAAGTATAACAATAATAACAAGATAGCACCAAAGTTATTTTGCAAACAGGAAGAGGCAAATAAAATAATACTGATATGCTAGTTATTAGATTACCAGCCTTTTATCTTGTGGAATAGCTTCCCTGAACAAAAAGACTATATTAATCATTTCTGTTCCTCTCAGTAAATGATACTGCATTTCTGGAAAAATAATGTTAACAGTCTTTCTCCTTAAAAATACCTTCATTTATTTGCTGATTTGCCATCTTCAAATCTCCAACTACTAAGAACATTTCCAAAAACAATTTTCAGCATTAAGAACATTGGCTTTATTTTCTCTCTTGCCAGGTTAAAATATAATGCCATAAAAGCACAAGTTTCCCCTGCTTTCTTTAATGGACCTCTTGCAACCTCTTATTTACAATTTTATCAAGTATGTACCTATAGATTATACCATTTTTAGTCTCCTCAAATAAATTTCCCTTTATTCAAGTCCTAATTGTAGCTCTCCATTATTTCTTACAGACTGAAATTTATGAACCACCCTGAATTTAACCAGTCTCCATCAGGAGTCTTTGAGGTTTGTCCTCTGGAGGCCATATTTTTTGTCCATTAATCTTAGAATAACCCCAAAGTTCAAGTCCAACAGGCTTAGTTAATATAAGTATTTTAGTTTTTCACCTAGCAGACAGAAGTTCTCTCTTTTCCTGAACATCCTAGAGCTCAGATTTTCTTTATTGTACGGTATATTATCGTACCTTCCACTTCTTCCATTTATATAATTTGCATTCTTCTCTTGCACTCAGATCTACCCTTCTGTACACGGAGCATGCCAGACTTAATCGAATGCACACCTGATTACTCATTACTATCACAGAGAGGAGATGGGCATATTTTTCTTTATTAGTCTCAAAATATTATTCTTAGTGAAGGACAAATTCAAAAGAACCTCCCAGGGAATAGAAGAGCAGTAATTTATCTCTTCTGCACCTTCACTAAAAATGGTTATCTGCAACACGCCTTAAAAGAAATCTCTGGGTCTTAAAAGAGTCTCCGGGTAGAATATGAGTGGCAACAGTTTATGGCAACATGCCATCAAAAGGTCACTAAGGGAAAATGGCAGCAGCTAATGATTGCTTGTTATTTCACCTCTTTGGATTTTTGTTTGTACATTTCAGTTTGTTTCTACATTTCCACGTGCATACTTTTGTTTCAACATTTTTTTGTTTGTATATGTCTGCAACAAAGAGTCCCATGACATTACTACATAGATTCTCTGAGGTAGTATGTCTGTGTTGTTTCTAAACCACATTCTTTGAAGCTTAGCATTCATGTTTCAGAACTCTGATCTCTTTGGGGAATGATAGGATATTAGAATATACCACTAGATGTGTTTAAGACTCTGAATCAATCGAAGGTTATCTGTGAGGGCTAATGTGAGCACAGGTAAGAGAGAGTTGGCCTCTATTCACAATGTGAAGCATACTGAATAACTCATTTATAAGGACTGATTAGAACAGATGTTTATATTTGCATCTTATTTATGCAGACATTTATAAATTGTTACAAAAGAAAATTATTATTTTTTTCATCTCCCTAGATTAGATATGAGGATAATAAAGAAGAAATGTTGAGGAGACAACTGGAAGATCATAGACCCCAAAAATAAAGAAGAGGGCTCACTCCTCCCTAAGGCCTAAATCAAAGCTCTGGAGTGATTTTAAAATGTTTTTTAAATGTTTTTTTAAAAATGATTTAATATAGTGAGTTGAGATACATTACATTAGATATAATTAGACCTAGACAGGAAAGGTGGTTCTGAGGAGCTAATGAAATATCATTAAGGTTGAATATAAGATGGTTGATTAGGATAAAGCTAATCCTGATTAGGATAAACAAGATAGGAGCTAGAGATCTTATTTTTTTCTCTTATTTATATATTTATTTTGAGTGAAGAAGATGTATGCTATCTTGTATTTACTGGAAAGAAAAAATAAAGACTATTACTGTCTTTACATTTCATTAAAATATTCTATCATGACAATTGTCTTCTCCATTTTATTCTTAGAAAAGACATTTGCCTTTCCTATATTAAGGTAAATGATATGAATAAAATTAAATTTACCAGCTGTATATTTTGCCTTCACAGTAAAGAACTACAAGGCCCTGAGCAGTCTCCCTGCTCCTTCCCTCCTAAAGCCACACCCTTCACGCCCCCTCACCACCATGGCCCTTCTTGTACTCTCCAGCCACTATGCAGCATAATCACCAATACTCTCTCAGCAAGAAAAGATTTTCAGTCTCTGATTCCTCCTCACCTTTACCTATTTAGTATTGAATCATTATTTAGATCCCCACTCCATTTTACTTTCTTGGTGAACACTTGCCCAACCTCCCTGACTAGATCAAGCCAACTACAATTTCTCCTAATACTCTGGACTTCTCTGCAGCATTTTTTCACAGATGCAATTTTTTCTTTATCTGTGCAAATATTTGATTACATTCCATCTTCCTCAAGCCTCAGGAGGGGACAAATCCTATCTGGTTTGGCTCACTAGCATTTCCCCCAAAACTTATTAGTGTGATTCCTAGCATGTGGAAGGCACTCAATGAACATCTGATAAGTAACCCTTATGATTTTCACTTTTTACTGGGATGATTGTTATTTTATAGACACAACTAATTATCAGTTCTACTCTTGAGATAAGTGAAGATGGATGCAGCATCCTCTCTGTAGAAATTTGATATGTAGCTCAAACCTTTTTCTCCAAGAGTAAATATCTCTGTTCTATGAACACAAAAATAATCGGCCACAAGTCATAAGATCATGTACACTCATGCAAAAACAACTTAGATACTTCTGGATCACTTACAGTTCCTTTAATCATCTTCAGGGCTTATTGGTAAGCATCAGTGGATCATAACATTAATTGATTTTGAACCATTCAATAGAAATAGCATTTAGATATTACATATTACAGGTATATCAGTTATTCATGCTGATGTCAAAGAATTAAAGTAAATCATACATATATGAAACCATCTAGACTTTGAAATTCAGAGAGTGTTACTGCTATATCAGGACCAAAATTCCCACTGAGGCATGTAAATTTATAAGTATTTCATATTCTTTATTGCTCCTTTCTCTATACTTCCATAAGACATCATGTACTATCTCATTTTAGTCCATATTTTTGCTGGTATTATAGTCTTGACTGTATATTCAGTCTTTTTCTTTACCTATAATAGTCTCAGGAGTAGAAATCAAATTCTGTTTATTGTATACCACCTCCAACACTTTACCCAACCAACAGCCATGCACAGTGCTTCAGTAGTTAAAACATAATACATATGTTTTAAATAGAAGGGAAGAGAAAAAAACTAAAGAAAGAAAGAGAAAGAGAAGAGGAAACAGAGGGAGAAAAGAGGAGATGGAAAAAAAAGTGGTCTTTCCACTGATGATACCATTTTGCTTGGATCAGGTTACTAGATAATATCAAATATTTGCAGCAGTTATCGGAGAAGGCATGGCAACCCACTCTGGTACTCTTGTCTGGAAAATCCCACGGGTGCAGGAGTCTGGTAGGCTGCAGTCCATGGGGGTCGCAAAGAGTCAGACACGACTGAGCGACTTCATTTTCACTTTTCACTTTCATGCATTGGAGAAGGAAATGGCAACCTACTCCAGTGTTCTTGCCTGGAGAATCCCAGGGACGGGGGAGCCTGGTGGGCTGCCATCTATGGGGTCACACAGAGTTGGACATGACTGACATGACTTAGCAGCAGCAGCAGCAGTTATTTCACAAAAACTCAACAATGGTTAAGGTTTCATCACAATATGCCATCATCTATGATTAGATTTTCATTCCTTCTCACTATCTCTCTCCCTCAATTACCTGGCTAAAAAATTAATACATGGTTAAATAGTCGACATGCTGGATGCAGAAGAGAAAAGGAAACAAAGCAGAGGCATAGAGATGAACACACGGTCTATTAGGCCACGGGCAGCTGCCCACCTCCAGCGCTGCTGCCTGTGTCAGGACAGAAGTCTGGGACAAGCGGATCCTGCCGCGCTTCTCATCCTTGCCATTCTTTACTCAAAAGAGAAAATCTTGTGCTGTTTTTTCATTTACTCTTACCCTGCTCTGCTCCCATCTCATTTTCCTCTTGACTTTCCCACCAGCCTTTTCCTCAGAAGTAGGGGCTGCTTGGTTTCCCCTTGCCACTAACCATGGCGTGCACAAGACAGTCTTCATGTCCCCATAGCCCTTCCCAGACTGCTGCTCCTTTAATTTGAAAACATTCCTGTGACTCATCCTGACTCTTTCTGTGTGGCTCATCACTCTTGGATTTTTCCCACTCTATGGTTGAGGACTGTGGCACCAGGCTCAGGATCTAACTCCACCATCCCCAACTGCTTTGGTCAATTTCAACTTATGTAAAATTAATTCTTCCCATAGGGCAGTTCCTTGGCTTTTTTCTAATAAACAGCAGTCCACTCCCATAACCACATTCTTGCTGTTTCTAGGATATGAATGTAAACACCCATTACTTTGATCACTTTGCTGTACACTACTCTCTGACCACAATCTCTCTGATTCTCCCAGTGCTTTCTCTCTCCTCTCCCATCCCCACTCACCCTCAACTGTTAATGCATTTACTCTTTCCAGACATGTCTTGAATAATTCTAATCCCTGACTATAGATCAGCTCTCTTTCAGCTTCCTGTTTCTTTCCAACATAATCTCAGGGTTTATTATTCCAATCATCCCCTTGCCACTGTTTTCTGACTCAGCTCAATTGGACATATTTGTACATGTTAACAAATAACCCCCCAAGAAACATGACACAACAAAAGAAATCTTTATGTGACATCTCCCTTTGGCTATGATCTTGTTTTCCTTTTTTTTCCTACCTGCCCCAATATCTTGTTAGAATAGTCTATTCTACATTTTCACCTTGGATTTGTTCTTGAATCCAGTGTAATCTGGTTTCTGTCCTTCAGAATCTGTCCCTCCTCCACAATTATCTATCTTAGAATACACTGTTGTTCACCCAGTGCCTCCTCAAAAGCTAGCAACTGCTTATGTTCTCCCTTCCCTCCCATTGGTTACCAAATTATGGTGTCGTAAGTTAAAATTCACTGAACTTATGCTATGTATCAGGGTCTATGTTAAGTTCTTTACATTTACTCCTCTCAAGAATGCTACAGAGTACACAGTATTATCATTATTCCCATTTTACAGAGATGTAAAGTGTAACTAGAGATGACAGGCTAGGCCAACTACTTCTACTTCCATAACAGCTTCTGGACCCATTCTTTCCGCTCCTTCCCCATGAACACTGCCTTGTTTCAGCTCATCAAGAGGTGCCCCACCTCATTACTTACCCTAGCTACATTTTGTGTCTTCCATCCATGCTCCCTACTGCTGTCAAAGACTCCTCTAAATTTCGCAACTGATTACATTACCCCTTGCTTTTTCCTTTTTTCAAAAATTTTTATTTTATATTGGAGTATAGTTGATTAACAATGCTATGTTGATTTCAGGTGTACAGCAAAGTGATTCAAAGTTATCCATATACATGTATCTATTCTTTTTCAAATCCTTTTCCCATTTAGGTTATTATAAAGGGTTGAGCAGAGTTCCCATGCTATACAGGAGGTTTGTTGGTTATCTATTAATATTTTAAATATAACAACGTATTTCCTTGCTTAAATACCTCCATAGCTGCCCCTTAATGGTCAGACTAAAGTTCAGCGGGCACACTTATCACACAGGTCTGCTCACAGTCTGCCCCTTGCTGGCCTCCCTGGCACTCTACTCATGCCCCTCCCTCCTCCTTCCATACTCAAGTGGAATTACTTATTGTTCCCCGACACTGTCATGCTGTGTTCACTCCCAGAAGTACACTTTCATCAGATTAATTTTTATTCATTCTTTAAAATTCAGTTCCAGCACAGTCCACCCAGCAAGTGTTTGTGATGCCTGGTGTACGCGCCCTTCCCCACCACTGTGACTTACCGTCCTGCTCCCACCACACAGTTATATGTTCATCCCTTGCATTCAACTACCATCACCTACAAGGTGACCAGGACTGTGATTTTCTCAACTTTGAACCACCAGTGCCACTCATAGTGCCTACCAATATAGAGGGACTCAAATATTTATTTCTCAATTTCTTCTCTCTAATTTAGCTGTCCTGATCTGAACTCAAACATCAAAGCATGTTTTTCAAAATCTGTCATACACCTAAGGAAATTTTTTTTAATCATTCTCCAAGTACAACAAATGATGTTTTGATAAATTAACACTCCTAATGAAGACAGCATCGATGAATTTATAGTAAAACAGGCATCATTTGCTTGTTTTGATGGGCAAGTCATTTGATTGCCAGCAATTATGTTATATGTATGTAGATATTTCAGCACATGTACCATTTACTACATTTCAAAGTCTGTTACTTTTAAAGGTATATAGATTTTTGGTTTAAAATGTCTAACAACTACTAGGACACCTTTATTTTAAGTAATTTTAAAAATAAGTGCAAAGTCCCTACAAACGCTAGTCTATATGTGTATAACCGAGCTAAAAAACCACTCAGTCAGTTCAGTTGCTCAGTCATGTCCAACTCTTTGTGACCCCATGGAGAAGACCACTATTTGCATATAAATCAGTAAGTTTAGTAGTAGATTTCAGGCGTCTTGAGAACCGACATTAAGCAAAGAATAAATTGAATAGTACCATACTGTTTTCACAAAAGCTAATAAACATGGCTTTGTAACACCCTGTTCTTTGAAGTAATCTCCTTTCCTACCATTATCTGGCTTAACATATATATATTCCTACAACCTTCACGTATGTATCCATACTTCAAAAAACTTACTCAGTAATTAATTACCCATGTTCAACATTCTTTATGTGTTTAGTAAAATATGTACAGTGAACCAAAATCATTTTCCCATAAAAAGGCTGACATTCATTCTTTCCACTAGCGTAAGTATCAATAAGGTGAATGTAATTGCTGTCTGTTTCGACCAGTGTCCTTCAACCCCAGTCTGTTCTAATTCATTCATCTAGCCTAGCCACAACACTAGCTCCCAGCTTCAAGACAGCTTCTTAGCCACAGCTAAATAAATAATAGAGTTGCAGGTAGTACTTTCTAAAATTACTTTCAATTTAATAATTGGAGATGGATCGAGGATATGCTTGCTTTTTGTTATTTTTCTGCAGTGAATGATACAAATTAAAGTGGACAATAAAACATCCAAATACAGAGCCCCAGCTACTTATTTCTGTATATAACTTATACATATGTTAAGCCCAAAAGCAAAGACTTTTACTCTGATCATGACTCATACAGCAAGTGTTCCATAATTCCTTGTTCTTTACAGTTGTATGAGAATTGGCAAGCTACTTTTCCATGCGCCTATTCCCTCACTAAAATAAATTGACTTCTGGAGTTTCTGGGAAAGGCTGTAACTTGATTTTTGAATCTGAATACAATTAATAAAGCACTCAGCAAAAAATCCCAAAGAATGTTAGTACAAGACAACTTAACCTTGGCAGAACATACACTTCATTGAACTAGAAATGATTTTCCCTTTCAAAACTCCCCTGATTAAACTCAGTAGTACTAAGGTCACTACAGCTCTACACTGAAAACTAAACTGAATGCCTGGGCCTCACTTCCTTTATCTCTGAATTCTTCTGTTCAAAAGGGAAGCAGCCTTGCCCAGGGGTCGCAGAGGTTTTGTTATTCATGTTTTTATCTCAACACCAAACCCTATTGTTATAGCTACCTGACTTTCAAGTTTGGATGTATTTAGGAAGAGAACTGGATGGTCTGAAAGTAGTATTGCATTAAACCTATGGCCATTGCTATGCTGACTCTACCCCCCACCCAAGTAATCAGCGGTCAAAATGAATAACCTCAAGATAATTACTATCAATCAATTAAATTGAAAGCCACGATGTCCTCAGCCTACAGAAAGATTCGAGGTAGGTTTAACTCACTGCTATTTTCAAAAAGCTTAAAACCAGGAAGAAGCAGTAATGAGCAAGTAAAAGTACCATAAAAATTTGTCAGGGAAGACATCATAGAAAAAGTAGGCTTTGAACTCAAACTTGAAGCTTGGTTAGAAGTGACTGAGATAAATGAGAAGGAAGAAAAGAATTCCAGGTGAAGGCAACAATGTAATACCAAGCAACACTTACTAAGCATCTACTGTGAGACAGATCACTGTCTCACACTGAGCACTTTATATGCCTAACATCAGCTATTTCTACAGTCCTGTGAGTTGGTTTCTTTGATCATCCCCATTTTGTAGATAAGGAAGTTGAAACTTAGGTAGCCTGAGTATCTTGTTCAAATTCACCCAGCTAGCCAGTGGCAGGTGCCTCAAACTCTAACGCTCTAAACATACAGGTGGAGCTTGGAGGACAATGAAAAAACTAACCCAACTAGTGATGGAGGCTACGTGGAGTAAAAGCAGAAAGTGTTTGATGTATGAATTAGATTGTAGAATGCCTTAGAAATAGAAAAGGTTTGAATTTGAAATAAGAGCCAGGGAAGGTCTGTAAGCAAGAGAGCAGTGTTGATGGAAGACTCAGAGTTGCAGAGACATGCAGATTGGTTTGATGAGTCAAGCACACACACTGTGCTCAGTTGTGTCAGTCACGTCCAACTCTTTGTAACCCTATGGACGGTAGACTGCCAGGCTCCTCCATCCATGGGATTCTGTAGGCAAGAATACTGGAGTGGGTTGCCATGCCCTTCTCCAGGGGATCTTCCCAACCCAGGGATTGAACCCGTGTCTCTTATAGTCCTTTGGTAACTGTACTTGGTAAACTTTGCTTTAGAAGTGATTTAGAACTAAACCACCAAATGTTAGGGGCTTAGAAAACCAAATGTTTACTTCTCACTTACACTACATGTCTGCTAAGGATGGCTATGAGTGAGTTGTGAGTTTTCTCCATCTGTCTTCATTCTTGGATACAGGCTCCAGGATGAAACAGCAGTGCCTATTTGGACATGCTATTCTTGTGGCAAAGGAAAAGAGCCAGAGAGACGAGAAAGACAGGCAATGGGCCTTAAAATATCTGCTCACTTACTGCTGTCAAAGGCAAGTCACACAGCCAAGCTCAAGCTCAGTGTCAACAGGGCAGGTTTGCATCCCCCTCCACAGGAGGCCTGCAAGTCCCACAGTAGAAGCAGGGGTGTATAATCCTCTTATAGGAAAGGGGAGTGAATAGTGGGGACAATAATGCAATCTACCAGAGGAAGCCTGTGCTCTTTACAGATGCTGTCACTGTAAATTACAGCAACAGATTGAAATGATAAACTTCATAGAAGGGGGTAAAATGTCTTGTTCTCCCCAGATAGAGGGCTCCATCCTAAGGAGAACAACTGCTATTCTATTTCCATATTTTCTGGTAAAAGTCTTATTATGCTCTATAATTTTATTGTCCTGTGCCTAAAATCTGCCAAAGCCTAAGAAATGAAACAAAGACAGTTTATATGAATTGATGGGGATATGAATCCTTTATACCATTTCATTACAATTAGAATCAAATTAAATTAGAAGAGTAAATGGAGAAAGGACCCAGTTAACATGTGTGTACACTGTCTTGATTTTCTATCCTAGATGGTATTATAATTAAGATGATTTTACCTACTGACTCTCTGTGGCTGCTGACCAATAAAATATTCTAATTGTATACAAAACACATATGATACAAAGAGTGATAGTTAAAAACAAACTGACCTAAAAATATCTGGGGGCTGTTAAAAAGGAGACAGCAGGCCTAAAATGGAGTTGTTTGTGCTAAAACTCCATGGCAGCAAACCAATACTTAATACCTAACCTAACTGGTTTTAATTCCCCCCAGAATTGTAACCTTTAACTAGTTAAGCTGGAATTATCTGGTCAGCACTAGTGGGGTAATCCACCCCATAGAATTTGCTGTATCCCTTAGGAGGGCAAACTTTCCTGGGACCTTTGCTAAAATTTCCTTTTTCTGTCCCTTCTCTACCTTTAAAGATCTTTCCTCTTCTACACCTTGGTGGAGCTCCTTTCTATTTACTAGAGAGGATGCAGCCCAATTTATTAAATGAATCATTTAATTTAATCAATTTGACATTTACTCAGTTGAATTTTTATCTAACTGTGCTAAACAAGTCATTCACAAATATGCAGATCATTAAATAAATAAAAATTATGTCATGATATCCTTAGGGTGAGTTATTTCCAAGCCTTTCTTTAGAATTTTTTAACCTATAAAACTAAAGTCTGAATCTTAGCTTCACACTGTTTGGTTTTATCACTCAAGTCTCTTGTCCCTCACTGATCATTTACAGCTTCCAAGGTCATTCCAAAAGGTCACGGTTTAACTGGTCCAAAGGCTGATTCTTTGATCCCCTTCCCAGCTCCATATCAAGGTTTCCCGTTTGAATTCTTAAACAGAGATGCATTTCTTTGCAAATTCACAACTTCATCTGAGCACAAAGTTTGATGATACTAGAACATTCCCATTAAAGATCAATTTTGCCTGACATTCCATTAGAAAATGATCTCTTTCCTTTCTTGCAATCCTACCAAATCTTTCAAGGAAAGTCCAAGTTTTTCCAGAAAACACAACTTGAAAGTCTAAGGAAGACAACATGTTGGGATGTCTGGTAGGTTATGAAGTACTTAATAAATATTTGTAAATGGATAAATAAATTGATTCATCATTCTAGCAGTTAAGCCCCTCCTTCATAACAAAAGCTCCTAAACTTTTACTTAAAGGCATATAAAAAAATACAATTTTTTTTTTTTTTTGTATAAGATGGTCAATAATTATTTGTCATTGTTTACCAGAGCAAGGAGAAAAAAGCACAGTCAATGGTTCATAGCAAAACATATGTCCCACTTCCCATCCTCACCCACCTTTGTTAAACAAATGTTTTTAAGTTCTGGGCACACAGGTCAGGGGAAAGGGAAGAATGAATATAATACTGAAAATTCTAACATTAGAAAGAGAAAGTTGTCTCACTCCCAGTCATCTAAAATGCCATTTCCTAAATACCATAGAATGTTATTAGAATTCATCAAGGTCTAAGAAGCTTTCTTTTGTATTATAATGATCTACTACATGTAATCATGTTTATAGAAGAACAGTGACAACTCACAGCGTAACCACATCTAGGGTATAGATTTGCTTTCTAAAGATCTTTACCTAAATTGACAATCAAAATGCTGCTGTAAATTTTTAAATCATTTGAAACATCTCATTTATGTGACAACTTCTACGGTGTATTCAAAAGGCTACTTTCCATACAGTAGCTCAAATAGACTTATGAGTTGCAACTTATTGGTGAAATGCTGGAATGCTGGCTTAGTCATAGCTACAGACTTTGACGCACTGGAAGAATGCGAATAGAATCCCATCTCTTCATGCTGCAATTACTGCTCTCAGGAGATCAATAAATGTATTTCTCCTAGTTTTGTACAACTGCATAACTGTAATATATAGTGTTTACTAACTCTGTTTTGTAATATTTGTAAAACCTATTTAAAATCTAACCAATCTTAATCTTAAAAAATCATAAACTATTCAATCATGAAATCATAAACTATCTAAGAAAGCATTCTGAAAAGTGGAAAATTAGTAAATATAAAACCTGTACTTTTAACATCATAAGTTCATTTGCATAACAACATACATAGGGTACTCAAAGAATAATTTTCTAAAAATAACCTGGTAAACAATAGATGTGAGAACAATGTGAGAACAAATCTCTCAAACAAACGAAATGCCATTTGTGGAAAATGAGTCATGGAAAGCATGTTTCTTAATATGAAGTATAAAATATCTTGATCTAATTTAAATTTCTACATAATCTGTGAATTTTTTAAAATTCACCAAAGTTTTTGGAAATAGAAAAAAACTAGAAGGAAATAATATACATAAAAATGTTTAGCCATCCTTACAATTCAATGATAAAGTAGTTATGACTTTATTTCTTTTTTATTGTTTACTGTAGTTTCCAGTTTTCTTTAATGAACATCCATTACTGTTAATAAAAGAAGGAAGAATAAACTGTCTAGAACATTGAAAGAACTAACCCCTTTGAATCAAGAAACTGTTACATAAACCTTATATATTCTGTATGGAAGGGCTTACCTTTTAAATTTGAAAGAATATTATCAGGTTATAATTTCACTTTGGTTGGGGTTAATGCTTGCATCTAAGTCCTAGCAGGTGACATTCACTTTCATAAAAATATTTTTTTCTCTGGTCCAAAACCATCTTGCTTTCTTCCTTGAACTAAATTATTACAAATAAGTCTTGAAAAATAAAACTAGTGCTGATATCCAACTCCATTGCATTATAGGTTTTTCATCAAATTCTATAAGTAATGCATCATATTGCTTTCTTTTCCATAACAGCAACATGAGGTAATTTCCTTTATATCCTTTTTATAGTTTTTAAAAAATCTTTCATTTCCTAAATGTTGAACAATACAGAAAGCTGCTTGCTTACATTCTCATCTGGAATCTTATTTCTAATTTCAGTTTAAAGATAGCCTGAAGTAAATTATATGGGCCTATTAAATAAGATCTTTTAAAAACCCAAGTTTAAAATGAGATGAGATCTTCTACTTTAAAATTAACTTATTAAATTTTGACAACTTTATTTCATGCAAACAGGAAGAGGCAGTTGAAAACTATAGCCTTGGTTTACACACAGGAGAAGAGAAATTGATATATTAGAGTAATAAATTTCCAGGAATCACAATGAAATGGTCATGATCACCTAGCTATTGGGAAGCAGTTTTTTTTTTCCTCTCATGTAGAGGTCCCAAACTAATACTTTGGTTGGTCAATGTAACATAGCAGAGTATTACCATTCTTAAAAAGACACAATTTCAAGTCATTGAAGTTTGGTTGTGCTTAAGAATCTGAGGTCTAGTCCTTCTAGCTTCCTGATAAATGAATGCTTACAGGCAGCTATCTGCACTGGAAAAAGTCGTAACCTGACATGAATGTTCTCTGATTAGAAAAAAAGCTTAAGGTCTTTTTCTGCTACTTACGAAAGAAGCCCACTTACACCTAGGCATCCAGAGACACGGAACTAGGTTAAAATTTACTAGCTCCTGGGCAAAAAATACGCTGTATGATTTTCACATTGAAAATTTTCACATTTTACATATAAATATAAAATATATAAATATAATAAATATATAAATGCCTTCCTTTTCCATTTCTTTCTCTCTCTTTTTTTCCCCAAGAAACTAGCACTTCAGCAAATCACATAGTTATACTGTGCTATGATGCACAATGTGTTCATAGTAATGTGACAAGTCTAAATGACAAAACACTGGCTATATACCAAAAATGCAAAGTAGTTTACATCCTTTCCCAAGGAAGAAAAGACTGTTATCAGTTCCTTTAGCAAGTTTCTTTGCTGTAAAATGGCAGCCAAACAACTTATTACCAAATCTTCACGAAGTTTATGATTACACCAAAACAAAAGGTTTTAGGTATGGATGACTTTGTGAGATTGTTCACTACCCAAAGCTCTTCCCCTCTTGGCTCAAAGAGGTAAAATTATGAACCTTGAAATTGCCACCTCTCTTTTTTGTTCCTAGAAAAGGAGTAATAGAAGATTTCCTCCCCAAACTGCACATCCCTCCCATTTCTCCAAGAGACCTGAACTGCAGGTAGTAAAAGCTTTTATTTAGAAGACAGCTTATTTATAAATTATGGATAGTAAAGTTCTGGTATTAATTCTCACTTTTGTTTGCTCAACTTAAATATTTTAATAAACTGTTTATTTTATTTTGACTTTTCACAGGTACTGCTACGCTGTTAGAACACACAGCTGTGTGGAATTCTTAAGAGAAATACGCTAGTCTTAAAATTTGAAAGGAAAAAAAACGCCTTTGGGGGGTGTTACTCTTTAGTTGGAGATAAAGGATAAAACAGAAGAAAGATAGAAAGGAGATGTGTATTCCAAACCTAGCCATATAAATAGATCCTTTCACTTAAAAAAAAAAAAAAAGGCAAAAACAAACAAAAAATTTCCTTCCTTTTATTATTTCTTCCTCCTTTTTGTTTCCTTTCAGTGGTCCAGGTTGAAATTATTTCCTGGAATCAATCAGCCAGCCCTAATTCTAATAGAAGACTTTAGAGAGGTTTGCGTCTAATAACAGCTCTATGGAGGCCCTTGAAACTCTAATAAAGACCCATCAACCCATCAGAAGAACATGTAATTTTATGTTCATTACTTTGTGGTGCCTGGCTGTAGAATTTGGATGGTTGCACCTCAATTAAAAGTTGAATTGAAGTTAATATCATTTAAATAAAAACTTCAATAAAAAGTTAAAGTTCTATTCTTAATGGCATTAGTACCCTCTTAATGACCGCTATGGTCATTACCACCAGATAACTGACCTCCTTGACCCTTTCCTCAGTGAGACATCTTCCTGTAACACAGTCAATGATTTAGCAGTAATGAGCACTCTCTGGGAGATTATCCTGTAACCAAGCACCTTGACTTACCATTCCCTTATCTCCATCCTTCAACAAATTTTGTGTTTTTCCATTACAGGTTTTTCTTTTTCTACAAGAGAAAGCTGCTCAGGCTCTGCACCAACCCGTCCACCTCCCTTTGCCCTGTAGAGGTTCACCATATAATTGGTAAAAACCTCAAATGTAATTAAAACAGTGTAAATTAGAGGCAGTCTACTATTCGTGAGCAGTGACTGCTGCCTGTTAAGAACCTTAATCTCTACGATAAGAGACCACTCTGAAGAAGGAAAAAAAAAAAGAAAGAAAGAAAGAAAGCTTAGAAAGGAGTTAAATGTGGCTTTCTAAGTCTCTTTCCAACTGGGCTTTGCAAATGGTGTTAAACTGGAAAATGTGGGAGACAAAAAAGAAGAAAAGTCCAAAAGGGTGATTTTAACAAGAGAGACTTCCACAAATCCTTTAAGAACTTCATTTCCTATTTTCCTTTTTCCAGAGACTGCCATTAACTCGGGGTTGTACCAAAGAAGAAAAGGGAAGGGACACTAACCCAATTTTCTGTTAAAATAATGTCCTAGCAGGTTCAGCAACTAAGATGACTGAGAAATTCTCATTTCATAATGTTAGTTATTTTGGGGGCACTGTTTAAGGAAAAATAATATGCTCCTTATAATGCTCTGAAACTTTATACCTTAGTTAAGAATGGATCAAATTGGTAGAAAATAAATCCAATTTTTGTGGCAAGTCAAACTCACAAACTAGAAAACTAAAATAATATGAAACACTGATTACTAAATAATTAATTTTATTACAAGTCAAATTGGTCCTCAAATTGAGATTAAGCAGTGTTGATGAGATACCCCTAGTTCAAAGTTCATTTATTTTGCTTCTCTGATTTTCACATTAAATTTTTACCATAGGAGGAGATTATTCAAAGAATAAAGGCCAGATCATCTTTGATTGGGAGAAGGCACTGGCAACCCACTCCAGTACTCTTGCCTGGAAAATCCCATGGATGGAGGAGCCTGGTAGGCTGCAGTCCATGGGGTCGCAAAGAGCTGGACACGACAGAGCGACTTCCCTTTCACTTTTCACTTTCATGCATTGGAGAAGGAAATGGCAACCCACTCCAGTGTTCTTGCCTGGAGAATCCCAGGGATGGGGGAGCCTGGTGGGCTGCCGTCTATGGGGTTGCACAGAGTCGGACACGACTGCCGTGACTTAGCAGCAGCAGCAGCATCTTTGATTCCTCAGAGGACAGATATAAGATGAAGTAAGTATCTGAAGGTACTTTCAGATATAAGCAAAAGAATTTATTAACAAGGATTTTTCTGCTAACATACGGTGTTGCTCTGAAGAGATATTTAATTCCTTTTTTGTATAATTCTGTCTATATATATATATATATATATATATATATATGGTTTACTTTCATGTTCAGGTTCATAAAACCTGAACAAAGGCAGGGAGATTGAATAAAACTTCAGCTGATATCAGTCTAATAGTTTAGTGACTCCCAATTAGTTCAAGATAAAAAAAAAAGGAAAGGAAAAGAAAAAAAGGAATATTGTTCATTTATTCACCAACAAAGCATTACCTATTATATACTGTGCAAGAAAACAAAGATGAAAGAGCTATAGTTTCTGCCCTTGAGGAGTTTATAGTCTAATGAACAATAACAAAATAGAATGGAATATATGAGAAATCACACAGAAGTAACATGTTGAAGGAATGTAGTTGATATGACTAATTTTGACAAAAGGAGAATTGTTTAGTCACCAGGTTGTATCCGATTCTTTTGCAACCCCTGGAATGTAGCCTGCCAGGCTCCTTTGTCCATGGGATTTCCCAGGCAAGAATACTTGAGTGGGTTGCCATTTCCTTCTCCAAGGGATCTTCCTGACCCAAGGATTGAACCTGCATCTCCTGCATCAGCAAGTGGATTCTTTTCCTGAGCCACCAGGGAAGCCCTGAGGGAAAATTAGGAAGAGCCTAATGGATGAAGCAGTATTTGAGCTGAACTTTGGAGAAACAGAGTCTGAATGGATGGAAAGTAAAGAAGAACACTCTTCAGGAAATAGCCTTGGACTTACAGCTGAGTGTGGTGCTGGAAAAGCAGGACTGAGGTATAGCCAAAGCAACAGAACTAAGGGCCACTAAGCCTGGAAGAGTGATGTGGGGCTGTGCCGTGCTGTGTGCTGTGCTTAGTTGGTCAGTCGTGTCGGACTCTTTGCGACCCCATGGACTGCAGCCCTCCAGGCTCCTCTGTCCATGAGGATTCTCCAGGCAAGAATATTGGAGTGGACTGCCATGCCCTCCTCCAGGGGATTTGGGACTGGGTCACAGATAATTCTGAATACTCTGTTAAGGAGTTCAGTTTTACATGTGGTGAGGCTTTTGAGCTGAAGTTTGATGTGATCCAACATGTATATTTTAGGACGATGACAATGGAAGTAGAGTAACTGGTACATAGAAGCAAAATTGAGACTGAGAGTTCATTAAAGCCAATGATATTACTCATCTCCAGCACTGGGTGGGGAGACATGGGGTAGGGTGGGCATCACCAACATTATAGAATTATAGGCAAGCAAGTCAGGATATCCTTATAAACTCATATGTAAAATACAAATTACCTTCAATTCAGTGATTCAGTCTGTGGGAAATTAGATTTCAAGATCAGTTTGGTTGTACGAGGAGGCCCAGGCCAAGGATAGTAACTGGGTATAAAAAGGAGATGGGACGTAACAGAAAAGCATCTCTATGGCTCAACCAAATGTAAGTGTGTCCACTGATTTGTTAATAAACACTCCTTGATCCAAGTTAAACACATACCTGGCTGGTACTGTAATGGACTTTCCATTTCGACCCTACTGGTCCCTACATGTTAGACCAAAGTTACGACCATGTAGGGCCAGGCCTACTAAATAACACCTGGAATGACCCCTGAAGGGCTGGTGAAATATCGTCCCTTTGGTTGAAATAGGGCTTAACTTGTGTCTTTCCAGCAGATGCCAGGATCAAGAGGAGTAATGGTCTATATTCTGCATGAAGCGGCGGCTCGGGTATGACTACATGGGAGGCTTCCATAGACCATCGAGAAAAACTATCAAGAAAACATTTTTACTACACTGAAAGAAAATGGAGCAGGTTATTTTTTTTTCCGTAAAATATATTGTTCTTCCAGGCTGCAGTGAAATAGTTTCTATTTAATTGCACAGAAATCCTAAGAAGGTTACAGCAGTGAAACATTAAAATTCTAAGGGCAACTAATAACATTAAAACTTTATAGCCCCAGATAGAATAATTTAGACAAAAACAACATGAACATATGTTTTGTGTAATAATAACAAACATTTATAGCTGTCAAGAGAGAAAAACACAGGTTTATGCACACCTTAATGGTGTGCATGGGTGAGCATGAGTATATTTAAAACATAATATATTACAAAAGTGACAGCAGGCATGGCTCTTCTGGGTACTATGTTAAATCAATGAATAAATTACCAAAAGTGAGCTGTGGCTGTTTGGATGTGTAATTGAGCTTAACGTATGTAGTGTTATTTCAAAAGAAACTGTTCAAGGAGTTTCGAGCCCAATCCACTCTGCATCTATCCTAGGCAGTTTACAAATAGCAATAAATGAAACTGTTTCACAGTAGGAAGGAAGTTTAGTTATATACATTACTTAAATGGAGGAAAAGTTAATTTTAATATGCTTCGCAGGAATTGAAAACAAACTTATAATAATTTTCTTATGTTCACCAAATTGGAAGTTGAAATGTAATATTTGAATTTAAATTTATTTTAATTATTCACTGTATGACTCACAAAATCACTAGAAATTATCTGTTCAATGTAAAACAAATACATATACAACCCTTCATAAATATATGTTTATTATTCTACTTGTTTTAATTACACCATTTGAATGCCATACTTTTTCAAAAAAATTATTAGACTATAGAATGTGAAATAAATTTTAAGCTTGTTTGTGCCAACAAGTTAATGGCAATTGGTAATAACTGTGCTGCAGACAAAGCCATTAATGTGATTTTTAGAATAAAAATAACTTCTTATAATTTTCTTTCTAATTATAAGGTTGTTTGTCTTACTTAGTACTCTACTACAGTTTTATGAAACTGAGAAACAGGTATATTCTCTTGTTTTTCCCTGCTTGTTTTTTTCTGGACTTACCCATCTCATATTTTTGTGTAATATATAAAATGCTGTGACCCTTTTACATAGAAAAAGTGAAACAAAATTCCCTAAGAATTAAATCCTGAACCTTCTGAATTACAGATCTTGCCAAGTAGCCAAAAGGGCCACTCTATAACTGTAATTTCTTTTTTAGGAACAGCAACTTTAAGCAATTTAAAATGCTATGATGGGTTTAGGCAACAAGCATGCTGGCTCATTTTTCACTTCTTTTCTGTTAATAGGGTCCTTATATTATGGCAGATACAGGATGCAGGAATGTCATGTGTTTTATGAAAAGGAGCCTATTTTTCTTGAACAGCATATTTTCATCTGTCCTGTTAGTCCTGTGCTCTGTTGCCATTTATGGCCTAAACCTAACCACCTATCAGAAGTATCTTCCAATGCTCTCTGCAACTGTATGGGCCCCTGGACTCATAAACCCAAAGACTTGCTTTTCATTTGTACTAGATGAAACAGCTGCTTACTAGCACTGAAAAGAACTAAAATGAGCTTGTACTTAAACATAGTTTTATTGAAAATCACAATACAACTATTTACATTAACTACACCTCAATTGAAAAAAGGGACATTATCACTAGGTAGGAGTTTGTCCCTTGGCACTTTCAACACCACTTCTTCTCACGTTGCCACAGTTAAGTCATCTTGCCGCTCTACTCTCTTCCCTCAAGTTTGCACAAACCAACCAATTTACTGACTCCGCCAGGCACTAATCCCCCAGGGTTTCCCTGCTTCTAAGAGCAGATGCTGATTAACACAGTCAGGACAGTCAGATGTAGACAGACAGTGAAGCCCACTTACTGCTCCCTGCTTGTTAGGAGACCAAGATATGGAAACTACTAGGACAGGAAATACTGTTTTATGAGTTGGGAGTTTAAAGACCAGGCCATATATGCTGAAATAGGTAAAGCTATTTGAAAAAAGCTTCCTTATCTTACCCTCTTTCAAGTCTTCTCTGTCTGTAACTGTGGTCAGAGTTCTCTCATCTTCGGGGACTAATCTCACCGAGACAAGGCTGGTAGTTAAAGCAACAAGAATCAAATACTTTGCAGAAAGAAATTTACTGAGGCTCCTAAGAGCAAGGCCATAAGAGTCAGAGCCCCTCCCTGACTGCACTCATTTTTAAGTAAGCCATTTTCCTTTCCTGATTTAAACTGAGTCCTGTAGAATTAATGGGCAAAGAGTCAGGGGACGTGGGAAGGGAAAAGAGATCGGTAGCTAAATTAGTGCTCAATGCCAACTGGTATGTTTTAAATGTTACCTTATGAATACTAGACCTATCAAGAGTAAATAATGAATGTAAGCCACAGAAACAATTTACTATAGAGGTCTAAATACATATTAATAAAATCTTAACCTCAAAGACCCTTGAAAAAATATCATACTAGTTATTCCCAATAATAACAAACATAAAATCATAATTCAGAAGTTCAGATCCTAAATCATTAAACTCAGGATCTAGTTACCTAAGGGTATAATGCTACAGTTTAAAAAGTATGAAGATATCACACATTGAGTCTGTGGGGTCTAAAGGGCCCATATTTTGGCACTGAAGAGAAATTCTAGGAATCACAGGATGGTGTGTGGAAGGCATGGCTGTGCTAGGACTGATTTTTATGGCACCTTAATAGGTCCTACTGCCACTACCTACCTCTGGTACCACCCAGGGTCCCTACTGTGAAGCATCTGGCTCTGAGGATTGGTGCCTCAAAGTGGCTATTTTCAGATTAAAATTACTGTTTTTTCCTTTTCAAATCCATTACTTCTGACTCCAGTTGTGGATTCAGTCCTTGCTTCAGACTGTGTCTTTTGTTCTCATGCTCGACTTTCCTGAATGAGGTGACTATCCTCCATTCCATGTCCCACTCATGGCTCCTCATTGTAACCCAGTGAGGTCCCAGCCCCACACACCCACCATTGCAAAAGAAAAGGGAGTTAGACTCCTACCCTGGCTGAAACTATGAGGTTGGGAATGTACGAAATATTTCTGCTCTTAGCTACCATGTATGAACTGGTCAACCATCCAACTCTGACAGTACTTCCATGTCTATCATCTGACATCAACAACCCTGTGAGGGAGGGAGGCAGCATTATTACACCTCCTTGGCAGATGATCACACAGGTGCAGAGAAGGGATTCTCTGACTTATGATCCCTGGGGACAGCACCTCCCGTTTGTCAAAATAATTGATAGCATTAGTCTCAGGAAAAAAATACCTACTAAATTTATTTGGGCATTTTCCCTCCAAAGCATATTAATCATTATATTATCACTACTGTATCATGGGATATACTCTTAATACAGTTTGCTTGAAATATAAACTTTACCAAATCATACCTTTTCTTCATCCAAAACTAAAGGTGTTAATAAAATTATGAAGCACTAAATAGCTAAAATGAAGTAACAGAAACTAAATAGCTTAACAGTATAGTACATTCTCTCCTTTACCAACTTTTGTAACTCTAATTAATTAAACTTAATTGAATTCTCAAACATACTCTAGAAAGGAATGATAATCTTATAGAAATTATAAGAAACAGAAAAATAAATACAAAAAGAGGTATACTTTACTGAAGTTAATGTTTCATTGTCCTCCCTGGGAACAAAATAACAATTATTTAAATGAAAATTATACAGTATTATTTAATCAAAAATTAAATATTTTAAAATTATTTAATTTAAAATTATTTAAATGAAAATAATACAGTATTATTAGAGTTGCCATATTTATTATTATATAATTGGTATGTATAGGATGTCCCTGAACTAGCTAACTCATAAATAACTGTTTAAAATGTCAAGAAAAGGCAAATTTCCAAACACAGACATAGGTTGCTTTGTTTTTCCTTTTTTAAAAATTATAAAATGCAGCTATAAAATATTTTGCATTAAAAAGATATTTCACTTTAGTTTTATATAACTGGCCTATATTCTATCATATCAATTAAATTTAATCTACATAACCTCAGAGAATATAGATCAGTTTACAAAACTGGTACAAATGTTTAAGGTACTAACAAATAATCTAAAGAATAACCACAAAATTGAAGGGTTTTGATTTCTGTTGCAAATTTTTTGTTCATTAACAAGCATTTTTAAGAGTAATCTTTAAGAGACATAGGCTGAGCACCACAGTGTACGGAACAATGAATGAGAAATAGTTCCTCACCTTCAGAGAGCAAACAGCCTGAGGAACATCTTTAATACAAAACTCAAAGACAGAATGTGATATGTACTATAATTGAGGTACGAATGCTATGGGAACATGCAGAAAATTGAGTCATTTGACTAATATAGGTATTGGGTGGGAGTGGAAAGGATTGAACAGGTAGAGATGGGAAAGATACAAGAAACAGAATGAGAAGAACACAGAGAAAAAAGACAAACTGAGCAGATTTGGAGAGTAGAAGTAGCCCTGTATAACTCTAGCAAAGGGAGACAGGCTCAACGGAACAATGCTGAAAAGGATGGAACTTCACAGGCAGCAACAGAAAACCACAGCTGCATCCTGGATAGGAGAGTCACGGTGCAAATGGAAAAACAGCACTGACAAGAAGTTCAGATCGAGAGGGTAGTTTCAGAACTTTGTCCGGTGAAAGCTGTGAGCTCTGCAGCGGTTGGGGACAGTGAGGGCTATACAGCAAGCAGGTAGCAAGCAGGGGATAGAGCCTCCAGGTTCTGAGTCAATTAGGAAATTTCACTTGGTTTTATGTTTGTATGGGATTATGAGTAACATTGAGTTTGAAATTTTTTCTATTAAAAAAGCCCACTAATTAAGATCAAATGTTCTATTTATAAATTCGGGAACTGAGACTCAGAGACTGTTTTATTTGGTAACCAAAATCTTGAGTGAACACCAGTGAGCCTTATTTCAATAGAGTGATTGTTGCTAAAGTTATCACGGAGCAAAGAGTTGAGAAGTAAAAGGTTAAAAAAAAGACGATGGTTTAACAGTATCAGAAGTAGTAAAAGGGAAGAAGTAAAAGAAAGTATTTTGAAAAGTAAAAGGTAGAGAAAGATGCAAACTGTGTAATAAAACAGTAATCTATAATTATTCATTTAAACAGTGAATTTGTTGCCTAGGGTGTTTGTGTTCCCATAAGAGAAAATTCCAGCTCCACTAACAGAAGGCCAGACAAAGAGGGAAATATTAAAAATGCTGAAGGTAGGATGGTTCCAGGCTTAGTTAACACAGCTGTTCAATGATAAAAGGAATCCATCTTTCCCCTCTGTCATCCTTGGCACATAAGTCTGTCCTCAGCTAGCTCTATTCCCAGTGACAAAACTATACAGGTCAGCTTCTTGTTCTTTTGAAAGCATTCAGAACTGTTAAAGGGAATCTTCTCCTCCTGTTTGTCTCTTTCCATAAGGAAGAAAACCTAGGTAGAGACTTTTCTTCATATCTCACTGGTCAGAAGGGCATAAATTGACTGTGCCTGAACCAATCATTACCATGGCAAGGGTGGCCCTTTGGTTATCTGGTGACTCATCATGGTTAATTGCCTGGGCTGGAGAATGGGGTCCACTGGAGAAGGAAATGGCAACCCACTCCAGTATGCCTGCCTGGAGAATTCTATGGACAGAGGAGCCTGGCAGGCTACAGTTCATGGGGTCGCAAAGAGTTGGACATGACTGAGTGACAAACTCTTTCACTGTTAGTTTTTTACCTCAGTCACCTAGTATGGAAGAAGATGGGTATGTAGATAAAATATGTTATTCTGTTAGGAAACAAGATGAGGAAAATGGCTGTTGGTTAGGCAGTCCACATGCCTACAAATGAAGCTTAATAACCATTGTTTGATGCTGTTGTTGATGATTATACCATTAGTACAATATCCCCAAACCATTTCCCTTTTAGGAGGAGACGTGTGCCCATACTTCCTAATATCCAATTTGACCATGTATAGGAAGAAAGAGAGAACTATTGACTGCCTAGGAAAAGTACACATAACAGGAGTTTCTATTTCAAAGTATTCATTGAAAGAGGATGCTGTAAGACAACAACTGCTTAAAATGCAAGATTTCCAAAGAAATTCTATCTTCAAACTCTTTCACCTGATTTCCCTTTTGTGTATTAGCCAAAAGAGAATAGTCATTAAGCTTTTTGTTTACAACTAAGACTAAATGAATCTGCAGATAATGACAGAAGATGCTATTTGTCAAAGGTGTGAAGCAGGAATACAACTGAAAACTACTTCATAATTAGATTGAACACAGAAGTAATTACAAAGGAAGAAAAAACACTCAGTACATCAAATTTACCTTTATCCACTGATATCTTTGTTCACATCACTGTTCTCTTTGTTCTATAGTACACAGTTAATAATTCTTAGCCTTCACCCCTCAAAATTGGGGGAAATTTTTCAATTACTGATTAACAGTAATGGTTATAAAATTCTCAATTATTAGGAAATGAGATGATTTACTTTCATTCTAAAATGCCACATTAGCACTATTTAATGACAATTTGAAAAATATATTTTGTTTTCTGTTGTCATGTTAATCTAATTTACTTGGAAGAAAAACTTGTGACACAAGAATTTCATTCATGAGGACAGGTAGTGCGGTCCAGAAAGCTAATTTATAAATATGTAATTCTTAGAAGAGTTTGTGAAGAGGAGAAACAATGTGTGATCAAACGGGAGGTTCAGTATAAAACACTTGCTAAGTGCACAAGAGGTCAAGTTCTGGAACCTCTGAAGTCTTGGGTAATGGAGTAAATCCCAACACATTAAGCTAGTTGGCATCTTCCTACAAGAGTTAATATCACTGATACTACTGAGCTCGCTCAGCATTAGAATCATGAGTATATCATGTAGCTGTTGCTTTTAGATAGGAAATCACTTCAGTATTCTTGCCTCAAAACCCCATGACCCCAGAAAATGAGCCCAGCAGGTTGGCAGATGTCCAATATTCTACTGGGGAAGAGTGGAGAAACAGCTCCAGAAAGAATGAAGCAGCTGGGCCAAAGTAGAAACAATGCCCAGTTATGGATGTGTCTGATGGTGAAAGTAACGTTCAAAGCTGTAAAGAATAATATTGCATAGCAACGGGCAATGTTAAGTCTATGAATCAAGATATTTAAGGTCAAAGACTAACAGAGTTTTGCCAAGAAAACACACTGGTCATAGCAAACACAACAATGCAAGAGATGATGCAAGAGATGAATCTTCCAACAACACAAGAGATAAGTCTATACATGGACATCACCAGATGGTCAACACCAAATCAGATGGATTATATTCTTTGCAGTCGAAGATGGAGTTCCATACTGTTAGCAAAAGCAAGACTGGGAGCTGACTGCGGCTCAGACCATAAACTCCTTATTCCCAAATTCAGACTTAAATTGAAGAAAGTAGGGAAAACAACTAGGCCATTCGGGTATGACCTAAATCAAACCCCTTAACGATTATACAGTGGAAGTGACAAATAGATTCAAGGGATTAGATCTGATAGAGTGCCTGAAGAACCATGGATGGAAGTTCATAACATTGTACAGGAGGCACTGATCAAAACCATTCCCAAGAAAAAGAAATGCAAAAAAGCAAATTGGTTGTCTGAGGAGGCTTTACAAATAGCTGAGAAAAGAAGCAAAAGGCAAAGGAGAAAGGGAAAGATATACCCATCTGAACACAGAGTTCCAAAGAATAGCAAGGAGAGATAAGAAAGCCTTCTTAAGTGAACAATGCAACGAAATGGAGGAAAACAATAGAATGGAACCCCACTCCAGTACTCTTGCCTGGAAAATCCCATGGACACAGAAGCCTGGTAGGCTGCAGTCCATGGGGTTGCTAAGAGTTGGATACAACTGAGCGACTTCACTTTCACTTTTCACTTTCATGCATTGGAGAAGGAAATGGCAACCCACTCCAGTGTTCTTGCCTGGAGAATCCCAGGGATGGGGGAGCCTGGTGGGCTTCCATCTATGGGGTCACACAGAGTCGGACACAACTGAAATGACTTAGCAGCAGCAGCAGCAGCAGCAGCAGAGATCTTTTCAAGAAAATTAGAGATATCAAAGGAACATTTCATGCAAAGATGGGCACAATAGAGGACTGGGATGGCAAAGATATAACAGAAACAGAAGAGATTGAGAAGAGGTGGCAAGAATACACAGAATAACTATACAAAAAAAAAGGTTTTAATAACCTGGATAATCATGATGGCATGGTCACTCACATAGAGCAAGACATTCTAGAGTGTGAAGTCAAGTGGGCTTTAGGAAGCATTACTAAGAACAATGGCAATCCACTCCAGGATTCTTGCTTGGAAAATCCCATGGACAGAGGAGCCTGGTAGGCTACATACAGTCCATGGGGTCACAAAGAGTTGAACATGACTGAGCGACTTCACTCTCTCACTCACTCACTAAAAACAAAGTTAGTGGAGGTGATGGAATTCCAGTTGAGCTACTTCAAATCCTAAAAGATGATGCTGTTAAAGCCCTGTACTCAATATGCCAGCAAATTTGGAAAACTTAGCAGTGGCCACAGAACTGGAAAAGGTCAGTTTTCATTCCAGTCCCAAAGAAGGGCAATGCTGAGCTATTTCTTTGTCTCAGATCTGGTTTCACAAATAGACCAAAAAGTCCCATATGACATTATTGGTTTTAGTAGTTTAGGCAGATGGAACTAGCCAGTGAAATTTAGTATTTACCCCTATCTTTCTAATGGCTGCCAGAAGAAGCACCAAATGAATGACAGTAGACAAATAAATGTGACCAAGCTGTTTTGGAAAAACACATATATAGATTCTGTTCCAGAGAGTGATCTGGGTCATTTTACAAGGCAGAGCTCCCCAACCCTATATTTCCAAGGCCTAGAAGGGTGTGGAACAGACTGGTTCCAAATAGGAAAATGAGTGGATTAAGGCTGTATATTGTCACCCTGCTTATTTAACTTATATGCAGAGTACATCATGAGAAACGCTGGACTGGAAGAAACACGAGCTGGAATCAAGATTGCCGGGAGAAATATCAATAACCTCAGATATGCAGATGACACCACCCTTATGGCAGAAAGTGAAGAAGAACTAAAAAGCCTCTTAATGAAAGTGAAAGAGGAGAGTGAAAAAGTTGGCTTAAAGCTCAACATTCAGAAAACGAAGATCATGGCATCCAGTCCCATCACTCCATGGAAAATAGATGGGGAAACAGTGGAAACAGTGTCAGACTTTCTTCTTTGGGCTCCAAAATCACTGCAGATGGTGACTGCAGCCATGAAATTAAAAGACGGTTACTCCTTGGAAGAAAAGTTATGACCAACCTAGATAGCATATTGAAAAGCAGAGACATTACTTTGCTGACTAAGGTCCGTCTAGTGAAGGCTATGGTTTTTCCTGTGGTCATGAATGGATGTGAGAGTTGGACTGTGAAGAAGGCTGAGTGCCGAAGAATTGATGCTTTTGAACTGTGGTGTTGGAGAAGACTCTTGAGAGTCCCTTGGACTGCAAGGAGATCCAACCAGTCCGTTCTGAAGGAGATCAACCCTGGGATTTCTTTGGAAGGACTGATGCTAAAGCTGAAACTCCAGTACTTTGGCCACCTCATGCGAAGAGATGACTCACTGGAAAAGATTCTGATGCTGGGAGGTATTGGGGGCGGGAGGAGAAGGGGACGACAGAGGATGAGATGGCTGGATGGCATCACTGACTCGATGGACATGAGTCTGAGTGAACTCTGGGAGTTGGTGATGGACAGGGAGGCCTGGCGTGCTGTGATTTATGGGGTCGCAAAGAGTCGGACATGACTGAGCGACTGAACTGACTGACTGACTGAGAAGGGTATAAAGGAATATAATAAAGTGCATTATGTTAGCTAAACCTCATTCATCATTTACTAGAAGGATATGTATGCACACAGATTATGGTGCACCAAATATAACATGTCAAAAATTAGACTTTGTTAGAGATGCAAACAGTATCATGATCTAGTTCTGCTCTTTGAGTTTATGTCAGTTTAGAAACCTTTACCTTCTCAGTTCAATCTCACCTAATCTTGTTAGAGAACTTTAGAGCAAAGGCTACAAATATCATCAACCAGTGTGCTGGTCAGCTGCTAAGTCACAATAGATGCTTTTAGCCTTTTTCAAAGCAACTCAGAATGTATTTTTTCAGAAAGTCTGTTCAAATAGAGACCAACCTCCCCCTCCCCCCCCGAAAAAAACTAACAACCTATTAGAATAATTAAGTGACTCAAGGAAATACAAAAAACATTTAAAATCACATTTTTATTCTTTATCATAGAAATTACTAGTTATTTGGAGAGAAATAGGTGAAATGGCTCTTTTAAAGATTGTTTTACTTACAGTAAAAGCCAAGAGGCAAAGGAAATGGGAGAGAACTGTAGAATGGAAGATCAAATGGTAAGATAAGATTGTGCCATTACACAGTAAAAAGAAAAAGAATATCATAAAAGATGAGAAGATAGAGTTCTGTCTTTAATAATAATATTATATATCAACCAATTTAAATTTTTAAAATATATATTTTTAGTTCAAATAACATTTAAAGTGAGCAAAACAAAGAAGTTTAGGATGTAGTTGCTGCACTGAGGAATCTTCAGTCATGGAGTACATATTGCCTGAAAAGTAAACTAACAAAAGATATAAATGAGAGCTCAAGACAACAATAGAAATGGTGTCATTTCTGTGTCAGGCTGTGTGATTAGTCACCAAATGTGTGGTACAAATAGTAAATGCAGTATAGTTTAGAAGAATAGCAATCACTTAGGGCTGGAAGGTTGCAGGAAATCTCTACTGAGAAGGAGGGATTTGAATCCCCTTCTTGTTCTCCAGTTCCTCCTCACTCTCAACCCTCTCTCTATTCAAACAATTGCCCTATTGATTAATCACATGGAATCTGCCTTCATTCTAAATTCTTTGGTTTCCTTTTCTCTTTACAATTGCTTACCACTCAATATTCTTTCTTTCTCTTCTATTTCATAAGACATATCCTCCCTTCCTTCAATTCATAGCTCCACCTGATTCACTTCCTCTCTGTCATCTGAATCATGCCAATTCATCTTCTTTCTTATCCTTCTTGAAACTATCTTATTCAACCATCCATTTTTAACCAGTCCTATTCGGTAGTCTATAAATATGCTAAGGTCACCTCTACTCCATGAAAAGTTCCTTTGACCTATACCCCTAGAATCCCCTGTTACCAGTATTCTGGAAGGTAAGAGCTGGAAGTTTCACTATTGAGCATGCATGTTCTTACTTAATCCCCAGTATTAATATGACATCTTTGCTTTCAGTTACCCTAGACATCCCCCAAGGTTCTATCACACTTCTCCATTCTCACACAATAGGCTTTTCTTGTCAATATCAACTTCAAAGGCTAAAGCTATTAAATCTATGTAGACTTCTCTAGCAAATTACCAATGGCATTTTTCACAGAATTAGAACAACAACAAAAAAATCTTGCAAATAGCCAAAGCAATCTTGAGAAAGAAAAATGGAGCCGGAGGCCTCAGGCTCCCTGACTTCAGACTTATACTACAAAGCTACAGTCAACAAAAAAGCATGGTACTGGAACAAAAACAGAAATACAGATCAATGGAACAAGATAGAAAGTCTAGAGATAGACTCAGGCACATATGGGCACCTTATCTTTGACAAAGGAGGCAAGAATACACAATGGAGAAAAGACAGTCTCTTCAGTAAGTGGTGCTGGGAAAACTAGACAGCTATATGTAAAAGAATAAATTAGAACACTCCCTAATACCATACACAAAAATTAACAAAGTGGAATAAAGACTTAAACATAAGGCCAGATTCTATAAAACTCATAGAGGAAAACATTAGCAGAACAATTTAATACAAATCACAGCAAGATCTTTTTTGATCCAACTCCTAGAGTAATGAAAATAAACACAAAAATAAACAAGTGGGACATAATTAAACTTACAAGTCTTTGCACAGCAAAGGAAACCATAAATATTTGCAAACAAAGTTACCAACAAGGGATTAATCTCCAAACTATACAAACTGCTCATGCAACTCAATATAAAAAAAAATTTTTTAATGTGCAGATCTAAATAGATATTTCTCCAAAGACATACAAATGGCCAAAAAGCACATGAAAAGATGCTCAACATCACTGATTAGTAGAGAAATGCAAATTGAAGCTACAAAAAGGTATCATCTCACACTGGTCTGAAAAAAATCTGGCCATCATCAAAAAATCTACAAACAACAAATACTGGACAGTGTGTGGAGAAAAGGGGCCCTTCCTGTACTCTTGGTGGGAATGTAAGTTGGTACAGCCACTATGGAGAAAAGTATGGAGGTTCCTTTTAAAAACTAAAAATAGAACTACCATATGATCCAGCAATCCCACTCCTAGGTATACTCCTAGAGAAAACCATAATTTGAAAAGATACAGGCACCCCAGTGTTCACTGCAGCACTATTTACAATAGCCAGGAGATGGAAGCAACCTAAGTGTCCAACAACAGAGGAATGGATGAAAAAGATATGCTACATATATATAACAGAATATAGTTGTTAAGATGTGTCCGACTCTTGCAACCCTATGGACTGTAGCCTACAAGGCTCTTCTGTCCATGGAATTCTCCAGGCAAGAATACTGAAGTGGGTCGCCATTATCTCCTTCTGAGTAATGGAATATTACTGGAATATTATTCAGTCATAAAAGAGAATGAAAAACTGCCATTTGCAGCAACATGGATGGACCTAGAGCTTGTCATATGAAGTGAGACAGTGTCATACTGTCTGACATATCAGACAGAGAAAGATAAGTATCACATAATATTTCTTATAAGCAGAATCTAAAAAGTGGTACAAATGAATCTATTTATAAAATAGAAGCAGAGCTACAAAAGTTGGAAATAAGCTTAAGGTTACCAGGTGGTAAAGTGGAGGAGGAATAAAGCTTTTCAGGCGTTATTTTCTATTAGGTCCTCATCACGTCCCATAAATATGTAGATACTCTATGTTCAAAAGAGCCAAACCATTCACTGTTCACCACTCTTTAGATGTCCCTCATATTCTCCATATCATGATATTTCCTCTACCTAGCATGCCCTCCTTCTAATATTTTTCTACTAACAATTTTTCAGAATACTAGAGATCTCCACAAAATACAAATTCTCTTAGAGGGAAGAGCTTTCCCAGGCACCATGAAATTGAAATAATGTCCCCTCCACAAAATTTCTCTATTTCTTTTGTCCTTATCTCTCATTATAGTAGTCATCACACAGTCTACCTTAATTTAGAATCATATGTGTGTGTGTGTGTGTGTGTGTGTGTGTGTATGTGTGTGTCTACTGTCGGGAAGTGAGCATGGAGAGGAATAGTGTCCTGTCCAGAGCTATGATATCATAATGTAGTTATGTATTCAATATTTATCGATTTTAAGGATGGATAAGAGCAGTGTAAGTAGAGAGAAGAGGAAAAGTCCTGGGCAAAAGCAAAGAGAAAAGAAGGGAAAAGACATTTGGAAGATTGTGAATTAATTAGAACATTAATGAAATGAAACAGTGACATGAATCTTGACTAAGCAGGTGGGTTCAAGGGACAGGGTAAGGAATTTGGTCTTTATGCTGTCACACACGGATTTTAAAAACCTTTGAATAAGCCTGAGTACCTAATCTGAGTTTGGAGCCTACATTTTCTATCAGTAAAATAAAAATGATAACAGAAGCTACAACTGCTATATTATTGAGAAGAATGAATGAAGGACTTCCCTGGTAGTCCAGGGGCTAAGATCCACATTCCCGATGCAGAGAGCCCAGGTTCAATACCTGATTGGGGAACTAGATCCCACATGCTGCAGCTAAGAACCTGCACACTGCAACTAAGACCATCACAGCCAAATAAATAAAAAAATAAAGATTAACAAAAAAAAGAATGAATGAGATAATCCAGACATAAACCTAGACCATAGTAAGCCTGCTAACTATGCTAACCCCATTAATACAGCATGTTACACACACGCACATGCATACTTGATGTGATAATATCCATGATGTCAAAAATAAAGACAGATTTTCAGGCTTTGACTTCCAGACTAGAGAAAGGAAAAAAAAAAGACAGAGGGGGTAAAAGGAGAGCATTAATGTCCATGAAGTGATTTACGCAGATGAGCTTCCCTAGATGCATACTTCCTTCTTTTATCTTTCTGTGCCTTCTCTCGTCTTAGCCTCCTGCTTTAGGCTTCCTTTTTTCCGCTTCCCTTTCTCACACAACAAGATCCATGACCCTGCTTAGCCCTGCACGGAGCCAGTGCTGGCCTCTGTGGGCCAGATTAAGTACAAAGAAGCCACCACCCCCTCCTAACGCAAAGTGGCCTGGAAGCTGCCAGTGAGATGGGTCCCTGGACTCTAGCCCAGCAAGACCTCAATTGAGATAATGTCCCCTGAGAAACATTAACCTTCATTTTGATACAGTGGGAGGTAAGACTGGGGATGTTCTGTGGGGCCTGGTGGCACTATAGTACACTGAAAAAAATCTCTCTGTCTCTGTTAGCATCAGAACCATATAAATGGCTATATTCCAACAGACTTCCAAGGAAAAGGAAAAACCAGTATGTGGACACCTCTGTGCTTTCTGACCTCACTGGATGGAAGAGATACTCCAGGTGTGGGAACAGTTAAACAAGCATTTGGAGTACTCAGGGTGTTGAGTGCAGGTGTGTGTACATTTGAAAGCTGCTGTTTTATAAGAAGTCCTAGGTGACTCAATAAACACAAGAGCCAGAGCAACCTAATCCCTTTAGCAGGGCTCTCCCCAGCTCAGATGCTCCCCTGCCAGAAACAACACATTCGGGGGTGGGGGTTGGGGGGCGAAGTGTAAATCACACACTGAGGTAATTGTTTCACACTTTCAAACAATTTACTTATTAGTTTTAAAGTGGATTTTAGAAGCATTTCTGTGTCTTGCCTTCTGGTTTTGTTTTGTTTTGTGTAAATACTTCTAGATTTAAAAAAAATGCTGACCCCCATTGTATATCAAAAAGTACCTTGAATGTGTTTATTATCTTCAAAATAGATCAGGCTGAGTTAAGAAATGTTAGTTCTGCCTATAAAAGAGGGCTGCTTTCCATAGAATGTAACTTTGTATCTAATACCATGCATCTCTGCAACTCTAGGTGTTACAGATTCAAAGATTAGGTACTCTTGACTAAAAAGGAAAAAAATTGACTACCTACTCTTGTCAATGACATTTCCCTGTCATTGACTAGAGACACCAAAGAATTTCACTCCCCAAATCACCCAGCACTGGAAGTATAGTGCAAAAAATCAAGATAAGGTATGGTTTTCTACATCACAGAGACCATGATGGGGCTGACCATTAGCTATCCTTTGACCTAATATATATCAAATCATCTCCATCATTTTTTTTCAGTCACCTAGTTACAATGGCAGACTTCTTTAAAAAAAAAAAAAATTCATCTTGGGCCCACCCACACATCTGATAATATGCAAATTTAAACGCTTCAAGGAGATTAGAAGAACTATCTTTTATTCAATTCCATCACAAATTTAGTAACCACAACTGATCTTCAAAGAAATAACTCACTTTTGTTTCTGTCTTTCAAAAACACTTTTGAAGAAAAGTTGCCCTTCTGTTAACAAAAAAAAAGGACTACTGAAGAATCCACAGTAGAAGAAAGAGCTCTCCCTAGGTACTACATTTCAGGACTGTTTATACAATTCAGCAGGAAAGGAACTGGATACTGGCTTTTAGGAAGAATTCCGTAAGGAAGAGGGGGAATTGCTAATGCATTTACTACTCATTTGCTTGCATCAAGAACCCTGTTCCATTTCAGTCTGCCAACATCCTAATTAAGATGATCTAAATCTGAGGTGATCTATTATTCTAGATCTAAGATAGCTCAATCTACATTAGACAAGATGTTACAGTGTGTGCTTACAATGAGATGATAAGACCACTGAGCAGGAAAGCATGTCTTTCCTCATGTCTAACCCAGCATGGGGCAGAGCTCTCTGTCAGCACTCAGTAAATAATGGCCAGGCCTTTGCCTGTTGTTTTTGTTTCTACTAATTCAACCTTATGATATCATTTCTGGTTCCTCTGACAACATATAACTGTGCTCTTGTTTTGAAAAAAGAAAAGAGTAAATCACCTCAAGTAATTCCTTATATACGTCAGTGCCACATATAAGTATGACCGACCACATACAAATGCAATTCCCATTCAATATCTTAAGGCTGTTTCTGAAGTTCTATATTAAAGAACATGCAACTCCATAAGTATTTGAGCCAGAAAAGAAAAGAATGCAGAGACAATGCTTTAGGAGAATCTGGATCAAATTCCGTTCCAGGATAATAATATCCAGCTGCACTATTATCCAAGAAGTACTATATAATACAGAGACAACATCATAAAAAGGGCCTTCCCCAATCAGCCTCTTTCTCTTCCTTCAGTTAAAGAAAGTTACCCATAGTTATTAGCATAAATACTAGGTAAAGACTTGAGTGTCTGGTAAACAAACAGAAAGTATGTGTTATTATTAGACTTGCCCTCTCTTGACATCTAAGAAAAGGCTAGGTGATTAGCAACATACCCAAATCAGAGTACACACAGACACCACTTTCTCAGCCAGTACCTGAAACTGTCATTTGTAGGGCTGAGCAAACATATTTAAGAAATGTCCTTAAGCTTGCTCTTGTGCTATTGTTGAACAGATAACATTGATGACCTTCACAGTCTGATATCCATTTCCAAAGGGATGACAACTTCAATCTACGAACCTCAAAAGAAACCAGATAAAATAAGCACAACCCTAGAGTTCAAAGCAGCTAACCCTCTGCCTCCTTTCACTAAGTAAGTAAAGATCTTGGTTGGAACCCAGGCGAGGTCACCCTTTCTATTTGCTATAAAGTTTACTGAATTTACATTAAAATCTTCAAATAGTCTTTGTTTTGGGAATGTATATGTTTCTTTAAAGAGGACAAAGGAACCATTGCTGTGTGCTTTCAGTGATGCAAAGTTTGAGATGTCAGGCAGGGAAATCCCAGCCTTGATTCTAAGACATCCGTAATGATGGCAAGCTCTATAGGTAAAAAATAAAAACAGGGATAAGAACGTTTTAAAGGAGGCAATGTGCAAAATTTAAGAATGCCTTTTTGCTTTCAGGATTTTTGTTTTTTTGCCTTGAGATGTAAAAAATAAAAATAAAAAAGAAGGAATGTAGCCTTTGTTTGGAGTTAGACATTCACTGTGTTTTGAAATCCCTCCAGCTATACACCATACAGAATTTTAACATACTAAAAAAGCCTACTTCAAAATGATGAACTTTCACCAATCTATCTTAAAATATATAATTACAAGCATACATTCAATTCTTGGATCGTGTGTGCCAAAGCTCTACTTCTAGAATTGGTGAATTTTGTTCTCTATTTCCATGTATAAAAGATCTCACAGTCCTGGGAAAACACTTTTTTTAAAAAATGAAATACAACAAATAAGGTATGCTGCCGAGTCCTGGGGGAGAAGTTTCCCAGAGTCTTTGAATTTCCTCCTATCTTCCTTCTTTACAAGATTTCTAAGACCAAGCCCTTTTCTACAGTCTCTCAAACAAGGTAAAAAGAAAAATACCCCCTAGATATATTCCTTAGATTTTCTATTATGCTTCTCAAGTTCCCATAGCTTCTGATGTAAACCTAAGATGAATTCTAGAATTATTTTTTTATTATGTTTTAATTTTATTTCCTCTTTTAGGTCTAAGATGAAATAGATGATCATAAATGCTATGCTTGGAGATATATTTCAAGGCACAATTTGTACATGACCTGTGCAAGGTCATGTCACGGAAAGAGGGCCAACATGACAGACAGGGAGCAAAATCCAGCTTTTAGTCTCGCAGAACTCCAGGGTTTAAGCTTCTATGTGTGCAATATGTTTCTGTTTAACAGGGCATTTTAGATACTTTCTGTATAGGGACCTCACTCTGACTTGAATAATGTCAATTGGAGACACATGAGGAATTATTGCTCAAGTCACTGATCATTAAGGGTCATTTTTTGTCACATGAACCTGGGTGTGGCAAGCTGGCCTAATCTCATCCAAAAGGTTGCAAGTTTTCTGCATGTGCTGTTCTCTCTGCCCATCAATTTCACTTGGGCAAAAATCCTTCCCTGTTTAAAACATCAACTGCCCTCCAAGTCTTTCCTTGAGACCCCTACTTGGGGTTAGTTAATTCCTCCTCTGTTTACTCACAGAACTTTGTACCCCCCTCCAGTATTCTTGCCTGGAGAATTCCATGAACAGAGGAGCCTGGTGGGCTACGGTCCATGGGGTTGCAAAGAGTCAGACACGACTGAGCAACTAACACTTTCACTTTTTCACTTTCTACTAGAGTAATTGTTAGATTCTATCACAATTATTTGTTTGTTGTCTCCACCACTAGATTATGCAGTCTGACATATTTACCCTCATCTCGGGCTTCCTATGGGCCCAGCGCTTGTAAGCACTTCAGATATGCCAACTCTAAATCTGTATCCCAGTCCCTTGAGGTGGATGTTACCATTGCCTCCGTGGTACAAATGAGGGATCTGAGACAGGGAAGTTCAGTCATTCTCTGAAGGACACATTGCTAGTGAGTATCAGGTTGAACACAGACAGTCTGACTTCTGACTGACGAAGGCAGTTCAGCAACATTAAGCAAACAGAAAGAATGACCATTCTGGTTTTGCCTCAGTTTCTTGAGTTTAAATTTAGAAATGGATTTTCTTTATCTTAAGTTGAGTTTACCTTCACCCTTGACTATGGATGAGTTCATTCGTCTAGAGAAAATTCAACCCAAACTGAGGAAGAGAGAACTGGCTGGGAGGTAAAGGCCTGGGGTGTAGCCCGCTCTGCCAGGTCAAAGTCTTGACTCTCACGCCTCCCCCAGGTCCACATCCTGAGATGCCTACAGAAGCCTCTCCTGCGGCTGCTTTTTGATGCATCACACTGCGCACATAGTAGGACAGGAAATGTTTTGGAACAGAAATACTATTAATAGGAAAGACCACTTATGTTATTCTTTGTAAACAGATGTGAGTTAAGAAAGACATTTTCACTTAGGAGGTGATTCAAATACAGAGGATTTTTGTTTTTGTCATTTTGTTTGGAACTGAGACATCCAAGTTCCAAACTTGGGTGACTGGTGATGGAAGCACAGTCTGATGCTATAAAGAGCAATACCGCATGCAAACCTGGAATTTAGGTCCATGAATCAAGGCAAATTGGAAGTGGTCAAACAGGAGATTTCAAAAGTGAAGGCCAACATATTAGGAATCAGCAAACTAAAATGGACTGGAATGGGTGAATTTAACTCAGATGACCATTATATCTACTACTGTGGGCAAGAATCCCTTAGAAGAAATGGAGTAGCCATCATGGCCAACAACAGTCTGAAATGCAATACTTGGATGCAATTTCAAAAATGACAGAATGATCTCTGTTTGTTCCAAGGCAAAGCATTCAGTATCACAGTAATCCAAGTCTATGCCCCGACCAGTAATGCTGAAGAAGCTGAAGTTGAATGGTTTTATGAAGACCTACAAGACCTTCTAGAACTAACACCCCAAAACGATGTCCTTCTCATTGTAGGGGACTGGAATGCAAAAGTAGGAAGTCAAGAAATAGCTGGAGTAATGGGCAAATTTGGCCTGGGAGTACAGAATGAAGCAGGGCAAAGGCTAATAGAGTTCTCCCAAGAGAATGCACTGGTCATAGCAAACACCCTCTTCCAACAACACAAGAGATGATTCTACACATGGACATCACCAGATGGTCAATACCAAAATCAGATTGATTATATTCTTTGCAGCCAAAGATGGAGATGCTCTATACAGTCAGCAAAAACAAGGCCAGGAGCTGACTGTGGTTCAGATCATGAACTCCTTATTGGCAAATTCAGACAAATTGAAGAAAGTAGGGAAAACCACTAGACCATTCAGGTATGATCTAAATCAAATCCCTTACGATTATACAGTGGAAGTGACAAATAGATTCAAACGATTAGATCTGATACACAGAGTGCCTGAATAACTTTGGACGAAGGTTCATGACATTTTACAGGAGGCAGGGATCAAGACCATCTCCAAGAAAAAGAAACGCAAAAAGGCAAAATGGTTGTCTGAGGAGACCTTACAAATAGCTGTGAAAAGAAGAGAAGCAAAAGGCAAAGGAGAAAAGGAAAGATATACCCATTTGAATGCAAAGTTCCAAAAGGAGAGATAAGAAAGCCTTCCTCAGTGATCATGAAAAGAAATAGAGGAAAACAATAGAATGGAAAAGTCTAGAGATTTCTTCATGAAAATTAGAGCCTTGATGTACTCCTTTTCCTATTTGGAACCAGTCTGTTGTTCCATGTCCAGTTCTAACTGTTGCTTCCTGACCTGCATACAGATTTCTCAAGAGGCAGGTCAGATGGTCTGGTATTCCCATCTCTTTCAGAAATTTCCAGTTTATTGTGTTGACTTACACAGAAGAACTATACAAAAAAGATCTTCATGATTCAGACAATCATGATGGTGTGATTACTCACCTAGAGCCAGACATCCTAGAATGCAAAGTCAAGTGGGTCTCAGGAAGCATCACTACAAACAAAACTAGTGGAGGAGATGGAATTCCAGTTGAGCTATTTCAAATCCTAAAAGATGATGCTGTGAAAGTGCTGCACTCAATACACCAGCAAATTTGGAAAACTCAACAGAGGCCACAAGACTGGAAAAGGTCAGTTTTTATTCCAATCCCAAAGAAAGGCAATGCCAAAGAATGCTCAAACTACCACACAATTGCACTCATCTCACATGCTAGTAAAGTAATGCTCAAAATTCTCCAGGCCAGGCTTCAACAGTATGTGAACTGTGAACTTCCAGATGTTCAAGCTGGATTTAGAAAAGGCAGAGGAACCAGAGATCAAATTGCCAACATCCATAGGATCATTGAAAAAGCAAGAGTGTTCCAGAAAATATCTATTTCTGCTTTACTGACTATGCCAAAGCCTTTGATTGTGTGGATCACAACAATCTGTGGAAAATTCTGAAAGAGATGGGAACACCAGACCACCTGACCTGCTTCTTGAGAAATCTTTATGCAGGTCCAGAAGCAACTGTGGGAACCAGAAATGGAACAACAGACTGGTTCCAAATTGGGAAAGGAGTATGTCAAGGCTGTTTATTGTTACCCTGCTTATTTAACTTATATGCAGAGTACATCATGCGAAATGCTGGGCTGGATGAAGCACAAGCTGGAATCAAGATTGCTGGGAGAAATATCAATAACCTCAGATATGCAGATGACACCTCCCTTATGGCAGAAAGTGAAGAACTAAAGAGCCTCTTGATGAAAGTGAAAGAGGAGAGTGAAAAAGTTGGCTTAAAACTCAGCATTCAGAAAACTAAGATAATGACATCTGGTTCATCACTTCGTGGCAAATAGATGTGGAAAGAGTGGAAACAGTGACAGACTTTATTTTGGGGGGCTCCAAAATCACTGCAGATGGTGACTGCAGCCATGAAATTAAAAGACGCTCGCACCTTGAAAGAAAAATTATGACCAACTTAGATAGTATATTAAAAAGCAAAGACATTACTTTGCCAACAAAGGTCCATCTAGTTAAAGCTATGGTTTTTCCAGTAGTCATGTATGGACATTACAGTTGGACTATAAAGAAAGCTGAGCACCGAAGAACTGATGCTTTTGAACTGTGGTGCTGGAGAAGATTCTTGAGAGTCCCTGGGACTACAAGGAGATCCAACTAATCAATCCTAAAGTAAATCAGTCCTGAATATTCACTGGAAGGACTGATGTTGAACCTGAAACTCCAAAACTTTGGCCACCTGATGCGAAGAACTGACTCATTTGAAAAGACCCTGATGCTGGGAAAGATAGAAGGTGGGAGGAGAAGGGGACAACAGAGGATGAGGTGGTTGGATGGCATCACCAGCTCAGTGGACATGAGTTTGAGTAAACTCCATGAGTGGGTGATGGCCTAGTGTACTATAGACCATGGAGTCACAAAGAGTCAGACACGTCTGAGCAACTGAACTGAACTGAGACATCCAAATCAGCAAGAGTCAGATATGTTTATTTTTCCTCCTGATATCTAAATTCACATCTCAAGTCCCTTCAGATCAATGTCAACTATGTCACCTTTTAATCCCTTTCTAATTCTGCATTTTACATATATTTATTTTTCAGATTCAAATAATTCTTACTTATTGTAGAGACTTAGAAAATTCAAAGGTATTTTAAAATATATAATTGCATACTTAGGCCTCTTCGAATGTTTGAAAATTCTCTTCTAAAACATTAGTTTTAAATGGTTATGTAGTATTTCATTGGGATAAGATATAGCATAGTTTAATTAAATAGCCCCTGTTTTTGAACCTTTTGAAAGTATGAAAGTGTTAGTCGCTCAGTTGTGTCCAACTCTTTGCAACACTATGGGCTGTAGCCCACCAGGCTGCTCTGTCCATGGGGAATTTCCAGGCAAGAGTACTGTAGTGGGTTGCCATGCCTTCCTCCAGGGAGCTTTGTGACCCAGGGATTGAACCCAGGGCTCCTGCATCACAGACAGATTCTTTACCATCTGAGCCACCAGATACCAATGGTTTGGTACTGGAAGTAACAAGAAGACAGATATTCTTTCACACTGTTTTGAGGATCCCAGTTATGTGAGGATCATGTGGCCCTGTAGGAAGAGGTTTTCTGGGAGTTGTAGAATGCAGATTCTGGGGCCCTACTCAGGTGACTGATTCATTTGAGGTGGGGCCTGGGGAAGGGGGTCCTATTTTTGAGAAATGTTAACATTGCCTCTCATTTCATAATACCTTCTCCTCATTGTGTTTAGCTATCTTCTTTATTTCATCTGTCTCTGACAGAATGAGCAATAGTGCCCACTTCAAGCTGGCCCTGGTAAATAGAGCCACAGGTCCTTGTGAACACAGGTGACTGCACCATCTCTGCTCATCCACCACCCCGACTGACCCCGCTTACCCATCCACGCTCCACACCAAAGCCAAGGACAGGTCGTTATTCTATGAGTCAATGATGTCCTTTCCCTGCTCACTCCCAAACCCTCCCCTTCGCCCCTACAGCCACACAGCCTCCCTTGCAAACTCCCCGCTCCCCACCAGCTGCAACAGCCTGTTCACAGAATGTCACTTCCTCAAGGAAGTGTTCCCCCATACTCGGATCTCAATCACTTCTCCCAGGCCAGCCTCCGGTTGCTCCCTTTGCTTTTCTTTCACAGTCCAGCGTGGTTTATAAAAGCATGATTGTGAGATTTAAGTCTGTCACTCCACTTCACCATGAGCTCCGTGAGACAGGTACTGAGGCTCATTGTTCATCACTGCGTCCTACCCTGAGCACTGCCAGTAACAGGCAGTGCTCTAGGCGGTGTTGAAAATGAGCTCTGGGGCCAAAGGGCTCAGATTCACATCCCAGCTCTGCTACCTAACACCTGTGACCTTAAGCCAGTTGCTTCTCTGTGCCTTCATTTTTTTCCATTGGGAATTATAATAGTACTGCCTTAAGGTGTTAGAACTGGACATGGAACAACAGACTGGTTCCAAATAGGAAAAGGAGTACGTCAAGGCTGTATATCGTCACCCTGTTTATTTAACTTATATGCAGAGTACATCATGAGAAACGCTGGACTGGAAGAAACACAGGCTGGAATCAAGATTGCCGGGAGAAATATCAGTAACCTCAAATATGCAGATAACACCACCCTTATGGCTGAAAGTGAAGAGGAACTATAAAGCCTCTTGATGAAAGTGAAAGTGGAGAGTGAAAAAGTTGGCTTAAAGCTCAACTTTCAGAAAACGAAGATCATGGCATCTGGTCCCATCACTTCATGGGAAATAGATGGGGAAACAGTGGAAACGGTGTCAGACTTTATTTTTTGGGGCTCCAAAATCACTGCAAATGGTGACTGCAGCCATGAAATTAAAAGACGCTTACTCCTTGGAAGAAAAGTTATGACGAACCTAGATAGCATATTCAAAAGCAGGGACATTACTTTGCCGACTAAGGTCCATCTAGTCAAGGCTATGGTTTTTCCAGTAGTCATGTATGGATGTGAGAGTTGGACTGTGAAGAAGGCTGAGTGCCAAAGAATTGATGCTTTTGAACTGTGGTGTTGGAGAAGACTCTTGAGAGTCCCTTGGACTGCAAGGAGATCCAACCAGTCCATTCTGAAGGAGATCAGCCCTGGGTGTTCATTGGAAGGACTGATGCTAAAGCTGAAACTCCAGTACTTTGGCCACCTCATGCGAAGAGTTGACTCATTGGAAAAGACTCTGATGGTTGGAGGAATTGGGGGCAGGAGGAGGAGGGGACGACCAAGGATGAGATGGCTGAATGGCATCACTGACTCGATGGACGTGAGTTTGAGTGAACTCTGGGAGGTGGTGATGGACAGGGAGTCCTGGCGTGCTGCAATTTGTGGGGTCGCAGAGTCGGACACGACTGAGTGACTGAACTGAACTGAAGGTGTATGTAGTTTGTTGTGAGAATTAAATGAGAGAGTACACAAAAAGTAATGTATAACACAGTAGCTGGCATATAGAACGCATCCAATACAGGGTGGCTTTTAAAAAGCAATCACTCGGTATATTTTTGTTCAATAAATAAAACACAACAGAGTTTTCAGGCATGTTCTTTTTCATCATCACTGGCCCCTACTCCAACCAAAGCATCAGCCCAATCAACTTCCACTACAGTCTGTTCCTTGAAAGAACAGCATTTCTGCCCTGAGAAGTCTGCTGAAGACACTCCCCGTTCCCTGTTATTAGTTCCAGCTCTGATTCTTTCATCATGTCACTTCCCAAAATATGTGCTCATGTGCCAAGACACTTCTCTTCCTTCCTTCAAGTATTTCCTGAAATGTGACCTCTTCCATGGAGCTTTCTTTAAATGGAACTGAGCTCATCATTCTGTCCTCTGTTTCCAACAAATAAGGTGAAGTTTGTTGTTTAAGATTCCAAAGCTATAAAGCACCTGAGGTTTTCAACTAACTGCATGGCCTCACCACTGCAGAACAGGTTGGGTTTCTCCTTGCCTGAACTTAAGACTGTGAGGCTCAGAGGGCAGAGCATTTGTTTAACTTGCTCTGTATACATGTAGCCCAATGACAATCCACATGGAGGCTGAGTAAACGTGACTTGATGATGATTTAATTACTTTGTCCATGCCAGGAATATAAGCCATGAACTCTTAAATCTGTTTCCCCCATTTTATAGTATGTTTCCATGCTGAGTCTATTATGAGACCTGTTTTCTGCATTAAGTTTCACAAAAGAACAAATACAAAAGAAGAGAGAGATTGAATGAAAATATCAAATTAATAAAATTATCTTCCACATCATGAGTCCAAAGATACCTTTGGACTTATTAAAAGGTGCCTTGTTTAAAATTCAAGTTCATATGCTTTACAGATTATTTTGTAAATCTAAAATAGATAACCAAAACATGTCAATATTCATTTTTAAAGTACTTGTTGTATTTGGTGCATGCACCATTATGGAGAACTTACACACAGAGCAAAAAGATTTGTAGCAAAGCATATGACCTTCTTCCCACTACAATGACCATCCCCTAATTAGGCAATGCATCTGATAGTCATTAACAGGAATGAGATAATGAATCACTTTCTCTCTTCTTTGTTAATTTGCTGTAACCAAGCGGCTAATGGATGTCAGAGCTGAGTGATTGCACTGATTATAGTGATTTATAGTTGCAACAAAACAATTTAAAACCATTCTGATTATTCATGTTAAAGATGCTTTATGTTTTGTTTACTAAATGTTTTATGTCCTCCTTTCTGCTACCCTTAAAGTACTGTCCCCCTCCTACTCTGCCACTTTTCACAGAAAGACCCATTCCTGGAAAACTTGAAAGTTGTAGGAGGCCTTTTTTATTGTTTTAAAGTAAGCAATTTCATTTTGTTTATACATACCTATACATAGAGAGAGAGAGATAAAGTTTACCCAGTAGAAACGAAAAGCCTTAGGGGTAGAAAGAAAACTTCAGTGGTGCCTAGTTCAAAAGAAGACAGAAATAAGAGGAAATAAGGCAAACTTCAAGCCACTTACCTTGGGGCTTCCAGTCCCTTCCTCACCCTCCACAGACACATCAGTAGCCAGAATCTCGGCTTTGATGGTATCCAGAGCCCGGAGAATCCAGCTGTGTTGCCGTTTGATTTGCCTCTGCAGCTCCTTCCATTGACTTGCAATCATCCGCAGCATGTCCTTCAGTCCTTCTCCAAAGGAGGGGGAAAGCACACGTTAGCGACTCAGCTGTGTTTTTACCCAGTATTGTTTTTCATTTAAGATTAGATGGATATTTCCAACAATAAACATAATTTTAAGCAATCATTACCCTCACCTGCCTCTCAGAACCGAGACTGGGGGTTTTTGACTTGACAGAAGGCATAAGGACACAAAAATTGGAAAACCCCATAGTTGCATAGTTTAGAACTGACTTAGATTTAACACATGGACTAAAAAAATGTATACAGAACCAAAATCACGATACGTAAAAATTATTAAGACTCTTGCTTCACATTCCAAATAAAAGGCCCTGTGTATATCTTTTTGTGGAGACTTTACAATGATCAGAAAATGTATGGAAATAAGTAAAGGTAATTCAACTTGAAATATAGTAAATGGGCCAAATTTAAGACAGCAGTCTTTAGTGTTAGCACATCAGATTAATGCTGCTCTTTTCTTATTGGGCTGTGGTAAGCTCAAAACAAGGGGCAAACTAATTCATCCTGTCTTACGGTCTTTTACTACCAGGATAAGTATAACCAAATGACAAAACTATTTTTTATTTACAATCTGTTTGTCATAAATACACTAATACTGAGGTAAGAACTGGTCTAAGGCTAAAACTCTGCTAATGCAATGACCAGCAGAGAACATGCAAAACGGTCATGTGTGTGAATTGGCAGGGAAATAATCATGTGTCTCTAGACTACCTGCCTTATATCTGTAATGATACCTACAAGTACCCGGATGCATATGCATTATACTATATGCACAATTCTCATTCATTATCTTAATGTTATTTCCAGAGCACCTACATTGAAAAGCATGTCAATGTGAAGTTTTCAGGAATGCGATTTCAATTGAAACTCGGGTGAACAGCAAGCCCCAAATAAAATGAACAGACCATTTGGAGGCAGTATTTCATCTTATAAGTATCACAGCATTGTATGCAGTATATGAAACATTTATAAATCTTGAAGGTCAATCTGATAATGTAAATATTAATAATACATAAGGAAGTGAATATATGCAGTAATTTACAGCAATGCTTCTTCATTCTTAATAGTCTGGAGACATAAAGACTTGCAATATTTCAGGAGGATTTACCTGCTTTGTGAGATGCAATAAGCTCAAGAAGTTGGTGTCCTTCCTCCTCCACAGCTTCCTTGAGCGCACAATGACTGTCTACATTCAACTTAAAACTCTGCAAGGAAAAATATGAGCATCAAACCCTGGCAAGGCCATTAAACGTAAAACATCCATATAAAATTCCTTGCTACTTTTTATCAAGAGCCACACAGTTCAATTTACCCAATAGACAAACTAATTTGCAATACTAAAAGCTATTGATATTTGGGATCTGGGCTCAAAATGTTTCCATTAGATTAGCAGAGTGCATCTGTTTGGAAACAGCTGACATATCTAGAAATTCATTAGGTTTTTATGAAAAGTCACATCCCGTAGGCTATATCAAAAGTAGCAGTGTTCTATAATATATACTGAAATTCTACCAGCACATATGAGGTCTTTTCTTCACTTTTTTAGAAACATTAGTGCTAGCACTATTTATGAAACCATAAAACACTGGCAACATAAATTATGTGCACATATATAAATCCATTAATAGTAGGGTTTGATTCAGCTGTTTTTCAGATATCACACAAACTATGGAATACTGAGGTGAATTTAGGTGCTGTAGAGAGGAGTCAAATGTTTTTCAAATGTTTGAATTTCAAGCTTATTCCTTACAATGTGACATTACTTTATAAATAAATACATCAAGCACACGAGGGGCATTTCTCACTTATGATAGTTACCCAAAAGATAAAACTATTCTTATGGGTGAATTTCAACTCATAGAAATTTCTTGCAGGAAGCTTTCCATAATGTCTTTCATAGAATTAATTACTCCCCTCTCTCGGCTTCCTCTGTTCCTTATATCTGCTTCTATTGAAGAATTTATCACACTGAATTCTGCTTTATTCACATATTTGGCTACCAAATTATTACAATCAAAAGACTTGCCAGTTTCACATTTATTTCCAACTCATGTCACATACAAGGTGTTCAATAAATATTTGCAGGAATAGTGGATATCTGCTGAACTGGATCAATAGGACTCTCTGAAGGGGAAGGTTTCCATTTTAATATTTCAGGAAACAGGGATGGTTTTTCCAAAGATGTTTTTCCATCTCTGGAATGTTATAAGGTGTTCCAAACACAGGAGGTCTGATGGAGAGTAATCATATTAACCAATATGTTGAATCAATGGTTAGTCTTGAGAGTGAAAATCCAGCCCTTGACTTGATTAATCTGAAAAAGTATGGATTTTGAATGACTATGTGCCAAATTCTGGCTTCTCTATAATAGGACTCCAAAATACATGATATATTTTGCTCTCACTAAACACTTGTTGAGCAATGATTCTATATACTACACTGAATTTAGTATTAAGAATAATTGACAAGTTTGAGATGATACAGTGTTATTGGGAATATAATCCAGGTGAAAGAGGTTAAACAATCATATGCTACGAAGTCAGGTATTAATTTTTCCCATTCTTTCATTCAGAAACCATATTGCGCCTCTTCTGTACACTGGAGAGGGAAATAGCAATTTAAGGGGTATAAGGCATGGCCCTGCACATCAAAAGGAACCTGAACCGTCTTGGAGGTTCAGGGTGAGTCTTTTTCTTAGTGGAAAAAAGGAGTCTTTTAAAGCTCAGAAGAAAAAGCAGAACAATCAAAGTAAGCTGAATATGAAGGAGGTAGAGACATAATCAGAACTTGGAATATAAAGACAAGAATTTTGATTTTCAAAAAATGACTCCAAAATGATGAATCATTTCATCTTACTAGAGGCATAAGAAACAGTAAAACTGCAGCATATAGCAGAAAGAAACATTAGATTTCCCTGAGGGTTGTTCACTATTTCTTGTATTGTCCTCTTTCAACTACAGGTATTTGGTTGAACAAAATTAAGTATGGCAATATATCAGAAGCCTGATGCTTCTGGTCAATATAATAGTTTTTAAAAATTAAATTATTATGATTGTATAGCCAAAACATGGGTGTTATTTACTTTCTGCCATGATAGTGGAGAGCCTCAGCTCTGAAGCAATGTCATGCAGATTGAGGTGCATTTGTGTGTTTCAGGGAGAAGGGACATAGAAAAGAAAAATACTTGCCATCAGCCCAAGAGCACCAACACTTAGAAAGAAATCTAGAAAGAAATCTATGCTATAGATGATGTCCTCATAACTGTAAATTTAGCCCAGTGCTCTCTTTGATTCTATTTACCTAAAACAGACAAGTGTTGAATGTTGTAATCATGAGCTTCTGAAGGCATGCATCAGACCTATGTCTCAACAAAAGAGAACCTTAGGACCTGTGAGTAGGTTGCATAATTTGACATAATTGAGGCCAATAGTACAGAATAGAAGCAGTTGGATCTGGTTCTGTCTCAAGATTATGTGGAAGGATTTGATTAGGACATTGAAAAAAATGGTGTTCATTACTAAGAAAAAAGATAAGCTGACAAGCTTTATGCTACAGAAAAGAACCACTTAATACAACTACAACCCAAATGATATTGCTTGATTTTCAGGTGTATCCATTAATGACTAATAACATCAATAAGGAATGCAGAGTGGGCCTCTGAGAAGGCAGACAAGCCAGCACATGAACAAAATTGTCAATGAAATTTCTGGCTGCTGAAGAATTCTGTAATAAACTCACTTGCTTCTGTGCCCACCTCTTCCCTAGGGAAGGAAGCTTAAGCAAAAGACTTTGTTGTTGTTGTTGTTTCACTTGACACTTGGGCACATTTCCATTCCTGTGCTGCTAACAGGTTTCCTCAGCAATGCCTTATGATATATGGTCCCAGGAAGCATCCACAGCACTTCCTGAAAGTGCAGGGCATTCTCTGCAGGTTTAATTTATGGCAACAACATGGCCATAGGCAGGTACCACAGATCTGCATCACTGAGGATGATGTGAAACTCCAAAACTATGAGTAATCTGGGGCTTACGAGATACTACATCTTTTTTTAGTGTTTTAAAGCAGCATAGAACTGAACATCCAGAAGAGAATAGCTAAGGACATGAAAAATACAGTGGCTGAGACAAAGGACCAGATTAGCAAAAAGATGATACATCAGAGGTTGACCATTGGGTATTCCCCTTAGTTCAACCTCCAGCTTCACCAGCTGTATATATATGGGTGCCTTACTCCTTGTCAGGATCCAAGTTCAGGTGAGGCACAATGACTGCACTTTGATCATGATCACAGCTTACCAAGTAGATAAAGTACTACATCTTTATCCATACTATCCCAACCAAATTTCCGCAGATCTCAGTTTGATGGAAATATGGAGGTCACACGGATATAAAATGAAATCATGGAAATGTATGCCTTGATACACAAAACTATGACAAATGTGAAGAATGTTATTCATGAGGGGTCATAAGAATTGATATGAATCTCCTGATATACGAAATAGTGGGAAAGACCATAAGCACATTCAGAGGCTTCAAGATCCAAAATGTCTGTTTTAGCAGAATCATATCATGAACACAGATTTTCTGCTGTCCCCAAGGAATATTGTTAATGTGGGCCAGGTCCATTGAGGTCCATGAATTTTATGTTTGTGAACAGAGAGGCCAAAAAGAGTTACTGTATCTTTCTTGACATAATTTTAGTTTTCTTTTTAAAAAAGCATATGTTAAATCAATAGTTATTTATTGAGTAGTCTCTACCAGACCTATAGATACAAAAGTTAACAGTACACAATACACATGCAACATATAGTCTGTCGGGTAAAACAGATCAAAAGCAAATAGCTGTATATGACCCAGTAAAAAATAAACATGTAATCAGGGCTTGATGTATAACAGAGAGTGGCAGGGCCTTCAGCTGAACAGTGATATGCCATGCTCAATGAGATTTAGCTTTTTTAAAGTACCATGCTGGCCAAATAAAAACAAGACTGTGGGCTATATTCCATATGACAGTGCTGGATAGGTGCTGAGGGAGCTCAACTGGGAGCCAGGTTCTGCAGAGCCCAGTGGGGAGCTCATGGAGAAAGGACTGGATTTCCACATGGGGCTGGAGATACCCTGTCTTGCAACAGGAAGCCGGGAGGCAGAAGCAGAAGCCACTTGGTGTGGCTAAGACAAGGTAGAAGAAGGGGAGCTGGGAGCTGTGGCTACACGTATTATTTAACTCTAAGAGAAACAGAAGAAGTGGAAGAAGATGTTGACAACATGAGAGAGTGACTGGTAGAATTCTGTGTTCTAGAAACATCTTTCTAGCTGTTACGTAGAGCTGATTTTAAAAGGGCGGACAAGGAGACCATTTAGGAGGCTGCTAGGGTAATAGAGGCCAGATGTTTCTGCATGCTCATATTTTTTTTTAATTAAAAAAAGGTATGCTTTTTCTTCTAAATGAATGGAAGAAGGAAGAATGGAGACAATCTTCTGTCTTTTTAAGTTTTTCTCAGTGCGTGAGAATAGCATGTGCCAGAATTTAGTTCTTTGGCTGTTCTGATGATAAATACCAGAGTTCTATTAGTCAGGAGTCTCCAAATGTGAAAGACATATTGAACTGATGAACTTTTACTCCCACTGTCATTTTAAAGAGATGGTATATATGCTGATGAATAAGACACCTCATGACACTTTTTCTTCACACAAAAGATTTTTACTATCCTAGGAAAATGAAAACTTGCTTTTTCACAAGGACAGGAGGAAGAATGTGTGTTCAGTCAGAGAAGCAGGGGCTTGAAAAGTCACCTGCTACCTGTCTCAGGCCATCTCTACCCGGGCTCTATTCTGAGCTGTGCCGAGTACCATCTGCATCCCCCAAAGGGCTCTTGGTGGGAAAGAAAGCCATGATTCCCTGTGAAGAGCCTGGCAGTTTCTCTCCTGCTTGTCCCAATGCCATTGATAGAGGATGGTCATATGGTCCTCAAAATATAATATATACCTTCCAAATGCCATATGTGCCAAAAATTCAAAGACTTTTATGAGTAAATATTTATTTAAGAACCTCCTAAAAACTTGGTAAGATACTACACAGCCATTAAAATGAAGACTATGAATTGGCATGAAAAACAGAATACATTACAAGTCAAAAAATGAAAGTTCAGCATTGGTGGTATAGTGAGCACAGCTGCCTTCAAAAAAAAAAAAAAAAGAAAGTTCAAAATTGTATCTATGATACAGTGGACAGACCCAGTGTGTAGAAAAAGAAGACAGCAGGGACTGTGCAGTTAGGACTCGGAGTGAACTTAGTCTGGTCTCATGGAACAAGTTCTTGGAGCTTTAGCTTTCTGAAACATAAAATGTAATATTATCTAACTTCAAGTTGTTGTGAGAATTAGTAGCAATGATTGGAAAGCATTGAAGCAGTGTCTGGCAATGAGTGGGGCTAAAGCAAAACCATTATAGACTTTCAAACTCATTGTCTCTGTTTTCCAAATGTTCTGCGCAGTAGGTGGTGTTAACAGCATTTTTAGGTGACAAGCGGCACTTCCTGTTGAAGCTGCCTGCACTCCTCAAGCACTGACCCCAGGTTCTCTCTGCCTCTGGGCTAGCACCTAGCACAGGCCTGCCACAGACGGCATGGAACACAGATGCTGCTCAGAGAGTCCAGGGAGTGGGAGACTGAGAGGCCAGTGGTCTGGGTCTTCATTTTGCCTCAGGTGTGTGCCCTTGGACAAGTCATCTAATGCTTCTGGGCTTCTGTTTCCTTATCTACAATCCAGGCATGTGGACTCAATATTTTCCAGTTCTTGGACACTTTATCTTTAAGCCAGACAGTTAAGGACAGATGGTTCAGGAGAATTTTTATTTATTCTAAACTAGAAAATTTTCAAAGGGGGAAGAATCCTAAAGGCCATCTAACCATTCATCTACCCTAGGGCAGCTCTGTCCCTCTACCATTCCAGGCAGATGTGTTCATTCTATTTTTAACTATCTCCAGGAAACTTTCTTCTAACTTCTCATCCTGAGTCCGCAACATTTCGTCTCAGGAATGTGAGAGCTTTGTGAAGAGCAGCATGAGCTTCCCTCCGCTTCAGATTGTTTTGCCAAGTCATCTCTCCAGTGTAGGAGTTGGAGATCAGAAATACTGTGAGGATATGCCAACAAAATCCACATGTCCAATCGATCACCAAGTTTTGCCAATTTATTTCCCATCCTCACCATTCTGTATCGACTAATGCAGGCCCACATTGTCATCCTTTGACAGGCTGACTTCAACAACCTCCAGCCATGACCCCCTAAAAATTACATTTTTTTCTTTATTTGTGGCGTGCCTATGAAGGTGCAGGCATCATCTTAAGCTTGAGGGATGTGGCTGTGAGCAAGATAAATATAGTTCCTGGCCTCACAGAGCTCACAGCCTAGAAGTAGAGATAGGAGGTGGAGGAGTGTGCAACTTAAAAACAAGGAGTTACAATCGATCATATCAAGGGGGCTGTGACACGGTGCAGGTGCTGGGGACAAGTATGGGCTTTGGAGCTGGACAGGCCTGGGTTCAAACCCTGGCTCCTCCATCACCTGATCATGCCTTTGGCACTCTCCGTGGACTCAGTTTCTTCATCTGTAAAATGAGGACATGTTAGCGCCTGCCTTATGGGGTTCTTGTGAGGATGAGATGCCCTGATATCTGTAGAATAGAGCCTGGCATATCATAATAACAGAATACAAATATTTTATTACATGGAGTGATCCAACTCTGAGAAAGATGCTTGTTGAAATCTCCCAGTGCTTCCCCAGGTTGCAGGATAAGGTGGCCTGTGAGATCTCCACCAAGTCTGCTTCTTGGGCACCAGGTCTGCCTTGAAATGTGCCTGAACTGCTTAAAATTTCCAGCTCACACCAGCCATTTGCTCATCTAAGATTCTGCTCTTGCAGGCACCTCTCTGCCTGGAAGGTCCTTTCCCTCTCCCCTAACTCAGTCCTGCTCATTCTTTATAATTCATCTCTGGTGTCACCCTTTCTAGAAAGCTTTCCCTGACCATCTTCCACCCTTCTGGCTTCCCCCCGTCAGCACCCACATTACCTGTGCAGAGCTCAGACCTCCACTAATTATACTGCTGTGTAACTACTGATGACAGGTCTGCTTCCCAGCCATGAGTTCTGAGAGGAGGATGTAACTTTTCACTTGTGTTTGGATTCTCACTGCCTAGGACAGTGCCTGGCACACAGCACACACCTAATAAATGTTTAGGGAGCAACTGAATGCAGATTCATACCAGAAACCTTCCACTATGCTTCCGAGTCACCTATACAGCATTTTGGGCAATACTGGTGCAATCACTTCACTTGGAAGTGGTTGATAAATGTTCCCAAATTTTATTCATTGAACACCATGTAAATGAGCTGTCATGTTCCTTCGCCTACAAAATTACTTGCCAATTACACTGAGATGATCCTGGTGTAATTGCCATGTAAACTGTATCCTGGCTGAGATAGCCCAAATCATCAATTTAACTTTACCCTCTCATCATATGGTACTTACCACATAATTAAATAAATGGTCAGCTACCACCACAATTATATATCTCCCCAACAAAATGAGGTGGTTACATTTGTCACTGATTTATTAGTTATGACAATATGCAACACACCACCACATATACTATCAGAAGCTTCATAAAATGGAAAGCACTATGTGCTCTTGAGAAAGAGGTTCTAAGTTTATGAACAAAGAAATAAGCATTATAAAAACTTTGTTCTCTGTTTTTTTTTTTTGTAAGGGCATTAAGATATGAAGACAAAAATCCTGTTCTTTCTGAAGAAATTTTTGCCCCTGAAATCTCAGATAATAAAAACATCTAGCATTTGAAAGTGAATTTAGCTCCTCAAACAAATTACAACTTCTTTCAAATAGTTGCATTTTTTTGCGGAAGGTATATAAAGTATATATACTGGCATTATTAAGGCTGGCATTCGTTTTTGATAGACTTGCTAATATCTAATGCAAGGATTAGAGAAGTTAGAGAGACCCTGAATATTGATGGTGCCTCTTAGTGACAAAATTTTCATGTTTTTCTGGATGTTGCATCCACACCTGGCACAGGTAATCATATTGACTTCCTAGCACGGCCACATTAGGCCAAATAGATTCACAGAGGTTCTGTCTAAAGGGACCATTTGACTTCCAGAACACACTGCTTCTGAGGCCCTAATTGAAAAAAGAGGTCAATGCTAGCCCAAATATCTCTCTACCCCCTGCGGTGGAATAATTGATGTGCAGCAGCCTCTACAGATGCAGAGTCACTAAGGTGATGGATGGATATAAGTATATTATTCACACGTACATCTGCTAATATACAGGTCCCAGTGCAAACACCAAGACCTAAGAATATTATGTGGATTTAGGACAATCCCTGAAGGACTCTAGTTCCATTAAAAATTTGTTTGGCAGCCTGGGGCAGATCTATTCCAACTCCCACATGCTTCATGCATTTGAGAGGGGGAACCAAACTGCTTTAGAAATAAATTTAATAAATTTTGTAATGTCAAGTCATTAACATCCTGTCTAGTCACAGAGTCTTCATCTTTTGAAATGGTAACGTTAACCTGTGGAATTTTTTTTTAAACTTTCTAATATCTGACTTAACATTTTTACTTTCCTTGTGTTTTCTGCCACAGGGGATGAATTACATCCTGAAAGCAGAAGAAAAATATCCTACTGTTTCTCTCTATAGGCATTTTTCTTGTCACAAATATACCAGACAATACCCAGAAAGTCTGTAACCAGGGTCCATTTTGATTTGGAAATTGTACAGGAAATTCCTGCAGACATTCATGGTTTATAATCTTAGTTATAATTTGCTGCTGTAATGGTTGTAACACTGCTTCTATAAATGTTCGTTTCTTCATCTGGCAGATTTGTTTAGTACTCATTAAGCATGTGCAGGGCAGGGTGTCAAAGGAGACACCAAAAAGACACAAGCCATCTCTCAAGTCAGAGGCAAATCATTCAGGCAGGGAAGCTAGGAAGAAATTCAACCTCTCTAGGGACACCTGAGCAACTCACACCTGTTCTCAGGTCTCCGACGGGTGTGCATGAATCTCCTGAAATGAACAAAGCATCTTCACAAACAACAGGCTTATGTGATCTTCACAACACCTTCAGGAGACATGACAGGCATTTTTCTGGCTAAAGATCTGTTTCAGGCCTGAAACTTTTGTCTTAATATCATTGTTGCCAGGTAAATTGTTTCAAGATTCCAAAATTCCATGTGACACAGCAGATAAGCAAGATCTGCACACAGGTCTACACAAGGAGACAGATGGTGGGTGACACACCCTGGCTCAAGTGAATTAGGTCACCCACTGGCTCTCCACACACAGAGTCCTTCAGTCCATGCAGGAACCCTCGTAGTACAAGGCACTCTGCAAACTTTCTTTCAGCGTTTAGCATACCACCACCCTAAACAGCTCTGATGCTGGGAGGGATTGGGGGCAGGAGGAGAAGGGGACGACAGAGGATGAGATGGCTGGATGATATCACCAACTCGATGGACGTGAGTCTGAGTGAACTCTGGGAGTTGGTGATGGACAGGGAGGCCTGGCGTGCTGCGATTCATGAGGTCACAAAGAGTCGGACACGACTGAGCGACTGAACTGAACTGAACTGAACCCTAAACAGCAAGTGCTAAAATAAATCCAGTTATTCTCTGTCATTCTATTTTAAAATAGTCATCACATCTGAAAGAAAAAGAATAAAGTAATAAATCAGGAAAATGTATAAGTGACAGCAATTTTCAAAATGATGGGATCAAGAGTCCTTAAACTGAGTCAGGCAAAAAGTACATCCCCAGGTACTTTGAACAGTTCAAAGGGAAGACAAGACTATTTGTCTCCCAGATGCACAGAATTAGTTATATGAGCAAAAGGATGTGCCTCCTGTCCCCACTCATCAACCTCAAAATGCCTGCATGCTATAAATCCCCAACAGATCTTTCTTCCACAAGCTACCAAAGGAAGGAATTCAAGGTTGCAAGTTGAGTACCTCAAATCCCTCAAAGAGAAGTGATGCTGCTCCCTACTAAACTCTCAGCTACTTACCTTAAACTTTAAACTGACAGGAATCAAGGGGGACAAGCATATAGAACTTCAAAGCTCCTACAAGGCCACCAGCCCTGCTCCGTGAGGCTGAGCGGGGTGGCGGCCAAACTTGCACAGCTCAGGCTTTTGAAGTCTGTCGACGGTCTCTTATTAACTGAAGCGTACGGGCATGTGGTAGCTGCTGGTCTTGTGAAGCTCAACTTTTTCGGGCCAGAGCTGCCTATCATCTCAGCAGAGGAGGGTAGGCAGGGAGAGGTGGGCACCAGGAAGTGGGAAATGGAAAGCCTGTCATCCCTTAGCTTCAGACAATGAAACATGGAACACAGGCAGACATGCAAGGGCAAGCTAAAGAAAATCAGTTGAATGTGTTTTGGGAAATTTCCTGGCATGACTAAAAACTCTGTGAGAAGTATCATGTTTTTCTTATGATACAGATGAAAAATATGATTTAATTTAAAATGATATAACATAAAGATCTAACTATAAATGCTAAATGCATGAAAACATCTGTATTGAGATTTTGTTAGCCAGTCACATTATTAGTTCGATTCAAACTGCTTTTGTAAGTTCCTAGGGTAATGACACAATAAGGAATAAGGAAAAGTTTTCAGACCATTCTGCACCAATACAAAAGAACTGTCTGCAGGGTTTTGGTGAGTTTGTGCCCCCTTGAGGAAGACACTTCAAATTGCAGGGACCACTTCTAAAATGAACAAGGTTCTGGAAAGTGGGCTTTAAAAACTACCCTTATAAACTCAAATTCAGAGCTACACACACACAAACATGGCCCTATTCACTTTTTAGTAACTGGAGCAAAAGCTTTTCTGAAAACATGGCAGATTCTCATTAGATGGGACCCTGAACTGCTGCTGTTGTTGCTGTCTGTCTATAGCAGCAACTCAGGTAGACTGCAACTCTGCTGTAGACAGACAACAATGGGACAAGGAGGAAACGCTCAGTTGTTGTTACAACAACATGAATGCTCATTGCACTATTATTTGCCAAAGCATCAACAAAGAGGCAGCTTAAATAGCCATAATTATGGGAATGGTTAAGAAAAGTGTCGCAAATCCATACAAATACTAAGGAGCAGCTAAAATGTGCAGTAGATTTTCATGTTCTGACAGAAGGACGTCTGAGATATATTAAGATACAAAAACAATCACTGAACAGTATGCACAATGAGCGAAAAATCTTTACAATGTATGCACTTTTATGTAAAAAGGTCCAGAAAGATATAGAATAAACTGTTTATGTTGGTTATCCAGAAAGTGTAAGGCTTTCTACTTTTAATTTCATGGTCTTTATACAGTTTAAACTTTTCCAGTGAGTATAACTTAGTGTTTTCCTGTAACTAGAGTTCCATAATTTCAACAGCTGTATGAAAGACAGCTTCCTCCCCACTTAAGAAAATGCCCCCAGTAATCGCTGAGTTCTAATAATGTCCCCTCTTTTGCATGTGAATACTTCTGGTAAGGTTCACACTCCCTGACTTCACAAACCCCTAGAATAACCCTGGAGCTTCAATCCCACCCCATACACAGAGAAGCTTTCAGCCAGTTTCCAGACCCTTCAATATACTGAAGTCTTGGTCAGATTTTGTCTGCTGTGGGGCAGCAGGCCTTCCTGCGCTAATCCCAAGGGCATTGGTAGCATCCGGGGAGACTACAGACAAACCAGATGTTGGTAATGAGACTTCTGACCAGACGACAGCATCAAAAAGTGAAGAGATATTTTTCTGCTGACATCTCTTTCTAATCCACCTATCCCCTCTATTCTTATCCATCTGCTGCCTAACCCTGTCCACTTCCTCTCCATTTCTCTCATTGCTCAGACCTCATTTAACCCTCTCACTCAACAACAGCCTCCCTGATCTTAGGCTTGTTCCATCCATGACTAAGGAAGCAAAGTCTCTAGAACATACTGGCCTTTTCAGTACTGGAAACCAAACACGCTTTTGCCAGGGTTAGAGACCTTTTACATACTTATCAGTATGGCCTTCAGGCCTGACTAACCGTGGATTCCTCAAACTACTGAGATATCCATGTTCTTTTAGAACAGAACCCCCAAAATAGTTTCTTTTAAAAACATTTTCTAGTCATGTCAAAAAAAAAGGGACTCATTTCCTTAATATTCACAAAGCTCCCATAAATTCCAAAGCAAAAGGCCAATGACCCAGCAGAAAAGTACGTTACGAATATGAGCATACAGTTCTTAGAAAAGAAATACAAATGACTTCTAAAAATAAAAAGCGGTACTCGACACCACCTAAATACAAGAATAAAAACTAAAATACAATGAGATGACATTTATCAAAGGGACAAAGATCAACCGATCTGATAACATGGTCTAATAGTAAAGATGTGCAGAAACAGGCTTTCTCATGCATTGCTGAGTATAAACTGGCACTATCTCTGTCAAGGACAATTTGACAATACATGAAAAATTTAAATATATATAACCTTTGACCCAGAAGTTTCACATGAAAGGTATTTATTTTAAAGATAAGCCAATACTATGCAAGAGAATGAGTATCCAAGGATATTCACTGAAGTGCTGTTTATAATAGAAAAAGACTGCAAACAACCTATGCTTTCATCAATAAACGACGGCATATTCACAAATGGAACACCGTGCAGCCATCTGAAAGGATGCAGCAGTTATATATCTACTGATTTTGAATTATTGCTAATATAAATTAAGAGAACAAAGTTAATTATACATATGCATTTGTTTTCAAATACCAGGAGTAACTCTGAAAGAATACAAAGAAACAAGGAATAATGGTCACCTCAGGAAGAGAACCGGTAAAGGTGGTGGTGGCTGGGGGGCGTGGGGGTGCACATAGGTGGGAGGCATGCCTTTTTACTCCCTTCCTTTATTTACCTGTAGAATTCTGTGTTCTATCCATGTATTAGTTACTTTAAAAAAAAAAAACAACCCACATTTTAAAAATCTGATACCAGAGTGCCAGTACCAGCACATCCTTCAAATGCTGTGTGTGTATGTGTTAGTCACTCAGTCATGGTACAACTTTTTGTGACCCCATGGACCGTAGCCTGTCAGGCTTCTCTGTCCAGAGAATTCTCCAGGCAAGAATACTGGAGTGGGTAGCCATTCCCTCTTCCAGGGGATCTTCCTGACCCAGGGATCAAACCCAGGTCTCCTGCATTTGCAGGCAGATTCTTTACCATCTGAGTTACCAGGGAAGACCCTCAACTGCTATACTCAAATTCATTTCCTACTATGCCCATTGTTATTCTCTCACTTAATCCATGGACTTATCCAGTTAATTCATAGCAAGCTGAGACTTCCCCCATGGAATTTACAGTTGATTCTTGTCACTATCCTGCTTTAAAATAAAATCAAACCTTCTATGAATCCCCATTACCCACAGAGAAAAGTTCAATCCACTCAAAGGGCATTCAATCTCTTTTACCATCCAGCCCTTACCTGCAAGACACAACATAGCCTCAGCCACACCAAATAGCTCACCCCACCTCCCTCACTTGCCCATAAAATTTCCTCCCACCTCCTCACCTCCCCTCTTTATCCAAGAAATCATATATGGTCTATGAGGTCTACATCAAATTACATCTCTGAGCCTTCCCTACCCTGAGGAAGAGCAATAAAACTTTACACTATGCTCTAAACAGTACTTGGCTTATCTCACAAGAAGTTTACTGCTCAAAATTATATTACATTCATCATTTATGGGCCTATAGATGACTACATTTAATCTATGGTCATCTCCCTTAGATTACAAATCCCTGGAAGAAAGATGTGAAACTCATTCATCATGTATTCCTAACATGTAAATAACTGCCTGGCACACATAGGTGCTTAATATATATGGACTCATCATCATCACCTCCCCCCCACAATGTTTTCTCATTCATCAAACTGAATTAAGAATGTTGTTTTTCCAAGGCTTTTTCTATGTGGTTGGTTAATGTTTGCCCAACCTGACACGGCTCTGCCTGTGCAAATTTATCTCCCAAGTTTAAGCCAGGCCTTTGGGTTTGGCTCTTTTTCCTAATTACTGTGCAGATGTCTGGTGTCAGTTTGACTTTGCCTTCTCCTACTGGATACTCTGGCTATAGGTTTAAAAAACAAAAAAAACAATTTCTGCTTTGTTTTCCTGCAATTGGCTGCATATGATGTGGTGCCATTTGGTGAGTTAGGCATGGATAAACACTATCGAGGAAATGAAAGTTGTCTTTTCAGCAAATAGACATGGACTGTAATCTCTGAGGAAAAAATTGCTGTCCTGCTCTCCTACTTTGCTTCTCAGCAGTCGAACTGAAGATAATAAAAATCCTTTTGAAGGGAAAAACTATTTATGATACTTCTACTTAAATGTAGTTTTGGGTGACTTTTGCTTCTTTAGACAATAAAAATGGTGATAAGAGAAATGACCTAAGTGTCTACCATCAGGTGAATGGATAAACAAATTGTATTGTATCTACACAAAGGAATACTATTCAGCAATAAAAATGAACAATTAAAACATACAAAATCAAAGTAAGTATGCTGGGTGATCTCTTCAAGAAAATTAGAGATACCAAGAGAACATTTCATGCAAAGATGGGCTTGATAAAGGACAGAAATGGTATGGACCTAACAGAAGCAGAAGATATGAAGAAGAGATGGCAAGAATACACAGAAGAATTGTACAAAAAGGATCTTCACTACTCAGATAATCACAATGGTGTGATCACTCACCTAGAGTCAGACATCCTGGAATGTGAAGTCAAGTGGGCCTTAGAAAGCATCACTACGAACAAAGCTAGTGGAGGTAATGGCATTCCAGTGGAGCTATTTCAAATCCTGAAAGATGATGCTCTGAAAGTGCTGTACTCAATATGCCAACAAATTTGGAAAAGTCAGCAGTGGCCACAGGACTGGGAAAGGTCAATTTTCATTCCAATCCCAAAGAAAGGCAATGCCAAAGAATGCTCCAACTACTGCACAATTGCACTCATCTCACACACTAGTAAAGTAATGCTCAAAATTCTCCAAGCCAGGCTTTAGCAATACATGAACCGTGAACATCCACATGTTCAAGCTAGCTTTAGAAAAGGCAGAGGAACCAGAGATCAAATTGTCAACATCTGCTGGATCATGGAAAAAGCCAGAGAGTTCCAGAAAAACATCTATTTCTGCTTTATGACTACACCAAAGCCTTTGACTGTGTAGATCACAATAAACTGTGGAAAATTCTGAAAGAGATGGGAATACCAGACCACCTGACCTGCCTCTTGAGAAATCTGTATGCAGGTCAGGAAGCAACAGTTAGAACTGGACATGGAACAACAGACTAGTTCCAAATAGGAAAAGGAGTACGTCAAGGCTGTATATTGTCACCCTGTTTATTTAACTTGTATGCAGAGTACATCATGAGAAACGCTGGGCTGGAAGAAGCACAAGCTGGAATCAAGATTGCTGAGAGAACTATCAATAACCTCAGATAGGCAGTTGACACCACCCTTATGGCAGAAAGTGAAGAGGAACTATAAAGCCTCTTGATGAAAGTGAAAGAGGAGCGTGAAAAAGTTGGCTTAAAGCTCAACATTCAGAAAGCGAAGATCATGGCATCTGGTCCCATCACTTCATGGGAAATAGATGGAGAAACAGTGGAAACAGTGTCAGACTTTATTTTGGGGGGCTCCAAAATTACTGCAGATGGTGACTGAAGCTGTGAAATTAAAAGACACTTACTCCTTGGAAGGAAAGTTATGACCAACCTAGATAGCATATTCAAAAGCAGAGACATTACTTTGCCGACAAAGGTCTGTCTAGTCAAGGCTATGTTTTTTCCAGTAGTCATGAATGGATGTGAGAGTTGGACTGTGAAGAAAGCTGAGCGCCGAAGAATTGATGCTTTTGAACTGTGGTGCTGGAGAAGATTCTTGAGAGTCCCTTGGACTGCAAGAAGATCCAACCAGTCCATTCTAAAGGAGATCAGTCCTGGGTGTTCATTGGAAGGACTGATGCTGAAGCTGCAACTCCAATACTTTGGCCACCTCATGCAAAGAGTTGACTCATTAGAAAAGACCCTGAAATTGGGAGGGATTGGGGGCACGAGGAGAAGGGGACGACAGAAGATGATATGGCTGGATGGCATCATCAACTCGATGCACATAAGTTTGGGTAAACTCCGGGAGTTGGTGATGGACAGGGAGGTTTGGTGCGCTGCGATTCATGAGGTCGCAAAGAGTCGGACACGACTGAGTGATTGAACTGAACTGACTGATGCTGGGTGAAAGAAATCAGACCAAAAAAGGAAAAAAAAGAGAGAGAGAGAACATATAGCTTGAGTGCACTTATGCAAAATTCTAGAAAGTACAAACTAAACTAAAGGCTCATGACTACTTAGGGATGAAGAAAATCTGAGAGGGCAGGGAGGGAGCAATTACAAAGGGGCAGAAGGAAGCTTTTGGAAGTGATAGATATGCTGCCTGTCTTGATTGTAGTGACAGTTTCATGGGTGTATACATTTGTCAATTTGTCAAAACTTGTAAAATGTTTGAATATATGTAATTTAGTATGTCAAAATTATACCTCAATGAAGCTGTTTAAAAAAATGGACAGAGGTGAAGAAGGAGGAAATCCATTCAAGAACACATGTATACAGTGCTACTGTAAAAGTAGTGTTTAAAGAGGGTCATCCAATGTGCTCAATATTTGCAAAATACCTTTCCAGACTGACATTTTCCTGAAAATGTCATTTTCTAAAAAGACATGAATTGTATTTTTGAAGGAGCAGCCAGGTTGCAAGCAGATGATTAATTATCATGGAAAATCATTGATGTATCATTGCAATTTCACAGTATTTCTTACAGTTAGAATAAAGCTCCTTCATATCTCTCATAAAGGTATTGTAAAGCTTTAATTGATTTGTGTTGGTAAAAACCCTTGGTTACTGTCATGGAAAATAATTGAATTAAGTATCAAAATATAAACGTACAACTTTTTTATTGTTTATTTGCTTTTCTTTATAATAAATGTTGCAGGGTGCCAACTATTCTATCACATTATTAAATCAGGGAAGACATGGGACCCAGAGGCTTTCACATCTGTTGGTTTAACATTAAATTATAGACTCTACAGAGATGTTCATCATGTAGCTAACTCCACATACTAGATACTCTTGAAAATACCTCTTGCCCACTCATTAAGAAGCAGCAAAGACTTATACAGGGTGAACTAAGAAATATAAATCTCTAGGCTTAGTTGTACACTTTCTTTATGGAAAGGTAGATTTTTTTTTTCACCTACTTTTGAGAAGAATAACAATATTAACTCAGCACTATAGTAAAAAAATAATAATAAAAAATATAAATGACAATATTGCTCAGGAGCTATGTAGATAGACATTGTGCTCAGAGAGACAGAGTAACGCAGAGTTTGCATGAAAGATGTTTAAATGACAGGCTGTATCTAGATTAACTAACACAGCATGCAGTAAAACGGTGACTCAGTAACTGTCTTTTAGCATCACTCAATGGCAATCCATACACACTAGGTCTTCAGCAACTGTTAAAACAAAATTACTCCTAATTTCAGTTCCTAAGATTGTGATTTAACAACAGTGAACAAATCTGAGATTATAGTCCCTCACTATTTGCAAAGCAGAGGTAATGAAGATGTTCCTATGTTATCTCTTGAAACTAATACAGACATGGTAGTAGAGAAAATTCATTCAAAAAAGTGTTGATCATTGGGTGGAAACAAGGTTATTCTTTAAGAGATAGACAGACATTTTAAGAAGAGCTGTTTGCTGTGGACCTAACGTAGAATCCATAGCAAAGAGAATAATAGTTTCTATATTTTAGGCGGGAATGTCATTATGAAGCCGGTACTGGATACCTGCAATTCATTATGGTCTGTAAAGAGCTCTGCAATTTACAAGACCAGAATCCAGAGGACACAGGCCGCTTGTGGCAATTTAAATTCAAATGTAAATTCATTAGAATTAACAATTCATTTCCTCAGTTACTCTAGCCACATTTCAAGTGCTCAGTAGATAGGTGTGGTTAGTGGCTCCCACAATGGACGTTCAATATTGAATATTCCATCATCACAGAAAGTTCCAGTGGATGGTGTTGGGCTAGAATGAGACAGGGGCCAACACAGGGGTGTTAGGTGAATAATTCTGCAATATGGATTTGAGAAGAGGAGTACATATTGCTTAAAAAGAGGTCAGGTCATTCAGCTCCCAAAGAGAGGAGAGACCTTGGTTCATATTTTCCTTGCCTGGCTTTCAATAAATAACCTAGAGTTAAAGTGCCGTTTGTGTCCTCATGCCCTCTGGGACCTCAAAAACGAAATTTGTGTTTTCCATAAAATATTAAATCAAGAGAAATTAAGACAGCACATTTAATGTGAAATAAAGTTCATATACTCCTGTTTAAACACAGATTAGAATTTCTGTCAGAACAATGCCAGTGAAAAGTTGACATCCTAATTAATACAATTTACATTATAAAGCAGTGAATATCTTTATCTTGCTATTACGAAATGCCCTCTTTAAAAAAAAAATCAAGGCTCTACTCAACAGGGATTTGAATACTAAGGGTAGTATTCAAAAGCCCATGTACAAGAGAGGCAGTTAGGGTCAGTGGCATTTTTACACATCAACCCAGGTCTCTAAAAATGGAAACAATATACTCAGCCTCTACCACACAGTTTTGTGAGTTTAAAAAAAAATTATCCACAGGATATTTACATGTAGCAATAGGATTTTGAGGCTGTTCTTCCTGCTTTTCTTGCAATGATATAAATCACACTGCAAAACACAAACACTGAAGAACTAAAAAACATCCCTGCTCTCTCTCCCCTCTTCTTCCCTTCTCTCTCCTTTCTCTCTCTCCTCCATGCACTTAATATCACAGGGAGTGGTTCCAGAACCCTGTGAACTCACATATATGCAGGACTCCCACGCAATGTTTATTCAATCCAAATTCTGAGTGTGTGAGAGGGGCAGAGAATCAGCCCCACAGCTGGGTACCCAAGAATTCGTGTTCATTGCCTTTGTCAATTTTATGCTATCGGTGAAAGGAATAAAGATGAGATCCTGAAAGCTTGAATTTTCATTTCCTCTGACAATGTGCTTTTTCTTCATGCTTTATCACACTCCACTACTTGGTTTCCACCCCTTCATAATTGATATCGGCCATTTGAAGCATTCAGTAAAAACCTCATGAGGTTCATCAAATGTCCCCCAGTCTATAATTCTTGCTCCTAACATATTCAGAAGCATATTCATCCAAGTGTTTTCTACTTTCTCTCCATGGCTTTCCTTGTGCACAGGGACAAGAGTAATGACAGTTGTATTAATTATATGCTGAAAAACCCACATAGCAGCAAAAATGATGGAGATCATCATTTTAAATATTTTATTAAAATAACCCAGTGTAGAACAGATAAAGTAGACCCTCTTGATAATGAGAGGTTCATTAATTTTATAAGAATTCTAGAAAGCTTAGAATGGTCATCAAAATGACCTTTCATTTATTTTTTTAAGAAGAAAAACTTCAGTTATCACTTTAAGAGAGCAAGGGTCTAGTAAAATTTTCTAAGATATTTTAAAAAATAATTACTTACCTTTTTGGGAAAAGTTTTTAAAAAACAGCTTTAAATATGGAGAATTTAGATTTCATAGCATTACTTGAAATGCCTGTAAATTTTCAGCTTCTGTAATTTACCCCATTAAAACTTGGTTTATTAGCATATAATGACTTCTGATAAGTAAAATCTACATTCTCCATAAACAAACAAGGACCACATTAAAATTCTTCCCTAACTAACATTAAGAGCAACATAGTCTTGTTTACCAAGTGTGTCTCCAGGTACAGTTTTAGGCCATCCGTCTCTGCTTTAGGAGGTGTCCAATTTTCAGTGGTTTCCATGGCTTCATTTAACCATTGAATAAATTCATCCAGTTTGTTTACAAACCCCTTGTGACAGAAAAGGGGGGGAAAGAACAAGAAAAGCGTGTTAATAGGTTATTTTTTAAAGCCAATCTTAAAAATTCCACACCTCATCGATGGTAAAACTGATACCACTGCAGCCCCATCCTATGTCCACACTGTACAACAAAATTCCCACCATTCCTGCCACTGAAATCTATTAAAATGGAAAGAAACTGTTCATGATACCACTATGGTTTTTTCCCTAGGAAAGATTTTGCCTTTTTTTTTTTTTTTTAGGATTTTAGACTGGACTGCAGGATGTCATTGGAAAGGTGACCCTCAAATCATCAAAACATTTCTGGGTATCTGACAAGAGCCCCCTCACCAAAAAATCAGGTCAAGTCTGCTAGGAACCTAGCTTTGGGGGATAAAGTAAAGATGGCATTCTTTACTGAGAAGCCCGAGGAGTTGAGGTGCCTTAACTGAAAGAGAAATCTATTTTTAAATCACATAAGTGTTTTAAGGGACTTGGATGAGTTCTACTGACAGCTCAAATGTCTGTGATTGAGTCTGGGTTCTAAGAAACTAAAAAAGGTACATGACCAAGGAACAAATGTAAACGCCTAACTCTGGGTGTGTCTTGGACATTAAAAAAAAAAAAAATTTCTTGGCTAAGAAGCACAATTCACAATAACTTTGCAAATTTTCAAATAGTGGTTACAAAAATTTATTGTCCATTTAAAAGAACACATCTGTGGAAACGGAAAATATTTTGAAAAAATGAAAGCCCAGCTCTGAATCTTAAGGGAAGGAAATAGGGCTGGCCACCAGCTTGCCATGGCTGGGTGAACAGCACCACCTGGAGGTCGAAAGGAGGAAGGACAGGCTTCTGTATTTGAACTCATGAGATAGCTTGGGATGCTAGTTCTCTATTGAACTTAACCTGTTCTTCAGAGTTACCTTTTGATTATCTTTGATTAATATTTTAATACTTAACTGGTGAGTTAACTTGCAATAAAAATCTAAGCACTCCTCATTATCAGGGGGGATTTTAGCTTTCCACCTTCACTCCTACTCATGTGTAGCCATAAGAATATAAACAGAAATTATGAAGGCAAGTGATACTGAAGTCCATCTGATTTCTGAGGCTTTTGTCACCTGCTATTTCTCCACCTCTCTGAGCCTGTTTCTCTGTGGTGTGTCAACCAGTGTTCTGTGAAGTGGATAGATCTATTCTTGTATCATGAGAGGATATTCTTAGAGAAACCAAATAGGCTCCACTCTGTACACTGAGCTATGCGACGTACAGGAGAATTCACATTTGGATGCAGAAAAACGAATATTTGATGTTCATCTTCAGAAGCTCTGCTAGAATCTTCATGGTGTGAATGAAGGAAAATGAGGCTGACATAAGTAATAACATGAGAAAATGAGGAAAAAATGCAAAATTTTACTTATTTTGTAATATAAATCAAATCCTAGTAAAATAGATACTGGTCTTTCATTCATTCTTTTTAAACTTCTATGTATTTATTTCTGTCTGCGCTGGGTCTTCATTGCCGCTGCACAGGCTTTCTCTAGTTGTGGCCAGAAGGGGCTACTCTCTGGTTGTGGGGCATGAACTTCTCGTCTCAGTGGCTTCTCTTCTTACAGAGCATGGGCTCTAGAGTGAGGGCTCAGGAGCTGCGAAGCACGGGCTTAGTTGCTCCACGCCACGTGGGATCTTCCTGGACTAGGGATTGAACATGTATCCCCTACACTGGCTGGAGGACTCTTAAGCACTGGACCACCAGGGAAGCCCCTTATTCATTCTTTTAACAAATATTTATTAAGCAGCTGCTTTGTGTGAAGCACACTGCTGGACAGTACTGGGAACAAAAAGGTAAATATCAGTGAAGCAAAAATATCAGCAGAACATAAAGCATGTCTAAGCACTGGCTTACTGAGTTCTGGTCATTTCAATCAGTAAAAAAAGTTAAACCATCAATAGACTTGAGACATGTACCTGAACTTTTTTGTGAAACTTATTCTGCCTGTATCAGAATTCTGTCTGTACCTAAGTTTGTTTCTGTTCTTAGTATTTGACCTGCCTGTTTCTCTAATACTCTGAGTTTATGCATATTTACTTGGAAAGTCAAAGGCGACTATAAAAATCAGATTTTCTTCATAACACAAGTCAATGCTGCGCTATACAAAAAGCACATTTTACACACGTTCACCTCACTGCTACTGAGTTACAAGCCTTTGAAAGGCCACATTTTAGTTTTCCTCAAACTCCTGAATCTCATCTATTCCATTTGTCTCTCTTGTCATTTTCTACCACCACTTACCTTATTGTTCCTTTTTGCCCCTTCTTCTGTTATCTTTCTCTGCCTCTCTGCCAAGCACCCCAGGGCACACTGAGAGTGACCCAGTCCACAGGCACCAGTCCTCCCGGGGCACCCCCTTAACTGCCTCCTTATGGGTGTATTCCTTGCTATATTCATATCTGATACATGTTCTGAGAGTCTGATAACTGAAGCCAAGCCAGGATTCCACCTGCAGAAGAAACCTTGGTCATCCAACTTGGGAGAAAATGGAACAGCCGTTAGCCTGTTCTCACCAGTTAACAGCGCACTTCCCACTTTCAAATCACCTTCTGGAGTAATCAAATTATTTACATTTTGAAAGTTCCTTAATGAGATGCTTTTAAAGAATCTTACTTTGAAACTTTCTAATGCATAAATTTTTTTAAAGGCTAAGAAGCACAGGTAAAGTATATAAAAATGTACACTTACAAGTTTGTGTAAAATAATTTGTTAAAGCCCTCAGTTAACATACATTCGAAGATTTTATTTGCAAGGAAAATAAAAGGTTGAGTCTTGCAAACAGCTACACTTATGACAGGTTAAAAATACCCATTATTAATCCTCCTACACTATTGGTGGGTAAACAGGTACAGCCACTATGGAAAACAGTGTCGAGTTTCCCTTTGAAAGCTAAAAATAGAGCTACCATATGATCCAGCAATCCCACTCCCAGGCATATATCCATGAAAAAAGAAAACTCTAATTTGAAAAGATGCATGTACCCCAATGTTCATAGCAGCACTATTTACAATAGCCAAGACATGGAAGCAATCTAAGTATCCATTGACAGCTGAATAGATAAAGTGGTGTGGTGTATATATATATGGAATACCTCTCAGCCACAAAAAGTATGGCATATTGTCATTTGCAGCAACATGGATGAACCTAGAGATTATCACAGTAAGTAAGGTAAACCAGACAAAGAAATAGTATATAATATCACTTATACATGAAATCTAAAAAATAGCACAAATGAGTCTATTTACAAAACAGAAACAGATTCACAGACATAGGAAGCTAATTTATGGTCACCAAAGAGGAAAGTGATGGGGGGAGATAAAGTGGGGAAAGGAGGGAGAAATTAGGAGTACAGGATTAAAAAATGTATGCTATCACATATAAGATTGATAAATAATAAGGATTTTCTGTATAGCACAAGGAACTATATTCAACATCCTATAATATCCTATAATGAAAAATATTCTGGAAAAATATATATCTGAATCACTTTGTTGTAAACCTAGAACTAACACAATATGGTAAACCAACTATATTCCGATTTTATAAAGAATACTCACTATTTCTTTTATTTTCCTGTCTATTTCTCTTCTGTGACAAACCTAGTCTGATTAACTAGAAACTGTGGGGGTGATTACTGTTGCTCTAGGACAGAAACAGAGCTTTCCTTGCGGCAGACAGGGGACCGGGAAACAGCAATGCAGTAGGGAATAAGACATGGTCCCCCTGCCTTGTGTTGTTAAAGGTCTAGGGGTAATTTTTTTTAATAGAATTACATGATTTTTAGAACAAATTGAAATTGAAAACTATTTCAGTAGAAGGGGAAAGGGGTATAAAATAGGAAGCAGATATTTGTGTTGTCAACACACATCTGTGAAGTGGTGCTGATTATGGTCATTTTACAGATGAGGAAACTGAGGGTCAAAGAAGGTGGGTGCCTAGCCTAGAGGCAGAGCTGGAATCTGAATCCACATCCCATTCCAGAGTCTGTTCCTCTCACGCACAGCGCCCTCTAGAAACAGTGCTCCGAGAGACATATTACCAGACCCAGATGGAGAAGAAACATTTGTTCCCACTCTCACATTCTTAGCACTGAGATTAAAACTCTCAAAAGAGTCTCTCCCCTTCACATTCAGTATTTTCTATTAATTTTTCTGAAAGAGGATCTCTGATGAGAGCAGGGACTTTAAAAAATCCTTTTTTTTAAGCAAGCAAAAATCGCCATAAATTTTATTTTTATAGAAAATTTAAACCAAAATTTTATCTCTAATTTATAGAAAATTTAAACCAAAATTTTAAGGCAGCACATGCTTAAGCAAGCCCATCCTATCAGTGCCTCAATTACAGATGAGTTTGACTCAGTTCAATCAGAGAGGAGATAGCTCTTAGTCCTCAGGAGGTAGTTTAACCAGTGAGCTGAGCTGCTAATGTCCTCTTGGTGTTTACTATTTGGATATGTGTGAACATGTGTTCATCCAGAGAAGGATGCACATTTCTTGGTGGACACAGAAATCAAGTGTGTTGTCTGACCTAGCCCAGATCAGGTTAACTGCCTTCAGAGAGGGACACGCTGAAGAGCATCAGGAAGTGAACTATTTTCATTGTATTTTTGAAACTAGAAAAGGTCAGCCTCTGCTGTTGAAACTTTTTAAACCATTCAAGAGTATTTACCCCTTTCTTAGTGTTCCAAGGATTCCATCCTTAGTGTTAAAGGATTCCATGAATGACCTTATCTGAACAATGTTAGCTGAAACAATAAGTAATCCTCATATAGCACTCACTAAGCCTGGCATGCTACAGTCCATGGGTTGCGAAAGGTTGGACACAGCTTGGCTTCTGAACAAAAACAAACATGCCAGGACGATTTAAAAGCAATATACAATAGATCATCAAGCCAGACTTTAAAATATATTTTCTCTTGAAATCTTCACATAAGCCCCGAATCAATGTCCCCATTCCTATCTTATCAATGCAGAAACTGAATTTCAGAGGCACCAAGTAGGGTCATAAAGACCCTGTGAGGTGGGTACTATTGTCGCCCCCATTTTACAAATGAGAAGACTGAGGCCCTGAGAAGTAAGGAGACATGCCCAATGCCATGTGGCTAGAAGGTGGTGGACTCAGCACCTGAATCCAGAGAGCCCAGCTGGCACCATGTGAAATCATGAAAGGCCAGCTGATCTAACGATTTGCGTTAAGTCCCTGGCAGAAATTAGAACTTGAAAAACATTTAAATGAGGATTAATCATGATGACAGGAGAAGGTATATTAAAAGGCGGGGGGAGGAGGAACATGCTTATCATGAACCAGTGCAGATAATATTAAGAGAACAGCTGTTACAACCAGACAAACTGAACTTGATTCCAGGCTCCATCCATCTCTTACTAATAGTATAAACTAAACGAGCTACGTGGTGCCTCTGAAATTCAGTTTCTTCATTGGTAAGGTAGGAATGGGGATATCCATTAGGGGTTTATGTGAAGATTTCAAGAGAAATATATATTTTAAAGTCTGGCTTGATAAACAATTTTTAAAAACCATTTCTAATGGTTCCAATTTGATCTTTTATGTCATTCACTCAAAACATTTTGATTATTCACTAAGCATACAGCATTTTGCTGGGTGTCACAGGGAAGATGGAGAGGAAAGTCCCCCCACAGTCATAATATGAGAGGTGGCACCAACTGCTCTGGGCATGCAGAGGGGGTCCTAACTTGGCTCAGGTCATCGCATGAGGTGATGTGGCAGGGGCAGCATCTGAATCTGCAGGTGAGCAAAGATTTCCCTACTTCTTATTCCACCTACAGGTCCTGAAGGGATCGTGCTTCTCTATTTAAACAGCACACACTTTAAGGATAATCTGGCTTCATTTTTCAAACCAGGACAAATGCTTTGGAGCCAGTCTTTACCAATTACCACTGGAGCAATTACCAATGAGTAATTGCAATCCTCTTACCTTACCCAAAAGGAAGCTTTATTTAGGTTCTGGCAGCTGGTGAAATTAGAACTCCACTTATAAGCAAAATTATGCATTGAGATTTAATATGTGTATCTACCAACATATGGGACTTCCCTGGTAGCTCAAGCTGGTAAAGAATCCTCCTACAATGCAGGAGGGAAGATCCCCTGGAGAAAGGATAGGCTACCCAGTATTCTTGGGCTTCCCTGGGGCTCAGACTGTAAAGAATCCGCCCACAATGCGGGAGACCTGACTTTGATCCCTGGTTGGGAAGATCCCCTGGAGGAGGGTATGGCAACCCACTCCAGTATTCTTGCCTGGAGAATCCTCATGGACAGAGAAGCTTGGAGGGCTAAAGTCCATGGAGTCGCAAGGAGTCGGACACAACTGAGTGACTAAGCACAGCACCAAGATATGGGCTTCCCAGGTGGCACTAGCAGTAAAGAACCCACCTGCCAATGCAGGAGACATAAGAGATGCAGGTTTGACCCCTGGATCAGGAAGATGCCCTGGAGGAGGGCATGGCAACCCACCTCAGCATTCTTGCCTGGAGAATCCCATGGACAGAAGAGCCTGACAGTCTACAGTCCATAGGGTCACAAAGAGTCGGACACGACTGAAGTAACTTCACACACACGCTACCAACATATATATTTAGCCTTCCATTTTTACTTATATACCTAATTCTTATATGAAATGACTAATATAGCTTTTTTTACACAATAGCTTTCAAATGCAATTCATCTTTCCCAACGACATATCTGTGTATGTAATGTGCTACCAAGACACGGAGGCTCAAGATCAAATGAAAGGGAATTAAAAGTGATACTTTGAACTCTACCAACTTACACATTTACCCACATTCCTACCTATCAAATCCAACACAGTACAAGTAATTGACAGAGGGGAGGATATGGTATGTGCTTTTAGAAGAAAGATTGAAGAGAAAATGAAATGCTTTAAGGCAGTTTTAACTCTGTTGCCATAAGAAAACTCAAATACTGAAATGTTTTATGAAATATTTAGCTTCTCTTCTAAAGGTTGAATGAAATGTCTTTAGAATTTGAAAATATTCCTAATATAACTATCCCAGAATAAAAGCTGTCAGTTGGAAAGAGAATAAAAAGGGCAAAGAATGGTATTATTTTAAACTGCCCAGGTGAGATGTCTTATTCTGAACTCAGTATCATGTGAGTATGATAAACTGAGCTGAATCTGTAATTCCTTCAAATACAAATGACAGTGGTTTCCACTGGGAAAAGAAGAGCCCAGAAAGACCCCTGACTCTTATAATGGGAAAGGCTTTCCTCCAATATCCAAAGGCTTTGACTTCAGTTACTCCCTGTTGTTTAGTTCCTAAGACATGTCTGACTCTGTGACCCCCATGGGCTGTAGCCCACCAGGGTCTTCTGTCCATGGGATTTTCCAAGTAAGAATACTGGAGTGGGTCAGTTATTCCCTACTTATTTATAAAAAGAAATGGTCAACAATGTTAAGGGCAAAACAAGTTTGGAATGCACATCATCAAAGTCTAATAAAGATAGGAATGAATAAAAGAAATAGGAATAAACTGGAACTCATGATAAGTTAATATTAACTGAGTACCTATTATGTGCCAGGCACTTTTGTATTATACTTACAACTACTCTATGCTGTAAGGGTCCCACACTCTCCATTTTACAGAGAACATTGATGCACAGACAAATGCTTACAACTGTCAGGAGTGAAGCTGGAGACCCTCCCGCAGAGCTGTGCTCACTGACTCTGTGTGACACATTGTCTCCAGCACCCTCAACGTTCCAGAGGCACTGGATCAGCAGATCAGGCCATCTTTATCTGCCTCCGAATCCCAAACAAGGACCTAGGTTGCTCTCACTTTAGAATTTAGGATTATGATTGTTTAATGGTTTACTTGTAGGCTTTTTATATCCAGCGTTATAAATAACAGTACTTAACATTTGGGTGCTGACTATCTACCAACTATTCTTCTGATAACTTGTGTAGTCACTTAATCTTCACAAACGTCTCTATTGTACAGATGAGGAGGCTGAAGCATAGAGGAGTTATGTAATTTATTCAAGGTCATAAAGCCATTAAATAGCTATTAAGTAGTTTTGTTCCAGGGTCCAAGCTCTAAACCACAAAGCCACAGTCTTTGTAAGCAGACTTACCCTCATGGGGTTCACAGAGAGAAAAACAAAGGACATAAACATTAACTGTGGTCCATTCTTGCTATCGAGCCTCTGTGAGAACCACTGTCCATGCCGCAAGACTTCAACGTTCCCATCACCGCCGCCTGTGTTGTAGATAATTCTCCCTTCTCTACACTATTTTCTGTCCTCCTTTGCTCCTTTTTTTAGGAAAGGGCTAATCTTTTATTGACATTAGATGAACATTTACTATTATACAAAATCTTATAAATATTACTTGGAAATATATAACAAAAATATAGGCACTATATAGACAGGTTATATAGACAAGAGCTCCCATATAAACTTTCTATAGAAGATATATAAACATTATATAGAAAAGGGGAAATATTTACTGAGATTAGATGAACATTTTCCTTAGCAACAATTTTTGTTCATTTTTATATTATATTTTTATTATAATATTATATTAAAGTATAGCTGCTTTACAATGTTGACTGGTGTTTCTCTTTTGCCTTTTCCTTCTCTTTCCTCTACTCCTTGCCCCTCCCCTCTCTTGTTCTTCATTTTTCTCTCCCTTTTTCACTCCTCTCTTCCTTCTTCTCCTCCTCCTTCTTCCTTGTCATTCCTTCTCTCTCCTGCAGCTCAAAGTCTCCCCAAACCATGTTGCGGCTAATCAATCACTTTTAATAAACATTTCCCCATATGTTCATACAATTTTTAATGAAAAGGGCAGTTTCCTCAACACTGAACACAGAGCTGAAATGATATAATCCTATGTTTAGATGGGAATACTTTCCTGAATAGTAAAACCTCCTTGTAAATCTAATAACTGGAACAAGGATGCATGTAGCTAGATGGGGGTGCTTTTAGATGATAAAATTTTTCAAAAGATTATCTATGACTGTTTAAATAGCCTAAATTTTATCTAAAGAATATACAGTTCTTTACTAATAACAAAGTTATTGCTTTAGAAAAAAATGGAATTCAGTGTAGAGAGTTTATCACACTGTATGAGCAAGAAACAGCCAACTTTTTACCAGAGAACTTCAGAGCAGTGAGTCAGTTAAGGGTAACAATGCAGCCACTGTACTATCAGTGGAGCCAAGAAGATAGAAAATAGCACTATCTAAATACATCTGCTTGCAAAGAACAAGAGTTCCATGCACATTAGAAGTACAGACCCAGTCTTCAAAAGCCCCTCAGATCCCAGGTAGTTCAATGTCTTACAGGTAAGGAAACTGAGGCTCAGAAAGGTCAACTACTTGACTAGTAACAGACCAGCAGGCAGCTGAGGCAGAAGGACTCGAGTATTGTGTCCTCAGGTACAGAGCTCTAATATTGTCCATTTTTAAGTTTTCATGAATGTCTTATGGAGTAAAAAATTCTAGAATTAAAACAAAGACAGAATTAGAGTTTTAAAGAGTAATGTAGAATTCCAGAGTTCTGTTGGCTTAGCTAATTGGGTATGCCATCTGATTGGGTGGCCTTAGGCCAGATGAAAAACAATAGAGGACACTGAGAGGAGCCAAGAACACTCTTGGCAGATAAAATCCAATAGAGAACTACTCATTATGAGAAAAAGTAGCTGAGCATGGCTAATGTTCTGGAGGCAAACAGGGAAACTGAGAAGTGAGGTTGTAAAGAGTCTAAGCCAAGAGCCGGGCATATACACTGCACTCTCAAGTTGGGGCTTGATCCTAAGAACAATGAGGGTGTCACTGCAGTTCTGCAGCAGAAGAGAGAGAATCTGATCAGCATCTTAGAAGACTCACTCTGACTCCAGTGTGGAGAGTGGATTGGCAGGTGTTAGGCTGAGATCAGAAAAGCCAGTTGAAAGGCTACTACCCTAACTCCTGTGAGGGCTAGACTGAGGCAGAAGTAGTGGGCATGGAGGGAACATACAAGATTGCAGAGAGAGAAGTTACCACAGACAGGAACAGTTGAATTTGATAGATAAAAAATTTGGAAAATCTGTTAGAATCTGATATGACTTCTAGATTTCAATTTTGGTTGGAGTTACTATTCTCTGAAAGAAGCAGGAAGATATTCAGAAGGAAGAAGTCATTTTACATGGTCTTAGATAGCATGTGAGGGGTAAGGAACAAGATCTAGGTTAGAGAAAGCAACCTACAGGTAGTACTGGAGACCACGGGCAGGAATGAGAACCCAGAAACAGTGTGGAGGGACATATCTACTGGGCATCTTCTACAGACTGAGGCCCCACAGTGCAATGCTCTTAATTTTATTCACCCCAGTCCCTCATTACGTGTCTGCTTCAGTGGTTCTTGACACTGTCTGTGTCCCCAAATCAACTGTAAAATACACCAGATTCAGAGAAAGGAAATCTTCCTCAAAGTCCATCAAGGCTACAAAGATAAACAGCCAACAGCTGAGACGCACTGGGAACATACTCAGGTTGTTCTTGGTGGGAAAAAAAGTACTTGCTGCCCTTTTGTGACAAGCTATAAAAATCCAGTATTAACCAGAAAACAGGATGCGCTAATAGGAAGCACCAGACCACCTCACCTGCCTCCTAAGAAATCTATATGCAGGTCAAGAAGCAACAGTTAGAACTGGACATCGAACAACAGACTGGTTCCAATCAGGAAAGGAGTACATCAAGGTTATATATTGTCACCCTGTTTATTTAACTTATATGCAGTGGCTGAGTGGGTGCAGGAGGGCCTAGAGGAGCCATCCCATGTTGAAGGTCAGGAAGGGCAGCGGGAAATACCCCTCATCCAAGGTAAGGAGCAGTGGCTGCGCTTTGCTGGAGCAGCCGTGAAGAGATACCCCACGCCCAAGGTAAGAGAAACCCAAGTAAGATGGTAGGTGCTGCAAGAGGGCATCAGAGGGCAGACACACTGAAACCATACTCATAGAAAACTAGTCAATCTAATCATACTAGGACCACAGCCTTGTCTAACTCAATGAAACTAAGCCATGCCCGTGGGGCAACCCAAGACGGGAGGGTCATGGTGGAGAGGTCTGACAGAATGTGGTACACTGGAGAAGGGAATGGCAAACCACTTCAGTATTCTTGCCTTGAGAATCCCATGAACAGTAATGAAAAGGCAAAATGATAGGATACTGAAAGAGGAACTCCCCAGGTCAGTAGGTTTCCAATATGTTACTGGAGATCAGTGGAGAAATAACTCCAGAAAGAATGAAGGGATGGAGCCAAAGCAAAAACAATACCCAGCTGTGGATGTGACTGGTGATAGAAGCAAGGTCCGATGCTGTAAAGAGCAATATTGCAATAGGAACCTGGAATGTCAGGTCCATGAATCAAGGCAAATTGGAAGAGGTCAAACAAGAAATGGCAAGAGTGAATGTCAACATTCTAGGAATCAGCGAACTAAAATGGACTGGAATGGGTGAATTTAACTCACATGACCATTATATCTACTACTGCAGGCAGAAATCCCTCAGAAGAAATGGAGTAGCCATCATGGTCAACAAAAAAGTCCAAAATGCAGTATTTGGATGCAATCTCAAAAACGGCAGAATGATCTCTGTTTGTCTCCAAGACAAACCATTCAATATCACACACAGTAATCCAAGTCTATCCCCCAACCAGTAATGCTGAAGAAGCTGAAGTTGAACAGTTCTATGAAGACCTACAAGACCTTTTAGAACTAACACCCCAAAAAGATGTCCTTTTCATTATAGGGGACTGGGATGCAAAAGTAGAAAGTCAAGAAACACCTGGAGTAACAGGCAAATTTGGCCTTGGAATGCGGAATGAAGCAGGGCAAAGACTAATAGCGTTTTGCCAAGAAAATGCACTGGTCATAGCAACACCCTCTTCCGACAACACAAGAGAAGACTCTACACATAGACATCACCAGATGGTCAACACTGAAATCAGACTGATTATATTCTTTGCAGCAAAAGATGGAGAAGCTCTATAGAGTCAATAAAAACAAGACCAGGAGCTGACTGTGGCTCAGATCATGAGCTCCTTATTACCAAATTCAGACTCAAATTGAAGAAAATAGGAAAAACCGCTAGACCATTCAGGTATGACCTAAATCAGATCCCTTATGATTATACAGTGGAACTGAGAAATAGATTTAAGGGCCTAGATCTGATAGACAGAATGCCTGATGAACTATGGAATGAGGTTCGCGACATTGTACAGGAGACAGGGATCAAGACCATTCCCATGGAAAAGAAATGCAAAAAAGCAAAATGGCTGTCTGGGGAGGCCTTACAAATACCTGTGAAAAGAAGAGAAGTGAAAAGCAAAGGAGGAAAGGAAAGATATAAGCATCTGAATGCAGAGTTCCAAAGAATAGCAAGAAGAGATAAGAAAGCCTTCTTCAGCGATCAGTGCAAAGAAATAGAGGAAAACAACAGAATGGGAAAGACTAGAGATCTCTTCAAGAAAATTAGAGATACCAAGAGAACATTTCATGCAAAGATGGGCTTGATAAAGGACAGAAATGGTATGGACCTAACAGAAGCAGAAGACATTAAGAAGAGATGGCAAGAATACACAGAAGAACTGTACAAAAAAGATCTTCACGACTCAGATAATCACGATGGTGTGATCACTCATCTAGAGCCAGACATCCTGGAATGTGAAGTCAAGTGGGCCTTAGAAAGCATCACTACGAACAAAGCTAGTGGAGGTGATGGCATTCCAGTGGAGCTATTTCAAATCCTGAAAGATGATGCTGTGAAAGTGCTGTACTCAATATGCCGCAAATTTGGAAAAGTCAGCAGTGGCCACAGGACTGGAAAAGGTCAGTTTTCATTCCAATCCCAAACAAAGGCAATGCCAAAGAATGCTCCAACTACCAGACAATTGCACTCATCTCACACACTAGTAAAGTAATGCTCAAAATTCTCCAAGCCAGGCTTCAGCAATACGTGAACCATGAACTTCCTGATGTTCAAGCTGGTTTTAGAAAAGGCAGAGGAACCAGAGATCAAATTGCCAACATCTGCTGGATCATGGAAAAAGCCAGAGAGTTCCAGAAAAACATCTATTTCTGCTTTATTGACTATGCCAAAACCTTTGACTGTGTGGATCACAATAAACTGGAAAATTCTGAGAGAGATGGGAATACCAGACCACCTGACCTGCCTCTTGAGGAATCTGTATGCAGGCCAGGAAGCAACAGTTAGAACTGGACATGCAACAACAGGCTGGTTCCAAATAGGAAAAGGAGTATGTCAAGGCTGTGTATTGTCACCCTGCTTATTTAACTTACATGCAGAGTACATCATGAGAAACGCTGGACTGGAAGAAACACAAGCTGGAATCAAGATTGCCAGGAGAAATATAAATAACCTCAGATATGCAGATGATACCACCACCCTTATGGCAGAAAGTGAAGAGGAACTAAAAAGCCTCTTGATGAAAGTAAAAGAGGAGAGTGAAAAAGTTGGCTTAAAACTCAACATTCAGAAAACGAAGATCATGGCATCTGGTCCCATCACTTCATGGGAAATAGATGGGGAAACGGTGGAAACAGTGTCACTTTATTTTGAGGGGCTCCAAAATCACTGCAGATGGTGACTGCAGTCATGAAATTAAAAGACGGCTACTCCTTGTGAAGAAAAGTTATGACCAACCTAGATAACATATTCAAAAGCAGAGACATTACTTTGCCGACTAAGGTCCGTCTAGTCAAGGCTGTTTTTTCCAGTAGTCATGTATGGATATGAGAGTCAGACTGTGAAGAAGGCTGAGCACTGAAGAATTGATGCTTTTGAGCTGTGGTGTTGGAGAAGACTCTTGAGAGTCCCTTGGGCTGCAAGATCCAACCAGTCCATTCTGAAGGAGATCAGCCCTGGGATTTCTTTGGAAGGAATGATGCTAAAGCTGAAACTCCAGTACTTTGGCCACCTCATGCGAAGAGCTGACTCATTGGAAAAGACTCTGATGCTGGGAAGGATTGGGGGCAGGAGGAGAAGGGGACGACAGAGGATGAGATGGCTGGATGGCATCACTGACTTGACAGATGTGAATCTGAGTGAACTCCGGGAGTTGGTGATGGACAGGGAAGCCTGGTGTGCTGCGATTCACGAGGTCGCAAAAAGTCGGATATGACTGAGCGACTGAACTGACTGAGAATATATCATGAGAAATGCTGGACTGGATGAAGCACAAGCTGGGATCAAGACTGCCTGGAGAAATATCAATAACCTTAGATATGCAGATAACACCACACTTATGGCAGAAAGTGAAGAAGAACTAAAGACCTTCTTGATGAAAGTGAAAGAGGAGAGTGAAAAAGTTGGCTTAAAACTCAACATTCAGAAAACTAAGATCATGGCATCTAGTCCCATCACTTCATGGCAAATAGATGGGGAAACAGTGACAGACTTTATTTTGGCGGGCTCCAAAATCACTGCAGATGGCGATTGCAGTCATAAAATTAAAAGACATTTGCTCCTTGGAAGAAAAGTTATGACCAACCAAGACAGCATTTTAAAAAGCAGAGATATTACTTTGCCAACAAAGGCCCATCTAGTCAAAGCTACGGTTTTTCCAGTAGTCATGTATGGATATGAGAGTAGAACTATAAAGAAAGCTGAGCCCAGAAGAATTGATGCTTTTGAACTGTGTTGTTGGAGAAGACTCTTGAGAGTCCCTTGGGCTGCAAAGGAGATCCAACCAGCCCGTCCTAAAGTAATGCAGTCCTGAATATTCAATGGAAGGACTGATACTGAAGCTAAAACTCCAATACTTTGGTCACCTGATGTGAAGAACTGACTCATTTGAAAAGACCCTCATGCTGGGAAAGATTGCAGGCAGGAGGAGAAGGGGATGACAGAGAATGAGAAGGTTGGATGGCATCACTGACTCAATGAACATGAGTTTGGGTAAACCCCGGGAGTTGGTGATGGACAGGGAATCCTGGCATGCTGCAGTCCATGAGGTCGCAAAGAGTTGGACACGACTGTGAAATTGAACTGAACTGAACTGAAAAGTACTCCTGGGAGAGGCATTTTCCAGTTGTAAAATGAGTGAAATGAGTTAGACAACTTCTCATGCCTTTCTGACTGTTAGCATCTCTGGTTCTTGCATACAGAGCTTCTTTCAGAGCCAGGGATGCTCAGATGATTTCCATTCTTCTAGTTGAACAGGGAACTGTTCTTTGGTGACTTTTGCATACCCTCCTCTCACTATCCCTATCCTTTAAGATTTGCTGCAAGGCTCCTCTCCCAGCAAACCATCCTGACCTAGCACTATCTCTCCAACATGCTTCCTTACTTTTTCCATCTTTTGCAGTCAGAGTTCTGATGGACAATTGTAAACCTCCTGGAGACATTTCCTTTTTCTTCCGATAAATCGTAATGATCTTCCTCTGGCTAAGGAGTGCTGTGGGAATTATTATTTATAAGTACAAAATTATAAATACATATTATAAATATGTATAAATACAAATTACACATAAATAAGTACATATTATTTATAAGGATGCTGTGTGGCAATATTATAAACTAGAAGTTTGTATTTATCTGAACACATATTCACAGCATAAATTCCTCTACATAAACTTCCTAAGGTGTCAGAGAAGTGCACTAACTAAAATTATTGGGCCAATTAGAGAAGAATCATCTCCAATGCAACAGAAGAATCATTTGTCAGAGTCTCACAGAGAAGAGGGGTGCAGGAATCTAGGGTGACTATCACAGGTCCCACAGTGATGGGTCTTGAGTAGGAGGTTGAGGCTTCATAATGACCAAGATGGCTGAAGGTAGGAGGAGAAAATAGGGTGGTGGCATCCGATCCCAAAAGACCAGAGCCACCTGCATACAAACAGCTACTGAGGCCTCAGCCCTCCCCTCTCATAATAGTTATAGTAACAACGACAACCACAGGAGTGAACATTTATTAAATGCTTACTACATGCCAGGTACAATTCTGAGCTCTTTAAACATTTTAACACATTTAATCATTAAAAAAAACCTGCATGTAGAAGATATATTTTTAACTTATTTTGCAAGGAAAAAAACTGGGGTGAGAGAGATCAAGTCACTGGCTCAGGATACACAGAACCGCATCAACCTGAAAAATGCAAAGTACCTGGGCCTGAACTTACAGGTAGCACCTTTCCTGGGTAAAGTTGTTTATCGACTATGAAAATCTCAGGCCAATCATCTTTATGTGATGAGATCATATATAGCCTGACATGGTCTGATATCATGCATGACCTCGTCACAGAACCCACACTCTTGGAATCATCTGCCCCCACACTGATCAAAATTAAAAAGTTAATTTTAAGACATTACAACAGCAAACTTGTCAAGATGAATGTTTCCAATCTGCTTCATTTAGCTGAACTTACTTACTATCAATCAGTCTAATTCATATCTAATTCTTACTTGTTTACCGTCACCATTGTCCCTAGCCTCTTGGCATCTGAGAAACTCTAGCCAGGCCCTAGATTCCTCTAGGATGTCTGGCTCTTCTCACTTTACAGTGCCGGAAATGCAGCATGCATATTTTCATACCACCAGGCTCATTAATGCCATAGCCCCACACTCACTCACCATTAGGGTCTTCTAAAGAGAATTCACCCAGGATTCCATGGAACAGAAAGAAATTCCATGTTGAAGTGATATATTCTAGCAAATATTTTAGAGAGAAATGGCTGCATCTCTTAGTTATGCCTCTTAATCTCATAACATTTCAGAACTGAGAGGTATCTTAGAGGTCAGCCAGTTCAGTTTCTCTACTAATGCTTATTTTTTGAAACTGAGGCTTGAGGGCTAAAGTTTCTAAGGTCTCAGTGCTACATGGGGCAGAATTAATATTCTTATTCTAAAATTAAGATTATTCTTTCTATTACTGTGGACGCTAATTCCTTGAATTCATGGGAAAGGTCACAATCATGATAAGACTGGTATTCATGTAGCTGTTGGAGTTTACAATGAGCTGGTGCTCTTTGTAATTTCATACAATAATCTGTGCAGTGACAAACATAATTAATATCCCATTTTAGAGACTAAGAGATTTAAACAGTAAACTTTGAGTGATGTATTCAAGTTTTCATAATTAAACAATGAGGGGCTATGAACTGAGTTCAAAGTTCCTGCCTTTCAGTCTGTACACTTGAGTAAATTACTAACTTCTCTATGTATCTCTGCCCTCATTGGTAAAACAGGGATAAAATAAGAGTGTATTCATCACAGAGGTATTTTTTTCTTGAGAATTAATGTGATGATGTGTTAAATGAATAAAACTCTTAGCATCTTGCCTGACGTGGCAAGTGGGCAATAAATGTCAAGGCTTTCTTTTTTTAATCACTGTCTTTCTAAAACATCATACTGTTAACACAGAGCAATTACTTTAGGCTTAAGGATAAAGAAGGGTTCACTAATGCCCTGATAATTATTGAAATTGAATTAAAAATGCAACACTGAGTTTATTCCTCTTTTGATTTTCATCATCATAGAAATACTTGCTGTCAAATGAGGTTAGGAACTTTTATCATCCTGACACAACAAAAACCAATTTAATCATAGCTTTTTTACACCAAGAAAAGAACAAAGAACTATTTTCATATTAATATTTAAAACTGCAAACAAAAAGCTGCACCTTCCTTATAATACATTTCAGAAGCTAAAAATCAGATGCACTGACTGGATGCAGCCTCATGGTGGTGCTAAATCACCATGGATAAAGCCTGGAGTGCCAGCTAAGGCTCTGCAGAAGCCAAACTGACATAGGACTGAAACATTCCTACTGAGTTAACCAGGAAGGTATTTGCTTTGAATTCCTACGGTTCTTCTCACAAACCTTGAGCAATGATCTTGACATACTGTCCCAACAAATCCATTAGTAATGTTAATTCAGTTTTTTTCCCCTGGCATTGCAACAAATAAATATACATACATATATATAATATTAGTTATAAAAACATCTGTATAGCTTTATTTTTTAATGCTGTATTAATTGAGATTCTCAACTTGGATCTGGCCGCAGCATCTGCATACAAGATAACATCTATCTCTGCCCCATTCATCTACTGTAGGTCTTAATTTCATATGTCCCTTGGCACCATTTATTAAAGTTCTTATATCTCTCAGCCCCCAAATCTTAGCTTGAAATCTCAACTCTTGACCTTCTTCCTCCACTATCTCATTTTTTAAAAGCCACAAAACTAGACTGATTTTCCCTTCATAGCATAACCCACCTCTCTTCATTTTCCTTAACTGACTTCCAAAACCATAGTCCAGACCCTTTTATCATATATGCAGGTTGTTGCAACAACCTTCAAAATTAGCCTTAGAGTATTAGTTCCCAACCTTGACTGCACATCAGAACCGCATGAAGGAGCTTTAAAAAATACCCATCCCTTGGGAATCTGCTTTAATAGCTTTGGGTGGAGCCTGAAGTTGGAATTTTCTTTTCAAAGCTCCCAGTCATTATAATGTGCAGCCACAATCAAGAACCACTTCACCAGAGATGTATCTAGCACACCATGGTCATGTTAACCTTAAACTATAAACTATCTGGGCCAAACATTTGAGTAATTTCTCCTCATCAGAAAGATTGCAAATAAGTGACTTTAAGGCCAAGCTGAATTTAGAAAAGGCAGAGGAACCAGAGATCAAATTGCCAACATCCACTGGATCACAGAAAAAGCAAGAGAGTTCCAGAAAAAACATGTACTTCTGTTTTATTGACTACGCCAAAGCCTTTGACTGTGTGGATCACAACAGTGGAAAATTCATCACACTGTGGAAAATTCTTCAAGACATGGGAGAACCAGACCACCTGACCTGCCTCCTGAGAAATTTGCAGGCAGATCAAGAAGCAAGAGTCAGAATCAGACATGGAACAACAGACTGGTTCTAAATTGGGAAAGGAGTACATCAAGGCTGTATATTGTCACCCTGTTTATTTAATTTATATGCAGAGTACATTATGTGAAATGCCAAGCTGGATGAAGCACAAGCTGGAATCAAGATTGCCGGGAGAAATATCAATAACCTCAGATATGCAGATGACACCACCCTTATGGCAGAAAGTAAAGAGGGACTAAAGATCCTCTTGATGAGAGTGAAAGAGGAGAGTGAAAAATCTGGCTAAAAACGCAACATTCAAAACACTAAGATCATGGCATCCAGTCCCATCACTTCATGGTAAATAGATGGGGAATCAGTGGAAACAGTGAGAGATTTTATTTTCAGGGGCTCCAAAATCACAGCAAATGGTGACACAGCCATAAAGTTAAAAGACACTTGCTCCTTGGAAGAAAAGCTATGACCAACCTAGACAGCATATTAAAAAGCAGAGACATTACTTTGGCGACAAAGATCCGTCTAGTCAAAGCTATGGTTTTTCCAGTAGTCATGTATGGATGTGAGAGTTGGACTATAAAGAAAGCTGAGCTCAGACGAATTGATGCTTTTGAACTGTGGTGTTGGAGAAGACTCTTGAGGGTCCCTTGGACTGCAAGATCAAACCAGTCAATCCTAAAGGAAATCAGTCCTGAATATTCATTGGGAGGACTGATGCTACAGCTGAAACTCCAGTACTTTGGTCACCTGATGTGAGAACTGACTCACTGGAAATGACCTAGATGCTGGGAAAGATTGAAAGCAGGATGAGAAGGGGACAACAGAGGATGAGATGATTGAATAGCATCATCGATTCGATGGACATGAGTTTGAGCAAGCTCCGGGAGTTGGTGATGGACAGGGAAGCCTGGTGTGCTGCAGTCCATGGGGTTGCAAACAGTCAGACACAACTGAGCAACTGAACGGAACTGAATTGACTTGAAGGCCAAACCCATCCAATGGATATATCTTATTTTGCCTGTTATTAAACTGTTCAGACTAAAGATTTTAAAAACTGGGAGATGTCACCTAAAACCCAGATTTCCTCTCTTTCTAAAAACTGCAACGTCTGGCCACACAGGGCCCACAGCCCCAAGCAACCATCACATGGCTGCCTCCCACTAGGCATGGCACTGGCCCCTCAGCCATTCAGTCTCCTTCACTCCTTACTTACACCTGCCTGTGTGACTCATTTATACTATCTGTCTGCCACTCTTCAGAGCCATTTTAGTTTGCATCTCCTAGTCTAGAGGAAAAAGTTCAAACTGAATGATACTTTTCCTCACCCATTTATTCACTTCTTCATGCATTCATTAGACAGGTATATTTTGTGTCTGTGCTAGGCAAGCACTTGGAATACAAAGTTCAATATATTTTGGTCTTTTCTTTCTAACTTTACATACTGATTCCCTTCAAGTAACTCTATTCTAACCAACAGTTGGTTTAAGAGACATCTCTCTCCTAATGTTCATAGCCTGGAGGCTAAATTCCCAAATCCTTTGCAGTTAGCTGAGGCTATAAAGACAAAGTCTGGACCAACTGGATGTGAACAGAAGTGACGTGTACAACTTCCAAGTCCTGTCTGTGAGAGTGAAGTTGGGTGCTCTCCATGTTCCCCTTCTGGTGAGATGGAACACAGGCTCAGCACTGGAGTCCCCTGGGACAAGAGCAACAGGGAGAAAGCACCTGAGTCCCTAGATGGCCTCTGTCTTCCCTGGATTGATTGCCTACCTCTTGTTATGTGAGAGACCAACAATCTTCCAGCTTATTATATTTCAGAATCTTTTTGTCTACAGCAGTTTAGCCTACACCCTTTACTATTTCCCAAATACACCTTAAATATTCTTGCCCTCAACCTTAGCTTATACCAAAGCTTTTGTCACTAATATCCTGCCTTCTCATCTCTACTAAACTTGGCTCATCATTCAAGGCCCAGCTCAAGCAGTGCATCTTCTGTGATGCTTGTTATCTTCCTTTCTCTGTTCTCCCATTGTTTGACTTTCCACTTGATGAGACTTATCAAATATTATCATATTTAACAAACAGGGCCTAGAATTATGTTGTCATAGCTCTCTCAAACTCCAGGTCCAGAATTTAAATCAAAATTTGAGATTTTACATACCATAAATACAGAGGAATATTCAGAGCCCAGTATTCTGTTACTAATGCCTCTTGTGGAAAAATAATCTGTACTATCAATTCATGTTCAGTTTGTTATCTTTTAGCACTCTTGGATCTTTCGATTTCAGCTACAAAGCTGAGCCTTTCCAAGTCTTTAAAATCATGGCTTTTTCCTTAATATTTAAGTTAAATTCCTTATTCTTGCACCTAAACAAATTTTTCAACCCACTGGATACACATTTCTAAGAATAAGAAATGCACTGAGAAGATCAAGGGTTCAAGCTTGAATGGTGATTAAGAGTCATCTTGTAGTCCTCTCATACTTGGAATATGAGAATCTCTAGGACAACCTTAGAGGGAGAAAGCAGAAGATGCACTTGGGGAAGGAAATTAATAGGGAAAATAGGTACCAGGGAGTGAATATATTCCAGAAGAAAATATATTCCAGAAGAATAGTAAAGGAAAAGGAAAAGAAATAAGGAAGATAATTCAGATATAGGAGAAAGGTGAGACTAGCAACTATGAGGGATAAGGTTAGCATAAGGGAAAGGCATGTACAAAATGAAATGCCAGTGAAGAAGAGTTGAATCCACTAACCTCAAAATGCTTCCTATCTGATCAGATACTCTTAAGAGATCATTACAAACACTGAAGTGCAGACTACCACTCCACCAACTTTAGGAAAACTGCTATGTGGTTGGTACAAAAGAAACATCAAAAGGAGGTGAAAATTAAATTTATAGCAGATCTCGATAAAGTTACTAAGTTACTCTGCTGCTGCTGCTAAGTCGCTTCAGTCGTGTCTGACTCTGTGTGACCCCCATAGACAGCAGCCCACCAGGCTCTGCCATCCCTGGGATTCTCTAGGCAAGAACACTGGAGTGGGTTGCCATTTCCTTCGCTAATGCATGAAAGTGAAAAGTGAAAGTTAAGTCGCTCAGTCATGTCCGACTCTTTGTGACCCCATGGACTGCAGCCTGCTGCTGCTAAGTCTGCTGCTAAGTCACTTCAGTCGTGTCCGACTCTATGCGACCCCATAGACGGCAGCCCACCAGGCTCCCCCGTCCCTGGGATTCTCCAGGCAAGAATACTGGAGTGGGTTGCCATTTCCTTCTCCAATGCGTGAAAGTGAACTCGCTCAGTCGTGTCCCACTCTTAGCGAACCCATCGACTACAGCCCACCAGGCTCCTCCGTCCATGGGATTTTCCAGGCAAGAGTACTGGAGTGGGATGCCATTGCCTTCCTGCTGCTGCTCCTCTGCTAAGTTGATTTAGTCGTGTCCAACTCTGTGTGACCCCATAGATGGCAGCCCACCAGACTCCCCTGTCCGTGGGATTCTCCAGGCAAGAACACAGGAGTGGGTTGCAATTTCCTTCTCCAATGCATGAAGGGGCAAATAAAAACAATACAGCTGTGTTTCAAATCAAGTAAAGAACAGGGCAGGCAGGGTTTTTTTAAAAAACACCCAAGTGTTTTTTTGTTGTCGTTTTTTATTTTTTAAGACAAATCTTGGCTCTTGAAGTTTTGTCCTATCATACAGAAAAGCTAGAGGTTGAGAGGTGAGATCTTTAAAGCATAAAAGGTAATCATCCTAAGATAAAAGGCAATCACACTAACAAAAGATAAAAAAACAACTCAAAGACTTAAACCTAAGTCTTAAACTATAAAATGCCTAAAAGAAAACATAAAAGCCTCCATTGGTCTTGGCAAAGATTTCTTGGCTATGACACCAAAAGCACAGACAACAAAAGCAAAAATAGACAGATGGGTCTACAGCACACTTTGAAAATTCTGAGTATCAAAGGGCCCAGTGAAAAGGCAACCTATGGAATGGCAGAAATGTTAGAAAATCAAAAATATAATAAGATCCAGAATATAAAGAACTCCTACAACTCAACAACAAAAAATCAAATAACCCAATTTATAAGATGGGTAAAGGACCTCAATAGACATTCCTCCAAAAAGGATATACAAATGGCCAACAAACATATGAAAAGATGCTCAACACATCACTTATCATCAGAGAAATGCAAATCAATATCCTAATGAGATATTACCTCACACCCATTAGAATGGCTACTATGATTTAAAAAAAAAACAGAAAACAACAAATGCTGGTGAGGCTATGGAGATAAGGAGAAACTGAAACTCATGTACTTGGGATTTTTAAATGGAGCAACCACTATGGAAAATGGTATGGTGATTCCTCAAAAAATTAAAAGCACAACTACCATACGATCCAGCAGCAATCCAATCCAATTTCTAAGAATATATCCATGGAATTGTAAGTAGGGTCTTGAGGTATTTGCATGCCTACGTTGATAGCAGCATTATTCACAATAGCCAAGATGTGGAAGCAAGCCAAATATCCCTCCACAGATGAATGGGTAAACAAAATGTGGTATATATATATATATATATATATATATATAAAATGGAATATCATCCACTGTTTAAAAAGAAGGAAATACTGCCATATGCTACAACATGGATGAACCTTGAGGACATTATGCTCAGTGAAATGAACCAGTCACAAAAAGACAAATACTGTATAATTCTATTTAAATGAGGCATCTAAAAGGCTTCCCAGGTGGTGCAGGGGTAAAGAATCCACTGCCAATGCAGGAGACTCAAGAGATTCCGGTTCGATCCCCAGGTAGGGGAGAACCCCTGGAGTAGGAAATGGCAACCTGCTCCAATATTGTTGCTTGGAAAATTCCATGGACAGAGGAGCCAGAGGAGCCTGGTGGACTACAGCCCATGGGGTCGCAAAGAGTTGGACATGCTGAGCACACACACAAAGGAGTCAAATTCATAGAAACTCAGAGTAGAATGGTGGTTCCCAGTGGCTGAAGGAGAGGGGATAAGGGCATCATTAGTATAGTTTCAGATTTGAAAGATGAAAAAGTTCTGGAGATATGTTTCACAACAATAAGATGATACTTAATACTACTGAACTATACACTTAAAAATGGTTAGGAAGGCAAATTCCATGTTATTTTTTTTCTTTTACCACAATGGAAAAAAAAAAAGGAGAAGAAAAAGAGAAGATAGGAGAGCGTGATATTTCTTTAATCACTGCCACCATCAGTGTGGCATCAGTGATGTATCAACATATGGTCAAAACGAGGATGAAAAATAGGAAGGGTTTTATCTGCACCATTTTATCTCTGGGATAAAGAAATGCAGAAATCAGTGACAAGTTAATCCCAGGACCACACCTGTTCTATATTCCCATTATTCGTTACTCGGGAATTACTGACCAATTCCTGTCTCTATCTACAGGCGGCGGCAATGGTGACTGCCTTTGCTACCACAGACTAGACTACAATTCTATATAGCCTAGTTACAAAGGGCAAGCACTCAAATATCTGTTGCACTCAATCTGAAATTACTTATGTGCAAAGACATTCTTAGCTGATACCAAAAATAGGTTTTCAGATTGGACTGTAGATGTCTCTGAGATAAAATACTAACAACAGCTGAGTCATTGAACTATAGCTGAGACACTATAGTTGAGCATTTGAAGACATTTATATCTCAGGGGGAAAAAGGAATTAGCTATGTCATGCATCCATTAACTTGGTACCAATAAATTCAACCCAATGGAGTCATGTCTTCCAAAGTGAGTTTTGAGAATTTAGAGTGAGCAGAAAGCCTGTGATGTGAGAAGGGAATCTGGCACTTATCCCAAAGGACAGATCTCCCGAAATGCTTTACTTGTCGCTCAGTCGTGTCTGTGGAGAAGGCGATGGCACCCCACTCCAGTACTCTTGCCTGGAAAATCCCATGGACGGAGGAGCCTGGTGGGCTGCAATCCATGGGGTCACTAAGAGTGGGACACGACTGAGCGAGTTCACTTTCACTTTTCACTTTCATGCACTGGAGAAGGAAATGGCAACCCACTCCAATGTTCTTGCCTGGAGAATCCCAGGGACCGGGGAGCCTGGTGGGCTGCCGTCTATGGGGTCGCAGAGTCGGACACGACTGAAGCGACTTAGCAGCAGCAGCAGCAGTCGTGTCTGACTCTTCGAGACCCCATGGACTGGAGGTCCTCTGTCCATGGATTTTTCCCAGCAATAATACTGGAGTGGGTTGCCATTTCCTACTCCAGGGGATCTTCCCAGTCAAGGGATTGAACCCAGATCTCCGGCATTGCAGGTGGATTCTTTACCATCAGAGCCACCAGGGAAGCCCTGCTGTTACCACACCACACTGCACTTTTCCAGCTCCCTAAGAATCACAACTGCTCAACTAGCATCAGTAATCACCCACATTGGACTAGTGGCTACTTACTAGCTATGGCTATGAGAAAGAAGTCATACTATTCATTTGCTAATCTAGTAGTGGTCTGTGGGTTTTATAAATAGTTTTGATCTGCCTATGTGATTACTGCCTAAGTTCCTCGGCATTTGAATACATCTCTAGGAGGAAAGCAAGTCAGTTCTGGCATCTCAGCTGAAATCCCAGCTCCCATACTTAGCAGCAGGGTGACCCTGGGCAAGTTATTGGCATTAGAGCCTTAGATCTGTACAAACAGGACCAATAATAGCTCTTCCCTGGGGATGTTATATAAATTAAATGAAGGAATCTACTCAGAATGTCGCATATAGTGGATGCTCAGCAGACATTATTTGCCTAGCTTCTTCCTCACTTTCAAGCAAAGGTCAGCAAATGTTTTCCATCGAGGACCATACAGTAAACATTCTAGGCTTTCCAAGCCATTGGTCTCTGTCACAACACTCAATTTTGTCACTGCAGGACAAAAGTAGCCATAAATGATGAGCACAGCTATGTTCCAATAAAATCTTATTTTAAAAATTAGGCCTTGGGCCAGTTTTGGCCCACAAGCTATAGCTGCCATTCCTTAACACTTAAACCACATATGTCCAGACATCAGACTAAGCTAATTTTTCATCATTCTGTTGGATTCTGCCTGCTCCAGACATGCCCTTGCCCTTTCTCTTAGTTGCTTTTATTTCTTGAATGTATCAGAGCAAATGAGTCTAGTTCAATGGACTGACTCATCTCTCGACTTTTAATTTTAGGCCTTAAGAAGCCCCATAGGAGGTAAGCACTCAGACCTGGGATGCTCGATTACCTTATCCACACAAGAGGTTCTCGGGAAATCAGCCACATTTGAGGAAGATTCCCTCAACCTGCACAGAGACTGGAAGAGAGACCATCACTTAAGAACTCACCTAACTGAGGAACTTTCATTAAAGGAGAAGGATGGGTTGCAACTTATTTCCCAGGTTTTAAAATACTGCATAACCAATATATTTGCATTCATTTGTGTATGTATAAAGCACTTCTTAGAGGACATAAGAACTGAAAACAACAATGATCACTGGCAAGGTGGGAACTCAAATTGAGGGACAAGGATGGGAGAGAGTTAACTGAATATTTTTTAAATGTTTTTAATGGTTTTGTTTATTTTTATTGATGTATAGTTGATTTGCAATGTTGTGTATAGTTGATTTGCAATGTTGTGTTAGCTTCTAGTATACAGCAAAGTGACTCAGTTATATATATAAACACATTCCTTTTCATATTCTTCTCTATTATGGTTTATCACAGGATATTGAATATAGTTCCCTATGCTATACAGTTGGGCCTTGTTGTTTATCTATTTTTATATATAGTGGTGTATATCTGCTAATCTCAAACTCCCACCCTTTTCTCCTTTGGTAACCATAAGTTGTTGTTGTTGTTGTTGTTGTTGTTGTTGCTTTATGTCTGTGAGTCTGTTTCTTAAGCATAAGTTTTTAAACCATGTGAAAACATGCAATCTATTCAAAGAAATTAATTTTTCTGATGAATTAAAAATTCAAACTAAAAACAAACCTTTCACATTCGTAAAACCAGCCTAGTAAGAGAAAGACATACATGTGAGAGGTGAAGAAAGACAAGAACCTAAAGCATCTGAGACTCACATGTCTCATGACTCCCAGGTGTCCCCAGGGACCCTAAGGCAGCCCATAGTTTTAGATCAGGCCACAGTTCCTCCCATGGAGTCCCACATGCCACACTGAGAAGCTTTCCAGCACCGCCATCTCTCTTGCTACTGACTCTTTTATTCCTACCTTCAAATAAGCTTTAGCTTTTTAAATAGAAATTTTTATCTGACCTCACTTTCCACTGCCATACTTTCTCTCATATGGCTTTCACAGCTCGGTTCCGGGAGCCATTAGGAATGATTCTCTCTCACTTCTTAACCATCTATAACCCAGCTTCTACCTCTGCTCTTTCATGAAGTCCCTTTTTCTCTAAGGTCCTCACTGACTCTTTACAACAAATCTAAAGGTTGGTTTTTCTCCTTCATCCTTACCGTTCTTGAACTCCATTTTGCAAAGAACAAAGCTGATGTTCATCTTACTAAACATCTCTTCTCCCCTCATTTACTTAGTACCACAGAATTCTGTTCCTCCCTCAACCCCACTCTGGGCCGCTTTCATATTCCTGCCTCATAACTGGGCTAAAACTTGAGACATCCTTTTCTCTTCTCCATCTATCCTCATTCTCTCAGGGATTTCTTCTCTTCCCAAGACTTTATCTAGTGGGAAGAGAAAGCAGACGGGGCTTGAAGCATGGCTCTATGACATATTAGCTGTGTGGGTTAAGGGAAGTAATTTAATCTCTCTGAACTCATTTCCTCCACTCTAAAGCAGGGTCACTCACTCTTTCATTCAACAGTCTTCACTGAGCACCTACTATGTAGCAGACAATGTTCTGGGTACATGAGATTCACTAGCAAACTAAACAGATGAGCATTTCTACCCTCACAGAGCTCCCAGTCTACAGAGGGAGACAAAACATTAACAATAATATTCATGCTAAATAAGAGAATTATATAAAATGTAAAAATACAGTAAGAGCTGAAGACAAGAAAGAGGTCAGGATACACCTTTTAAAAGGTGATCAGGGTAAGCCACCCTGTGTGCGTGTTTAGTTGTGCTCAACTCTCTGCCACCCTATGGTCTGTAGTCTGCCAGGCTCCACGGGGATTCTCCAGGCAAGAATACTAGGGTGGGTTGCCATGCCCTCCTCCAAGGGATCTTCCTGATCCAGAAATCAAACCTGCATCTCTTATGTCTCCTGCATTGGCAGGCAGGTTCTTTACCACCAGCACCACCTGGGAAACCCAAGCTTCCCTAAGAAGCTAATATTTGAGCAATCACTCAGAAGAGAAGGAGGAATTAAAAAACTACAGAGAAGGTACAGCCAGAGGGAGCTGACAAAGGTCTGAAAGGCAGAAGTGTGCCTAGCTTATTCTAGGGACAGCAACGGGGCCAACGTGGGAATGGAGTGAAGTGAGCAAAGGAAAGAGCAATTGGAAATGAGTCGGAGAGGAGTTGGGGGGATGGGCAATCCATGTAGGGCCCCTGAATGCCATAGGAGCCATTGTGGGATTTTGAGCAGAGGGGTGACATGATCTTTTCAGGGTTTTGAGCTGAGGGGTGACATAATCTGATTTATTTTATAAGGATCACTCTGGCTGCTCTGTTGGGAACAGACTTTAGGGGAAGCAGGGTGGAAGCAGAGAAACCAGCAAGGAGGCTACTGCAGTAATCCAGGGAGGAGGTGATGGTAGCTAGGACCAGAGTGGGTGCACTGGCGAAGTGGTCAATTTAAGATTTTTAAAAAAAACAAACTTGCAGGGTTGTTATGAGAATCTTATGAAAGCATGACTGCAGGTAAAGTGCCTAGTATGTGCCTGATACCAGGAAGATGTTAACTTCCTAAATGGCTTAGTCGTTTAAAAAAAAAAAAAAGTCTGCCAACACAGGTGACTCAGGAGATGAGCAAAGGGTTCAATCTCTGGTGGGGAAGATCCCCTGGAGTAGAAAATGGCAGCCTATTCCAGTATCCCTGCCTAGAGAATCCCATGCACAGAGGAGCCTGGCGGGCTAGTGTCCATGTGGTTGCAAAGAGTTGAATACAACTGAGCATGCATGCCTGCACACTTACTATATTTTTCTGGTCAAATATGGGTCACCATATGGAAGAGGTCAAAGCTAGAATGTGATACCCCAGGTCAACTGACCTGGGGAGTGACAGTCACCCTCACCTGAAGTATTGAAATGAGGTTGGGCTGAGGAGGGGGCTTAACCTCCTTCTAGCTTTTCACCTCACAGCCCAACTCCAGAACAATATTTCCCGAGGCCTACACTCCCTCTTAAAAGTTTCATCATCTACTCAACATCAGTGCATCTATTTTTAAAAACTACCTGCCTCACCTCCATCTCAAGCTGTTTCTTCTATTAAAACTACACCAGTACCTAGAGGCTGAAAACTTAGCTCCATCTTTGTAGAATTATGGAATAAAAGATGCTTTCTTTGGAAGTTGGTATAATGCCATCATCTGTTTAAAACATCTCTACCTACAAAAAAGAAATGAGGCCAGAATGGAGCATGACTAGCTGTGAGCCACTCTTCGTCTTTAATGACTGGGCAAGGTCTGGAACCGGTTTTCTGGGTCCCGGTCTCATTGTCAACGGCCCTCCCCACATTCACCCGCCCCCCATTTCCGCAGCCCCTTGCGCTGGCTGCCAGAGGCATCTCCGTATACCTCACTGCCATGGCTGCCATGACTATCTTTCCTGTCACTGCCCAGGAGGCCTTCCAGAAAGGCTATTGGAGGCCACGGCCTATTCTGCTTCAAGTGTGCTGGCTCTGGGTTCAACTCCTGGCTCTGCACTCACTAGCTGTGAGGCCCTGAGCCAGTTTCCTAATCACACTCTGCCTTGCCATCTTCATCTGAAAAGTTCTTACCTCCCAGGACTTGGCAGAACAAGGCATGTAAGGCCCTTAGCACAGAACCAGTGCAAATAACAGCCCAAGGAGGGTGAGTTACCGTGAGCCATGACTATTCTCAGTCCCTTTAAGAGAAGTTACCACAGATGTCTGGTGAACAAATCCTACTTGCCTTGGTCTGGCCATCAGGGCCTGGCAGCAGCCAGGTCTATTAAATGTATGGAAATGTAGTGCTCCCTGTTCACTGACCTTCTGGTTGAGAAATTCTCTGTGTCCCAGTACCATGCTCATTCTCAATCCCCACCTCCATGTTTTGGTTTTTGCTCCTGCCTGAAATGCTCAGCTTAGTTCTCTCTGTCTAAATCCTGGCACATTCTTCAAAGCCCCAGTGAAAGCTCATTCTTTCACAAGGACTTTCCAGGCAAATCTTAGCTCTGCTGCTATTATTTCTTCTCTTCAATACTACCGTATTTACATGTGGTACACACTGGTCACTCTTGTGGAAAGGCATGGGAGCATTTAGTTAATAATATGAGTTCTAGAGCAAACTGCCTGGTCTCTCTCAGCCTCGATCTCCTCATAAAATAGGGTTAATATTAGGGTTGCTGTGAAGATTGGACACACAAATACTTAGTAAAAAACAATTAATATATGTAACTATTATTATATATTGCTGTTAACTTTTCCCTCTTTGTTTTATATATTTTCATCTTCTTCCTCCAGGTCATTCCATCCATATGTACTATACTTTTATCTAGTATCTTATATCACAGCTTACATTAATGAGCTAAGTTCTGAAAATTTTGATTTCTCTTCTTAAAGATTTCATTACATCTAATAATTTGCTCTAAAAGTACAGATTTACCCAAAATATCACCTCCCCATCTCAGAGCCCATAGATGGTACAGAATACAGGTAGCATGGTTATTAGCCAGAGGAGGAAGGTTGAAGAAAAGAAAAAATCCTGAAAAACTAGAACTGTCTGGTCTTTTTCTGCAAAAGTTAATATTGGAGATATGGAAGCTATTCTGGGGTTAGAAGCAACAAATCAGAAAAGCACTGGGGGTAACTGGAACTTTCCATTCACACATTCCTGAAGTATTGGTATGTGTGCACGGCTACTGTTGTACTTTGTTTTGGATTTCACTCAAGCGGGTCCACCACTCACCAGGAGCAATGTTAGGTCTGAGCAACACCAACCAAGAGTTCTACGGCAGCAGGCACACGTCAAGCTAATGCACAGACATGCACAGTTCCTGGTTGAGGCCCACTGCCACTAGGCAGTGATCATTGTGTGTTTTTTTCTTTTCTTTCTTTGGAGAATCAACTATGTTTATCAACAATAGCAAGACGTCTTATAACAGAGAAGGGTTCACCTTTTCCCAGCAATACTTCCAAAAACCAGGTAAGAAATCATCTAGATTAAGGAGACCATCCTTACCTCTATTTTTTCCCATATGGCTTCATAGTTGTCCTGGTGTTGAATATCTTGCATCAGTTTCTGAATTAAAGCAGACTTTGCAGCAGAATGGCTCTCATTTTTCTCAGAGGATGAGACTCTCTCTGACTTCTCGTCCATGTATTTTTTCATGCCAGAGAGAGGCATGCACAGTTCCTCGTCGGAAAGAAGGTCACTCAAGGGGCCAGATTCCACACTCTCCCCGAGTGAAGAGGCTATGTCACTGGACGAGCTTGGAGACACCCTGCCTAGCCTTGTATGCTTCTTCTTGACATGGTATGTTGGATACATCTCAGAATCTGAGTTCATTTCAGACAGTTCCCAGTCATCAATATTCTGAAGGGTTTCTCCTCTGGGTTTCTGAGGCAGCAGCTTTGTTAGGTTTTCCAACTTCAGAGCTAATACTTCTGTCTGCTTGAGGTGAGAGGGCAGTGCCAGGTACTCATCAGAGCCATACCAGGCCTCCACAACCTGACCGTTCCTGGTGATGTGACTTGGGGAGGAGGAGTAGCTGCTTTTGTCTTTGTGTTCTGAAAGAAGGGGTCCTAGAGACGTGACACTGTCTGAGCTAGCAGAGGACTCACTGCTTTGAGTAAAAGGTGGTGAACTGGATGTTTCTGACTGCACTGGCAATTTGGCCTTCCCACTCCTCTGGTGACACGGCTCCAGTGAGGACGTGGAGGCAGACTCTGTCTCTTGCCTCTGTCCGGCCTTGGAAGGACTAGAAGGAATTGCATTCGGCACTGTCAAACTCCTAGTGCTTTTGGCTTGCTTGTCTGAACTGGGTTCCTGTTTAGGGGTCTGGCATGGAGGCACCTCTTCTCCGGTCTTCTGGGGCTTTTTCAGTCGAAGCTTCTCTTTATGGCAGTCGTTGAGCCTCCCCAGGCTGGAGGAGATCTCCTTAATGTGACTTCTAACTATATTTTCAAGATTCCCATCCCCCATCTTGTGCAAACACTCATATGACTGGCTGGCGGCAGAGGGGCTGTTGGGGTAAGGAGACTGTAACACCAGGCACAGCTTAGACCTGTCAGGAGGATCCACCAGGGATGGGGTGCTTCTGCTCATCTCAGGCTTCAGATCGACCATCTGCTTCTTTCCACTAGAGCCTTTCAGATTATTTTTAAATGTCTCGTCTTTAAGGAAAAACCCTCTTTTTGGCAACGTGGGCTGTGTGGGAGAGTCCTCATTATAGTTAAAGCAGTCTCTGATGGATCGCTTGGGGGTTGTGTTTTCACAAGCAAGAGGCTGTGGATTCTTTGCCCCAAGTTGGGAAGGAGAATCAGATTCTTGCTTCACAGCTTCTGAAGCGGGTTGAACAGCATTTGTCGGAGCTTCCACTGAAGATGATGGCCCCTGCATTAAGCCTGGTTGTTCCTCCACTGTGCACGCATTATTTTCCTCACTTCTACCTCTGTCATCTGCTGAAAGAGATACTTGAGACGCCTCCTCGCTCACGGCTTCGCTGCAGTTGGAAGGGATGGAGTCAGGAGCCACCGAAAGTAACCCAACACTTCGGATAAGCTCGGGGAACTCCTTTTCCATCTCACTGTAGCTCCACGAGTCGAAGGGTTTGGTTTTGACCTGGCTAGAGGTCATATCACCCAGGCCACCGAGCAAATCCTCACTTGGACTGTAGTCAGATAGTTCGAAAGCAGTAATACCGCAATCCAGAGACAAGTAATTTTGAGAGCATTTGATTGTTAACTGTCCAGAGTCGTCTACTTCCGTTAGAGCATCAAGCCGGCCCTGAAACAGACAACGAAAATGGTTTCAGCAAATGTAACATTACACTCACTTCGCTGCTCACATGAAATCTCAGCAGAAGCCACAATACAGGCCAAAAATGCATCAATCTCAATTGCTTCTGGTTTCAGGTACAGAAAGGCACATTCACTAATTACCATATTGCTTTACATAGCATCCTGTTCTTAAATATTTAAGGATTTTTCTTCAATCTGGAGAACAGAGCCTTGGTCAAGGCCAATCCAAAAATAACCATTCTTGCCTGGACTTTCTGTTTTAAAATAGTGTATTGTTCACTTAGGAAGCATTTGTTAAGTGATGCCTTAAGTAGTAATATTTCTGAGAACAAATTAATATGAGAGTAAAATCTCCACGTGTATCTCTTTAGCTTATCACTCCATCACATGCTACAGTCGTAAGCTCATAGTAAATGCTCAGTAAATACTTTAAAGTAGAATAATTAATTATAGTAAGTCTGTTGTGTTAAAAATATGTTCACAAATCACAGGAAGACGAAATACTGAATTTGCATACATAACAAAAATGGTTCAAGACCAGCTTCTACTGTCCCCATCTGTGTAAAGGTAAACATGAGAATCCTGGAAAAAAATAACGTGTTTCAAAAGAGTATCTTTGCAGCCCCCATCCCTTTCCTCTGTGTGTATTCTCCCATACTCTCCCACCCTGATGCCCACTTCATCTGTGTATGTTAGATACCAAGTGCCCACCTTCCTTCAAAGCAGGCTGACTTGAAATTCCCTTATGCTAAAAAATAGTATTATAAGTGTTTTTAATTTAATTGTTGGTTGTGTGATTAAGGTTCTTATCTCATTACTAATGCAGTTTCCAACATCACACAACAAATGGGGAGGGTTTCAATTGACGATCTGTTTGGGACAGAAGGGACCCTAGCATCCGACATGCCTACAAGGCTGAAGGAATAGCTGGTCTAATCTAGCCCTTTAGGAGATGAAGAAAGAAAACTGCGGAGCGGAGGGTGGTGATACCCCAGATCTCTGTGCTCCTGAGGGAGGAATGGAGTGAGCACAACTCTGTTATTTCAGTCGGGTTATCCCAAGATCTGATCTCTCCAGGCCCTTATATCAGGTTTTTTGGCTCATTTGTTTGTTTGGATTGGGGAGGTTCTCTCTCTTCAGACCTCGCCTTTAATCTCCTGTTCCCTTCAGTCTTATTCCACAACATCCAGGTAAATAATAATAATGAAAAGCCTCATTTTATTTTTAAGCCTAAATCTCCTCATCTTATAAATGGAGATGGTTCCTTATTACTATTATTTTTTCATTTAATCCTCAAAACGATTTTCTCCTGGGGTCTGTACTGTTGTCCCTGTTTTATATAAGTGGAGCCTGAGCCAAAAGAAGGTACATAACTAGCACAGGGCCTGGTGACTAAAGCTGAGCTAAGCCCTAAATGAAGGCTGTCTGATCCAGAGCCCACACTCTGACCTTTGTGCCAAAATTTTCTCTGATTCACTGGATGCTATTTTAAACGGACATATCCCCTCCTCCAGTTTGCCTTCCACATTGCCACCAGAGTAATCTTTACAAATTGCAAGTCTGATGCTATTACTTCTTTGCTTAAAGTCATTTGTTAGCTTCCTACTGCTAGATTAAAACTCAAACCCTTCAAAGACAGATATAAAGAGGCCTCTCTCAGGCCACCTGCCCCTCCAAGACTGTACTCAGCCACAGGATCATCCTTTCATTTTTTTTAATATATTGTCTTTCTTCTGCCTCAGAACCTTTGCACATGCTATTTCCTCTGCCAATAAAGCTTCCCACCTGTAACACCCCTAACTAGTTAACTCTTACTCACCCCTCAGACCTCAGATCAAGCTTTATTTCTTCAAGATGCTGAAGTCCCACATAAATCAGAATCTTTTATAATCTCTCAAAAAACTATGTTGTTTTTCCTGAAACATTTATCTCAATCTTTAAATACATACTATTGTGATTCTTTGATTAATCTGTTTATCCCATTGGTTTGTAAGCACCACAAGGATATAAATCACATAGAAAATGGCTTGCTCACCAGGATAACCACAACACTTAGCATAGTGAGCTGCAGAGAGTAAGCATTCAAAGATACATCTGTTGAATGAATGAAGACATTTGGGAATGTATATCTTTCCTTCATGAAGTTTATTCCTCTGATTATGTAGTTTTAGTTGACTCCAGTGATTAAATGCCCAAACCTCAGAGTTAAATGGACATGACTGAAGCAACTTAGCATGCATGCATGCATTGGAGAAGGAAATGGCAACCCACTCTAGTATTCTTGCCTGGAGAATCCCAGGGACAGAGGAACCTAGTGGGCTGCCATCTATGGGGTTGCACAGAGCTGGACATGACTGAAGTGACTTAGCAGCAGCAGCAGCAGAGTTAAGTTCTAGTTTATGCATTAATTATTCATATGACCATGAACCAGTAGCTTGATGTCACTAAGCTTCATTTCCCTCATCTGTAAAAATGAAAAAAATAAGCCATGTCATAGGGCTGCTGCAAGCCTTAAAGACTACGTAAGACACAAGTCTGGCACATGGATAGGTACTCAATGAATCCTTACCCTTATTACTTATTTTATATACATCGCACTTTGTTGTGATATAAATTGTCCTGTGCTTAAGTGCTAGTGGAAGAACACGCAAAGTGCAATGGTATGAGTGCTTGCAAGGGCCAATGTGTTCCCACTGTGAGGGTGAGCATCATTCAGGTAAAGTGCTTACCACACCATCTGGCATATGGTAAGTTCTTAATCAATGTTTGCTATTGTGTTAATATTATTAAAAGTTATCACTACCTGTGCAACTACCTCTCTTAACCTCAGTCTTCTTATTTGTAAGATGGATTACAATATAATCTGTAAAATAAGGATAACAGCACTCACTCTCCCTACTTTCCAGAATTGTTTGAGGATCTAACAAAATTGTGATGGTGATTCCTAACATTTAATAACATATGTTATTCATCTTTGACTACCTAGTGACTTATAAAGAGTAAGAAATCAGACTCCTATATCCATGGAATTCTCCGGTAAGAATATTGGAGTGAGTTACCATTCCCCTCTCTGGGGGAATCTTCCCAACCCAGGAATTGAACCCGGGTCTCCTGCATTGCAGGCAGATTCTTTACCATCTGAGCCACCAGGGAAGTCAATAAATATTTAGGGGAGGTAGAAAGAAAGGAAGGGAGGAAAGAAATTATTATTATTACAGAAGAGATCAGTTAAGAGCTGGTTTTGCTTGCTTTATTTAATTATTCCTAAGTTTATGTCCTTAAACAATCACTTAAACTCTCTTAAATTCAGTTTTGAGAACTGAATGGAAAAATGAAACTATTTCTTAATGGAAGCATGACTGAAGTATATTTTTTAACTGAAGCAATTGATTTACAATATTGCATTATTTTCAGGTATACAGCAAAGTGATTCAGTTACATATATATTTTTTCAGATTCTTTTCCATTATAGGTTATTCTGATACTGAATATTGTTCCCTGTGTTATATAGTAAATCCCTGTTGTTTATCTACTCTCTATATATAGTTGTGTATACCTATTTAATCCCGTACTTTTCATTTATCCCTTTTCCCTTCCTTTTCCCTTTGGTAACCATAAACTTGTTTCTATACCTGTGAATCTGTTTCTGTTTTATAAATAAATTCATTTATGTTATCTTTTATATTCCACTTAAAAGTGATATAATTTAGTATTTGTCTTTCTCTTTCTGACTTATTCATTTAGTATTGTACTCTATAAGTCCATCCATGTTGCTGCAAATGGAGATCTTTCATTCTTTTCTATGGATGAGTAACATTAAAATGGAACTACTTTTAATATCCATTATCTTTCTTACTAAATGAAACAATTAACATAATTTGCTTATCACAATTTCTGAAATATAGAAAATTTCAGGATAACACATTTTTACACAATTTTGAGCTTTGCCCTAAAGTATATTTCATTTGTTTGTTCAGCTGGCTTTGTTTCAGTAATACATTTGCCAATTTGTTTATAAGATATTATCTACTCCATATTTAAATAAAGGAATAAAACTCATTTTGTTTGTGTAAGGACAGAAAGAAAGAGAACTTGCCACTTTCTCAGTTTTCAAACCTATTCTATGATGGGCTCTGAAACTCAACTGATTCCTAGAAAAGAAAATGAATTCACCTTCACTGGAATACATCTACTATTTCAGATTATCAGCATGTTTAATACCATTTCCCTCTTCATTCTACAAATCTTTCACAGTTGAATTTATTCTGATAAAGCTTAGAATTTTATCCTAATTCTCTTCCTATTTTCCACAGTTTCAGTGTGTTGGCAAAAACAAAACTGACAAAAAATAGGATCAAAAATAGCTTCAGAAAGGATGGTAATGGAGACAGTGCTTCAGTTCATAGAGAAATGTTCACAAAGCAGAACACTGTTCTGCTTTGAATCCACTGTTCCTTTACCCCTTCATACAATATATTCTTGCATGTCTACACCAAAGCTAAAAACTGACTCCAGACATGAAAATGCACTAAACTGCTTCCAACTGAATCTGTAAATAATTGTTGAGCTCATAGTGTGGGGACCATGGGTACTACTTAATATAAAGTCACAACACAGCTGTGAAAATAGTGGCCAGTTACAGTCTCTATGGTTCTTCATCTTTCATGGGCTACCACCTGGTGAACAAAACAAGTTCAAATAAAAGCATGATGAACATATTCCACAAAACACAATAAGCATAAACTCTAGAGTACTTTTACATTCCCAGCTATAAACAGAGTTGATAAAAAAATGTTTATTGAATGAATAAACTGTTGTTGTTGTTGTTGTTATTGTTGTTCAGTCACTCAGTCATGACTCTTTGTGAACCCATGGGCTGCAGCACACCAGGCTTCCCGGTCCTTCACTACCTCCAGGAGTTTCCTCAAACTCATGTCCATTGAGTCAGTGATGTCATCCAACCGTCTCACCCTCTGTCATCCCCTTCTCCTCCTACCTCCAATCTTCTCAGCATCAGGATCTTTTCCAATGAGTCGGCTCCTGGCATCAGGTGGCCAAAGTATTGGAGCTTCAGCTTCAGCATCAGTCCTTCCAATGAATATTCAGGATTGGTTTCCTTTAGGATTCACTGGTTTGATTTCCTTGCAGTTCAAGGGACTCTTAAGAGTCTTCTCCAACACCACAGTTCAAAAGCATCAATTCTTCAGTGCTCAGCCTTCTTTATGGTCCAACTCTCACATTCATACATGACTACTGGAAAAACTGTAGCTTTGACTAGATGGACCGTCAGCAAAGTAATGTCTCTGCTTTTTAATATGCTGTCTAAGTTCAGTTCAGTTCAGTCGCTCAGTTGTGTCTGACTCTTTGCGACCCCATGAATTGCACCATGCCAGGCCTCCCTGTCCATCACCAACTCCCAGAGTTCACCCAGACTCACGTCCATCGAGTCAGTGATGCCATCCAGCCACCTCATCCTCTGTCGTCCCCTTCTCCTGCCCCCAATCCCTCCCAGCATCAGAGTCTTTTCTAATGAGTCAACTCTTCGCATGAGGTGGCCAAAGTACTGGAGTTTCAGCTTTAGCATCATTCCTTCCAAAGAAATCCCAGGGATGATCTCCTTCACAATGGACTGGTTGGATCTCCTTGCAGTCCAAGGGACTCTCAAGAGCTTTCTCCAACACTACAGTTCAAAAGCATCAATTCTTCAGCACTCAGCCTTCTTCACAGTCCAACTCTCACATCCATACATGACTACTGGAAAAACCATAGCCTTGACTAGATGGACCTTAGTTGGCAAAGTAATGTCTCTGCTTTTGAATATGCTATCTAGGTTGGTCACAGCTTTTCTTCTAAGGAGCAAGCATCTTTTAATTTCATGGCTGCAGTCACCATCTGCAGTGATTTTGGAGCCCCAAAAAATAAAGTCTGTCATTGTTTCCACTGTTTCCCCATCTATTTGCCATGAAGCGATGGGACTAGATGCCATGATCTTAAGTTTTTTGAATGTTGAGTTTTAAACCAGCCTTTTCACTCTCCTCTTTTACCTTCATCATTCTTTAGTTTCTCTTTGCTTTCTGCCATAAGGCTGGTGTCATCTGCGTATCTGAGGTTGATTGATATTTCTCCCGACAATCTTGATTCCAGCTTGTGCTTCATCCAGCCTGGCATTTCGTGTGATGTTCTCTGCATAAAAGCTAAATAATAATAAGCAGCATGACAATATACAGCCTTGACGTACTTCTTTCCCAATATGGAACCAGTCTGTTGTTCCATGTCTGGTTTAATTGCTGCTTCTTGACCTGCCTACAGGTTTCACAGGAGGCAGGTAAGATGGTTTGGTTCTCCCATCTCTTGAAGAATTTTCCACCGTTTGTTGTGATCCACATAGTCAAAGGCTTTAGTGTAGTCAATGAAGCAGAAGTAGATGTTTTCCTGGAATTCTCTTGCTTTTTCTATAATCCAATGGACATTGGCAATTTGATCTCTGGTTCCTCTGCCTTTTCTAAATCCAGCTTGTATATCTGGAAGTTCTTGGTTCATGCAGTGTTGAAGCCTAGCTTGGAAAATTTTGAGCACTACTTTGCTAGCATGTGAAATGAGTGCAAATGTGCAGTAGTTTAAACTTTTTTTGTCATAGCACTTCTTTAATAATTTGAATAAATAAATATGTAAAATGAATTGGTTTGACTCAGTTATTTCCAAATGTCCCCTCTAGTGGTAGAAAGTGGGCAGGTCTAATGACTAATTAATATGGGATGTTGGACAGAATGAGGCGAATACATGGGTAAGAACAAACAAGCACAAAAGAATGTATAGATTGGAGATACCAAGAGATATCTAAAGTAAGATCTCTTCAGAGTTAAGACAAAAACTTCCATTTCTGATCTCCACCTCATTAGCATACAATGCCTCGTAACAACAGAGCAGAGTTGACTAGTTTTGGATTCTTTTCTGTTAATTGGATTATAATTTCTTGGGCTTCCCAAATGGTGCTAGTGGTAAAGTACTGGCCTGCCAGTACAGGAGATGTAAGAGATGCAGGTTCGATCCCTGGGTGGGGAAGATCCCCTGGAGGAGAGCTTGACAATGCACTCCCATATTCTTGCCTGAAGAATCCTATGGGTAGAGGAACCAGGAAGGCTACAGTCCATAGAGTTGCAAAGAGTCAGACATGACTCAAGTGACTCAGCACACATGCATGCACAGTTGCTTAGAGTTCTTTGTAATTTCCCATAACCACAAGAATTCCAATTGAGGACCCTCTAGGGATCCCACTTTGGAAGGATGGCATCTGGGGACTAACACATACCCATATATTCATCCTACAATTTTAAGAGGAACCCTACCAAAGACTGTATCATGTCCTTCATTGCCACATTATCCAGGAAAGCTAAATGAAAACAGATTGTGCCTTAAAGTTAGAAGTGAGCCCAGTAGATTTTCATTCCCATAAACTTCTAGGACCTGCAGGGAATTTTCCACAGCAAGAGCATCATTAAGAAAACAATAATCAACAAGTATAAATCATTTATGAGAAGCCCAGATTTGTTTTGTGCTGTTGATAATGTTGGAGCCACTAACACATTAATAAATTAATGAGCTAGGGAGTACTCTTTATAAGGCCTTTTAGTCTTATATATTTATATAAATGCCTTTTATACTTGTATAATACATATTTTCCACAAATTCAACAGCAGAGCACTAAATTGGGTGTCAAAAGCCAAGGGACTACACACACACACACACACACACACACACACACACTCTATATATATCCAAACATGGTATCTATCTATACATACACACGCATATATATAGCCCCTACTTAGCTAGCACAATACCTCTGTGTATTGTGCATTTATTTGGGAATAGGAGAGTTTACTTGGATTTAACTTTACAGTGTTCATTCTTAAACTATGCATCATGATCAATAACAATAAACTCTCCAAACTGTGCTTACTATGAGTACGAAAAATCTAAGTGTACTGGTTGTGCAAAATTCTAAAGCCCATATGACTCACTGCAACCAGAATGATTTTTCTAAAGCATGAACTGAATCATCAATTCCCTGAACAAACTCTTCTGTTATCCTCAAAATAAAGTCCACTTCTCTTAATATGACTTTTTAATACAGCTTTTCATCTTCACGATATGACCTTGCTCACATTTTAGTTCAAATCCAGCTTCCTGGTCCTTTGAGCTTTTTGCTGTCTGATATTATCCTTCTCTCTCTTACCTCTGAATCTTTATGTCATTCCTTCTGTCTAGAACAGTTTCTACCTCCATTCATCAGTCTAATCCTGCTTCTTCCTCAAGTCTCAGGTTAGACTCGCGTCTCCTTGAAAGGCCTCCCTGCCTGAATTAGATGCCCCTTCTCTGACCTCCAGTGGCTTCACGTAGGCGATTGTATCTGCATGTAAGTCATGCAGACCAGAGTCTGGTCTTCGTGTCAGTCCACTTGTCTCAATCCCCCACGAATCTCAGCCCTTTAAAGACAAAGATCATGCTTTGATCATGGTTATATTCTTAGCACCTAATGCCTGGCCCACAGTTGCTGCTGCTACTACTGCTGCTGCTAAGTCGCTTCAGTCGTGTCTGACTCTGTGCAACCCCATAGATGGAAGCCCACCAGGCTCACCCATCCCCGGGATTCTCCAGGCAAGAACACTGGGTTGGGTTGCCATTTCCTTTTCCAATGCATGAAAGTGAACTCAATAAATATTTATAAAATAGTTGAACAAGGAACAGGATGTCAGGCTAGCACCAAAAGCTACAGGTGATATCTATGTAAACTACCAGGTGTGAGTTAACTCTGGTTCATAACTTCATTCATTCATCACAGCCTCTGGTTGACAGATTGATTCATTCATCAAAGCCTCCCATCACTATACCTAAGTTTCAAAGCCCAGCTTAGGACCTGCTTATTTACTTATAAATAATTCCTATCCTGCACCTCTGAACTGAAAACATTCTCAAATAGTCACACTTGATGATGCATTATGTGGCTTCCAAGAAAACACCCACCTCCTTTGTCTCTTCGGAGAAAGCCTGCAGAATGTCCGTCTGTCTGGTGTAGTTGCCATTGGCATCCTGCAGACCCTGCAGAATGCGCTCCCTCAGAACAAGCACTGAGACACGGAGCTGGTGCCAGAGCAGCTGCACGGCGTGGATGTCCACAATCACGTTGACAGAGTAGGACAGCAGCTTCAGAGAGAACTCTGTTTCAAGGAGGGCATGGATCTGCTCGACATGATCAGAAATATCTTCACAAATGTCCTGCAATAAAGGAAAGCGAATATATGATGACTCTTTTGCCTTAACCTGGGGTGCTGTGCTGTGCTTAGTCACTTAGTCATGTCTGACTCTTGGTGACCCTATGGGCCCATCAGGCTCCCCAGGCCATGGGATTCTCCAGGCAAAAATACTGGAGTGGGTTGCCATGCCCTCCTCCAGAGAACCTTCCCTGGGGAGGGGAACAGTAAAAAAGTCACTCCTTTACTTGACACCAATGATCAGGGCCAACAGGTCAAGGGAGCACATGCTGAACAGCGGCCTTTGTTTCAATTCAGATACACAGTCACAGGGGCTTCCCAGGTGGCGCTAGTGGTAAAGAACCCACCTGCCAATCAATGCAGGAGATGCAGGTTCAATCCCTTCCCTGTTGGGAAGATCCTCTGGAGGAGGGCATGGCAACCCACTCCAGTATTCTTGACCTGGAGAATCCCATGGACTGAGGAGCCTGGTGGTCTACAGTCCATAGGGTTGCACAGAGTTGGGACACAACTGAAGTGACTTAGCACAGAGTCACAGGCCATATTCCCGGGCCCTGGGGCTTCAGTGCAAGCAGGTAAGTTGATCATTTCCATGACACAAATAAGCTACTATTTTTTCAGATACCCACACTGAAAGTTCAGCCAAGGTAAGAGGTTACCTCACAAATCCAACCCCTGTTCTCTGTATTTACTGTTAGTTTGGGATTCAGGTAAGGGATCCAACAGGGTTTCTCTTTGCTACTGGTGGGCTCCACCAAACACAAAATATCTCAGAACAGAAGCATCCTCCTGACACCTAGGGCTTCCCTGATAGATCGGCCTCCAATGCAGGAGACCCCAGTTTGATTCCTGGGTCAGGAAGATCTGCTGGAGAAGGGAGAGGCTATCCACCCCAGTATTCTTGGGCCTCCTTTGTGGCTCAGCTGGTAAAGAACCCACCTGCAATGCAGGAAACCTGGGTTCAGTCTCTGGGTTGGGAAGATCCGCTGGAAAAGGGAAAGGCTACCCACTCCAGTATTCTGGCCTGGAGAATTCCATGGACTGTACAGTCATGACACAACTATACAGTCAGACACTGAGCAACTTTCACTCACTCTCCTGACACCTAGCAAGAAGAAAAATGGGCTAGAACATGGGCTTCAAAGAACTCCCAGCCATTCTCAGTGAGCCATGGGATCTCCACTGTAAGGGACGACTGTCACATTCCCACAGGGACACAACTTACAGTTAAATCTGTAATGGATATCCACACTTTGCAAACAAAATCACTCTTAAGAAGGAACACCAGAGAAATCCCAAGAGTAAAAACAGATATAATTTGGTTTTGTTTTTAAGACTCAGACATTGAAAATAAAAAAACTACTATATTAAAGTTTAAATGTCCTCCTCACATACTGTTAGGTAGGCATATTTTATCTGATATGTTGCTTGTCCTTACAAGTTTCCACATTTTCATTGTGCTGTTAGAGGCTTGCAGCATGAAATGGGTAGCAACCCTGTAATACTTACTTGAACAATTGGACTCCGTTAAGCATCAAAATGACGTAAATGTCAGTGAAAAGTGCTCAATTACTCATTTTTAGTTATGTATCAGTGATTTCTTTTAAATGGAGCTTTTATGATTTTTGTTAAAACTAAGATTTTAAGATAGCATTTGAGTTCTAAGCCCTATCTTGAGTATCAAAACAGTCACTCTGTGCTGGAAATATAACCTTCCAATTTCATATAATTCAGTTACTTGTTGTCAAAGAAAAACTAAAATGTAACCTGTATTTAACAATGTGTGCTAATAAGCAAAAAAAAAAAAAAACACTATTGAATAATGATGGAAAGTTGTGCTGAATTTTGAACAATAATTATTGTACAATTTCAATAAATGCTTCAATATTAGGCCTTGAAATCTAAGACCTAATTGGTAATAGTGATATAAACTGGTGATAATAACTTGAAACAGATTAAAAAGTTTGAACAGGCAATGGGGGTTCTAATTAGGTAAACTTCTTAGAAAAGAATATGGGCCCATGGTCTTATGCAGTCCAATAGATCCTTGAAGCAAAAATTATACTACCATATTACATGTACATGAGAAGCAATCAGCCAGATTAGCTAGCCTTTGCTGGCCTTCAGCAAAAAACAGCAGGCCTGTAACTATCATCAGATCTTCCATGTAGCTTGGGGTCTTAGTTGATGCTTGTCTGGGCATCCATTCCATTTACCCCCACAGCTCTTATTTCTGATCCTCAAACACCTCCCCCAAAGCAAATGCCCTGCATCCTTTGCCCTGTCAAGATGCTCATTTCTGTGAAGCACTGTTGCCTCGGGAAACGCCCTTCCTCCCCCTGCTGACCTTTTCCAAATTATTGTACTCTCCTGGGTAATACCCCACAATCCACTGTAAAAACACGCCTTAACTTCTTCACGAATGCTACCTCTACCTGGTCTTACCCAAACTTGACTTTGCCCAAGGCTCCTGCTTCCTCCACCACTCTCCCAGGGGAGCTGCTCATTCTCTCAGGCCTGGACTAAGAGGGGGGTAGGACAGGAGAGGGAGGGGGACCTGATGGGGCAAGAGCAGGCCTCAGTGCTGCTTTGCCACTTTCTGCTCATTACTCTTTTGCCCTCATATTAACACCCTTCTTTCTTCATAGGTGCCTACCATCTGCTAACCTTCCTGTCATCCTCCTTTACTGCTGTTATCTGCATTCTTCTCTTTCCTTCCTCTACACTAAAGAATGCATCTGGTTCACAGTTTTCTTCTTTTCCATACTGAGCATAACTGTTATCTTAGGTAATGTCAACATTCACATCAAGGAACCAACCAACACTCTAGGCTTGAATTTCCTCTACTCCGCAGCTCCTAAGACCTTGGTGCCCACTGCAGGGGGACAACTCTCCACCATAGCTCTGCTCTGGACTTCGCCATCACTCCACCTGGGGAACAATATCAGGAAGTCCCTTGTGCCACCAACATCTTTGTCCGACTTCTTTCCTCCCATTCTCCCACTACAGGTGCTCTTCACCCTATCCAGGCCACCAGTCCTTCCATCCTCTTTTCGCATACACCTCCTGCCTCCTAGCACAGCCTCTACAGTGATCACTTCAACCACTCTACCGATAGTGTTCTCAACTTCCTCACACTTTTTGACTCCATGATTTAGAATTTGTGAGTGTTGGTCCCTTAGGCCCCATTATGATCCTACAGATGCAAAATACATGACATACTTCAGAGAGAAAAAGGTTGGAGAAACCCTTCTGCCACCTGCTCAGAATAGCTAAACAGGCATTTCTACACTCTCCCATGCCCATCCCCCTATACAAAAATTATATATATATAACCTGGGTACCATGAAACCTACATGCCAGAGCACATGCCATCTTCTCTCTTTACACATATGGCTCCTTCATAATGGACGTAGGAATGCAGTCAGAGCCAGGTCATGGGTCAGGGTGTCAGGCAAGTATCCAGAGGAAACTGCGCATAAAAGGCACTAAAGCATCCATGGTGCCAGTTAACTTAGGTTTCCATCCCCTCCTCCTCAGTAACTGTGAAATGTGAACTGGCCCTGTTCCCACACATCAGGTTAAATATTTTCTTACTTAATTCACATACAGCACAGTAGCTCCTATGGCATTCAGAAGCACAGCACAAAATGCATTGACTACATTCTGTTTATCAACTGCCCACTTCACTCAACAGCTGCTGCCGCCTGTCACTGAAACAGGACTCTCCTATGGTTACCTAGTAGCTGATACAAACACTGACGACCTGAGATTGTTTACAAATAAACTCCATCTGGTTGGCTCAGTGCTTTTCTTTTAATTTTATGTTTATGTGAGAGAGGTGCCTTTTTTGGGTAAGACTGTTGTATATGTATTTTCCAGTTGTATCTTATTTCTTCTAGACAGATACAGGGCTTTTAAGACAACTATTATGTTTTTAACCAGTATCGCCAGTTTCCATCAGTGTGATATAACAGTGAGGGTGCCTTTTCTGCAAGTACTCTGACTGCCTACTATCCTAACTCCAAGCATAATTGCCAAGACTCTGGCTAACTCTCCCTCGGAGGGGATCTATTTGCTGCTTCATCATGAGGGAACCATGCTCCCTCCCAACCATTCTCAAGACATTGTGATGGCTTCCTTGTGAAATTAAAAGTATCTGTAGATCAGCATTCTGCCAAAGTGTCCCAAACTGCCCATCTTCAAGGATTCCATGAGTATGAGAAGGGAAATCTGTCCTTCCAGCAACTTCCCTGCCCAGGTCCTAACACTTGGCACCCTCGTTAAACTAAGTCCCACTGATGCAGCCACTCCCACTTCTCTTTGTTTCAAACCCCCCCAGTAACTACAGCCTGCCTCTCCATGGGGACAAAACGTAATCAGCAAACATTTCTGCCTTCTTCTACTACCCAAATAATGTTTCTTTCTCTTCCCCTCAAATAATTTCACTGTTTCTCTCAAAACACTCTTGAGGTACATTTGTATAACTGCAGGACACATTCAGATGGTTTTACTTAAACAAACATGAATTATAGCCTGCTTTTAAAGAACATGTCTCCCCACTCCCTCTTGCATCTTTTTTCCTATCAGAATTTTAAAAACCTTGAACCCTCATCTTATTCAGAGCATACCATTACATTTAAAATAGTTTTTATTTTCTAAAAGCAGTAAGCAAGAGATAAGCAAATATAAGATGTATTGTGTGTACCTATTTTAGTCTTACTGCAAAATGCCATGTCATCATGACTGCTCACTTTCTTTACTAGCAATTGTAGAAATGAATGATTAAAAGTAAAGTGACTTTTACCCATATGCTCACCATATGTGTGCACGCTCATTAGAAAAAGCTGAGAAGAGATTCTTACCTAATACAAGTACTTTGTTTTTTAAAATGTAGATCAAGGGAATAGCACTTACTTGTTTAAAAAACTCTATTAGTGAACCATGTGAACTAGAACTTGCAAGTTTATGCAAAAAATATTGCAGAGTATTAATGTCATCTTCAGTTGACTTTCAAAACGGCACTTTCTCCAAAAGACAGATTGATAGCTGTTCCTGTGACAAGGTATTTTTATTTCTCCCAAAGTAGACTACCTCCTTTTTTCTCCTTCCTCTCCTCTTTTCTAATGGTCCTAGTTTCTTTGTCACATTGAAAATGACTGTGAGTGATGAAGACTGGTGGGAGGGATGCTGAGACTCTAACCACCATAGTACTTCTCTCCAAAGTTTGAAGAGCTCCATGGTTGTTATCAGTGGTTATCCTTTTAATTACTAAAATTCTGCAAGTGTGAGGACCGAAATGAGATTATTAATGCAGAAATTATTTTTCTGTTATCATCAGCTGGTACTCGTTCATCTCCCTCACTGTATTATACTTTTCTGGAAGCAGGAAATGTGTGCTACTCATCTTTGTATTGCTAGGACACTGCCATACAAGTGAGCACTGTTCAAAGGATGTTTGCAGAATTGGATTCAATTGGATAAAATATTGCTATTTCACAAATCAATGTAAAATCCTTGAAAAGCAAGCACTGGCTTAGCTTCTTCTCCTAAGTATATCCACACTGATTAGTACTCTCTGCAAATGTAACTGATACTGAAGAGGTGACAAAAAAAGCATTTTGGTTAAAAATTGTGATTTTAAAAGACTCAGAAGGTTCACTGACAAAGATGCTGCTTTAAATTCTTAATCCCAGGCTCTGATTTATTTGAGATGAGAAAAATCCTGAGCAAAGAGACAAAAGGAAAACTGGCAATTGCTACTGCACATTGGAAAACCTGTTTTCTCTAATTAAGCTATTGCTTAGTCACTTTCACATTCAGTGTTTTAGATAATAGTTCAAAATCAAAGTTCATTCACTAGTGAAAATGACAGCTGTGGCCTCAACAGCTCATCTGGAAATGGCTCAGAAGGTCTGTACTTTCCTCAGGATATTTTTACAGAACTGACTTAAGGTAGAAATGGACAGAGAAGTCAGTTCAGTTCAGTCGCTCCGTTGTGTCCGACTCTTTGCAACCCCATAAACTGCAGCATGCCAGGCTTCCCTGTCCATCACCAACTCCCAGAGCTTTCATACTGTAGTGCACTTGTTAATCGTGCAGATTTCAAAGCCGCTCCTTTTGAAGAAAAATGGGACCAAGGAATCTGCATTTTATGAAGTATGCAGTAGCTATTATGATTGTGTTGTAAGCATCACACATTGATAAACACTGAGCCATAGACAGATCCTCAGTCTAGAAATGGGACCTATATGCAAGCCGGCTGCTACACAACCATAAAAACAAAACCTCCAGCAACTTGAAGGGTAGCCTGCCACAGACACTACACAGATATCTCTGTTGGAGTACATACATTCTTTGTGTTCCAGAACACAATTTCCCACAACCTTGTTTATCCATCATGATAGATTCAGGCCACTATTCATCCACCTTCCTAGTCCCCCGAACTCCTGCAAACACACACACACACACATGCACACACACACACATGCCTGCAGACATATGCATATTCCCTTGAGGCTCATTCCCATCTGCCTATACCAGTCACTACTATCTCTTCATTCCAGTCACTTAAGATTTTATTTTCTAAAAATTTATCAAAACTTTTTAGCAATTTACATTTCTTTATCTGAGATGGGAATTTTCTAATAACTCGAAATTTTGGAGCATTTCAAGTTACAAATGGTCTTATAACTTACCTAATAATACTTTCTCTTGATCTATTCAAAAAAACTCTTTATACTGGGAGAAAGTTCTATTTGGGATTTCATTGCTGACTCATAGTGTGACCTTGGAAAGGTCAACCTCTTTCTTAGATGCTTTTTTATATATTTAGATCACTAAGAACATGGCACAGCTTCTAAGGATGTGTTTCTATGTCTTCCTCCCCCACATAAATATATCCACAGCAACTATCTTGGCTGTTGATTTGTATTTAAACACCTACAGCATGCCTGCTGGAAGCTAACATTATAGACACAAGTTTTTAGATCTCACATCCGGAACAGGAAATAAAATCTCATAGTATTAGAGCCCTATGAAGAACTAATTTTAGGGGCCATGGTTCACAACCTGTGACTGAGATAACAAAAAATCCATATTCTGAGGCCAATACTACTCTTTTATGTAAATAGGAGTGCATGTTGTCAATTAACCTTCTAAAAATCTCTCATTGCCTCCCAAGAACCCAATAATTTCATTTCTAGGAACTTCTGCTAAGGCAGTAATGCATTTACCTACTGAAATGCTATCACACAGTTATTTATAATGGTGAAAAAATCTAACAATCAAAAGAGAGGAGATTGGTTTAATGTGATGTGGTACCAATCCCATACAATGAAAAAATACACAGATACTAAAATATGCATTCTGGATGTCAAGAAATATTGTTAAGTGAGACAAACTAAATTATATGAGTTCTATTAAAAATTATAGTTACATATACTTTCAAGGAGAGAACTAAAAAATATGTCAAAGCTGTTTGTTCATAGTATATTCTCTAGATGGCAGCAATATAAATGATTTTAATATATTGTTTTGTCTGCATATATTAAATTTTCTCTAGTAAATACACATTTCTTCTGTGAAAAAGTAAAGTAAAAGTTAACCAACAACAAAGAAGTTAGTTTCTATGGCAACAAGTCAAGGAATAAACAGTTATGCAGAGTAAGTGATATGCAGAATCCAGTATAAACAGAGTCAATATCACTGATTGAAGAAGATCAATGTCAGAGCAACAGGACCCCCAAACTGTCAGCATTCTTTCTGTGTAGGGACAGACCTGTCACCTCATTCACAGATAGCCTGTCATCATTCTCTGAGGATTCTATGTCAGGTGGCCAGGTGCTACAAGTTGAGTACTAACAAATAAATAACATGTCATTAATCAGTGGTTATTATATTCATATTATATTCATATCCTGAATATTCATTGGAAGGATCGATGCTGAAGCTGAAGCTCCAAAACTTTGGTCACCTGATGTGAAGAACTGACTCATTGGAAAAGATCTAGATGCTGGGAAAGATTGAAAACAGGAAGAGAAGGGGATGACAAAGGATGAGACAGTTGGATGGCATCACTGACTTGATGGACATGAGTTTGAGTTAGCTCCAGGAGTTGGTGATGGACAGGGAGGCCTGGCGTGCTGCAGTCCATGAGGTCACAAAGAATTGAGCACAACTGAGCGATTGAACTGAACTGAATCAGTGGTTATTAAGACTTTCAGCTCTGTTTTTGTTCTCATTGCCTTTTTTAAAGTTTAGCAGAATTGATATAAAGATATGGGTAAGGAAAAGACATTAATCACCTGAAATGAGTGAGAATTTATGTATTAATCACCTTCTCTCCCTTTTAATTTGATTGGGTTGTTCCAGAGGACAACTACATAGATCATCAACCCTCTTCCATGTTTTTATATAAACTCACCAGGGAGGGATGTTGCTGGGGACAGATTCCATTACTTAACAAAGTAAAACCTGTTCATCTCTAGGAGAGACCTCAATATCCTAGGATTCAGAATCTTCCACTTTCAAGATACTATATAGTCTTTAGGTAATCACCAGGGAAGTGAATATATTTAAAAGAACTCAGTGTTCCCTTGGGGGTATACTTTACATAACTGAAATATCAGTTCTCTACAACTGTTAAGGAATTACTGAAACACGAAACTTTTGCTAATTGATTTATATAAGCTTCTGTTTACTTCCATCAATGCAAATAATTTGTATTTGTGTGTTTGTTCTGTCCCTATGCTCATCCTTGCATCCACAGAACCACAAAGAGAAATTTGCAAACATCCAGCACATTTTCTGAAAAATCTAATGCTGAGCATCAGAGCCTATGTTTTCATAAAATGAAAACATAGAATTCAGCTTATATCTTAGTTAAGAAAATCCATTTTTGTATTTTGCCTGCTCCCCGCTTGACTGACTCTCTGTATTGGAACTACTCTTCAGCAAGCACTAGACATACAAAGCAAGGCGAAAGTTATTGAATTCCAATAATGTGGTTTTAAATCTACCCTCATTGCCCTTTTCCAGAGGCCCCTTTGGGAAATAAAAATGGATCAGAATAACATATCTGACCACCAAGTGCAGCAACCATCCATTATTAATGTCCCAATGACACACCAAGATGAAAGACGGAGGAGCCATTCAAATAGTCATATAACACTGATTCAGGCTTCTCAAAGGACATTGTACTTTACTTTTTAAATCAGCAACCAGCTGAGAAATAAATTCAATTTCAATGCACTTTCCAAACTTCCAGATTAATTTTACCTATAAAATCATTTTAACCTCATTGCTTACTTAGATTGACTATAAACTTAGTGAGGAAGAACTTTCTTTTCTCTTATTACACACACAGAATCCTATTCCTATCAAACAATAAGCAGAAAGCACACAAAAGGAAAAGCAAGACCTATAAATGAGTTCTGAGCAAGCACAATGACCAACCAAACCTCAGGTTAGTCCTTTCCACATTTACCCCATGATTAATAAGCTCTCCCCAATAGCATCCTAAGTCTTAAACTTCTCTACCCTTAATTAATTGCAGACAGAAACCATTTTGTGAATGTCAAGTGAAAATTCAGATGTGTACAAGTAAATTAATGATGAGTTCAGTTCAGTCACTCAGTCATGTCTGACTCTTTGTGACCCCACGAACTGCAGCACGCCAGGCCTCCCTGTCCATCACCAATTCCCGGAGTTTACCCAAACTCATGTTCATTGAGTCAGTGATGTCATCCAACCTTCTCATCCTCTGTCATCCCCTTCTCCTCCTGCCCACAATCTTTTCCAGCATCAGGGTCTTTTCAAATGCATCAGCTCTTCACATTAGGTGGCCAAAGTATTGGAGTTTCAGCTTCAACATCAGTCCTTCCAGTGAATACCCAGGATTGATCTTCTTTAGGATGGACTGGTTGGATCTCCTTGCAGTCTAAGGGACTCTCAAGAGTCTTCTCCAACATCACAGTTCAAAAGCATCAATTCATCTGCACTCAGCTTTCTTTATAGTCCAACCCTCACATCCATACATGACCACTTGAAAAACCACAGCCTTGACTAGACAGACCTTTGTTGACAAAGTAATGTCTCTGCTTTTTAATATGCTGATGAGTAATAAAATTAAAGAAATACAATACAAAGGGCAAATGACTTGGAGATAGCGAAAATAACAGTGAGGAAAGGCGATATGAGAGATTTACAAGGATAAGGCAATTTACACTGTTTCTCCATGATTCAGATCTTCAGTTCAGTTCAGTTCAGTTGCTCAGTCATGTCCGACTCTTTGCGACCCCATGAATCACAGCACGCCAGGCCTCCCTGTCCATCACCACTCCCAGAGTTCACTCAGACTCGCGTCCATCGAGTCAGTGATGCCATCCAGCCATCTCATCCTCTGTCGTCCCCTTCTCCTCCTGCCCCCAATCTCTCCCAGCATCAGAGTCTTTTCCAGTGAGTCAACTCTTCACATGAGGTGCCCAAAGTACTGGAGTTTCAGCTTTAGCATCATTCCTTCCAAAGAAATCCCAGGGTTGATCTCCTTCAGAATGGACTGGTTGGATCTCCTTGCAGTCCAAGGGACTCTCAAGAGTCTTCTCCAACACCACAGTTCAAAAGCATCAATTCTTTGGCCCTCAGCCTTCTTCATAGTCCAACTCTCACATCCATACATGACTACTGGAAAAACCATAGCCTTGACTGGACAGACCCTAGTCGGCAAAGTAATGTCTCTGCTTTTGAATATACTGTCTAGGTTGCTCATAACTTTTCTTCCAAGAAGTAAGCGTCTTTTAATTTCATGGCTGCAATCACCATCTGCAGTGATTTTGGAAAATCACAAAAAATAAAGTCTGACACTGTTTCCACTGTTTCCCCATCTATTTCCCATGAAGTGATGGGACCGGATGCCATGATCTTTGTTTTCTGAATGTCTAGATCCAAAAAGGGGGAGAGATGAAAGGTGGCTTACAGATAACAAAGTTTACTGTTAAAGTTTGAAAAAGGACAGGAGGGAGGAAGATGAATAAGACACATAAAATGACACAGATGCTGCATTCAAGCACTCAGTTTAGCTCTATTGAGGGAGAAAAAAACGTGTGACCAGAAGTGGGTGGCTGAAGAAAAAGACCTGGTGTGGGAACTCTAAGACAGAAAGCAGTTATCACTAGCTAACATAAGAGGGGAGAGGTAGATGATTTCTGTGAGTGGTGTGAACTAACAACCTGGAACATCCAAACACAGAAGATCCTGCTTCTTTGGAATTGCATGAAATCTTTCTGGCAATAACTCAGACTTTGAGCAGAAATCAGCAGCAAGGTTTCAATCAAGAGAGTCAGGTGCAGAGAGGCCTATCTACCCTGGAAAATAGCTGAATTGAAATCAGAGAGAGAACATTGATAACAAGGAAATTTCTGAGGAAAATTTATCCCTGGTACTAGTGAAAAGTAGATTCTGTAATTAAACCCCGTCCATGGTGCTTGTCCACTCATACTCTATAGAGGATTTGTGCTCCAGATTTGCTCACACAAACATGAAGAAGGTTCTCACACTCCAAGCAGAGGGTACAAGGTATGTGTAGGGCGATTTCATCCCAAAGGACTCTTCTCCTCCTTTCTCCTGCAGGTTGGTGCAAAGGTTAAGATCATCAGTGACCCTGAGGAGCCCTCTATATCAAAATGCCCCTGGGGTTTCATCACAGAGCAGCAAAGAATGAGGACTTGATCGGCCAGCCTGACTCATGATTTCCTTTTGCCAGAGTTGACATGAGAAAATAAACATATGCTTCCTTGAAATGGACAAACATTTCATCATCATATGATCAGAGCAAAGAGGCCATCTTGATGCTGAAAAAAGCAGCTAAGCACCTAATTATAACAGCATTCATTCTCTATACATCAGTCTTAGGTGGAAACAATATGGACCACAGCTTAGGATCTAGAAATAGGCTATCATAAACAAGTATATGAGGAAAAAGTAAAATAAGTACCCAAATATCTCTGGGAGACAGGACTGCAGGTCACTTTTTTCTTTAGGCTTTCCAGGTGGCTCAAGGGGGAAAGAATTGGCCTGCAGTGCAGAAGATGTGGGAAATGTGGGTTCAAACCTCAGGTCATCTTTCCTTTGTAGCCATATGTTTGTTTATATATTATAATTTAGTATAAGGAACATGGAATACTTTTAAAAAATAATCATTTGGTGGGGTTTTTTTCCCTGCTTGTTTGTTCTTCAGCATATACACAAAGTTCCTGTTTTTTAAAAATAGGAAGCACTAAGTGTATTGTAGCAGGAAGACATGGTTAGTAGTAGTCATGGGAGAAAAGCTGGGGAAAGGGAAGGAGAAATAGCACAAAGGCTTTTGTGTAAGGACACTGAACCCTACATGATGACCAGTGCTGGATTCCCCATGAGTGCTCTGCCCACGAAGATGTTACAGCCATGTCCTGACCCATGAACTCACCCTAAAACTTCCTTTATATGTAGCCAGAACACATTTTGTTTTTCAGACTGTGGGAGGTCAGCTGCCCGGGGTTATGGAATGACAGAGATTTCCGGGAGAGGCAACCTCAATGAGAATAAAGGAGTGTCAAGTAACATACAACCTATGTTAATCGACACCAAAGCTGGAATGACCAGCCCTCAGATGGACTATAAAAAGCCAGCGGAGTTGCACGTCTCATCAGCAGGACTCTAGTTGCCTTGGAGCCAGACTGAGTCTGAGAGTGGTAACCACTCCAGCTGTCAATAAGCAGTCAGCGCCGTCATCCACCCCAAGCAGGAGCCTGGTGTCCTGGAGCCACCTTCCCTCTCGTGTAAACACCTCGATGAAATGCAGGACAGTGTCATTTATAACAGCGCAACTTGCACTTACTTATACAGCCAAGGAGGAGTCATGAAACATGCAGTATGCCACACAAATGGCTAATGAGAGGATTTTTTAAAAACTTTACAAAATATTATTGACAGTTCACTGCAAAAATGTTAGAAAAGCTAAGACAAAAAATTAATCAGGGACATGTCTATCTCATTTACCATTTATCCCTAGAGCCCAAAACAATGCCTGACACATAGTAGGCTATTGATAAATAAATAATCACTGAATGAGGAGTAATAAATAAATCTCCAATAACCTACTCTTCATACAAAGTAGTGTATAACTTCCTAGACTGTGTTCTATTTTTGTGTTGTTTTTCACTCAATGGCATATGATGAATATTCTTTCATGTCAATAAATGTTTCATAATTCTTTATGGCAGCATAGTATTCCATTTTAAGAAAATATAGTATTTTTTGAACCAATCCTTTGTAGCTGGATATTAGCCTCGGAGGCTCATTTTCTTAAAGGCACAAATACCCTATTGGTCAATCACCAAATTCTGCTGATTTTTCTTTTGTTAGACTATTAAGTTCCATGAGAATAAGAAACCTTTTCTGTATTACTTATCACTGGATCTCCAGAATGTAGTACAGTTTCTCAAGATCAATAAACAATGAATAAGCAATGACACTTGTCTGTCCCCTTCCTTTAATTCCCATTTCAATGGCCCAGCTCCTGTCTGAACCCCTGACATAGCCTCTGAGCTGGTTTCCTTCCTCTAACATGTCCAACCACCTTTTCTGAGACAACCATCCTTTACTGAATTAAATACCAATAAATGCCCCTTTAATTACCCAATGAGTTCCCCCTTCATTATGTGATTTTCTTGCTCAGAACAACCTTAAAATCTCTGCAATGCAAGGATAAATTTTAAAGTCTGTATTCTAATTTACTAAGGACCACTATAAAATAATCACAGACTACTTATAAAAATGGAAATCCACCTTAGAGATTTTTCAGTCTGAAACTGTCATTTCACACATGAGGTAACTGAAGCTTAGAAAATTCAGTGACTTACCAAGGACACATGGCTGGCCAGCAACAGAGCTCAGGTCGTTGGCCTGTAGGCCACAGCTTGTTCCTTGAGGTGACACCAGCTGTGTCCCAGTCCACCTTGCCAGCTTCATCTCCTTCTCAGATCCTCATTCCAGAGGAGACAGTTTTCAAACTACTGCTGAAATAAGCCTGACTCATTTTGGCTCTTTTCTTTTGCTCACAGCATCACTATTGCCTAAACTGTCCTCTTGTTCTACTTCAAATCTTTCTCAAGGTTTAGTTCAAGCCCTGCCTCCTCTTCAATTCCTTCCCGGGCCAAACTCAATTCTTTATCCTCCGATCTCCATTAGCACTTGCCTGCCCCACTCATTCCAGCACTAAACTATACACCGCCTTGCAATAGTAAATATCTCACAGCTGAGTGAAGTAGCTTACTGCATGTGTAAGAAGGAAAAGAATGGTGGAAATGGAAAAAACACCAATGTGCTGAGCCAGTGGTATGCTGGAACATACCACTTAGTAAGCACAGGTGCTCAGGCATTATGCCTTGATATTTCCCTTCACCGTTTCTTATTTTAAATGTGGAACTTAATTTGAGGCCAGTGTTTCTGGTTTGCTAATTTCTGCAAAAGCCTCCCAGGTTCAAAGCAGGATTATTTTTTATACTTTGAGACACTAGATGATAAGACCTTTAAGAAAAAGAATTGTGCCTTACTTGTTTTAGTATTCACAGTAGTGGCTTGTGCAAAGCATTAGACTACATATTTTGGAGCAAATCTGACTACTTTTCTATAAGTAATTCTACAAATGCCCAAATTGAAATGTGCTATGGTACTATCCCCTAACTAACAAATACTTTTGACTAATAATGAGCAATCACTGGACGGATAAGCATAATACTGACCAATCTGGAAAGAAGATAGTTAAAACTTTTTACTATAGTTACTACTATGCCAAAGAACAAAAAAATCCTCTAATATATTTAATTTACCTTATGCTAGTCACTACTGTCTATTCTTATACCATAACTCAGGAGAAGTACTGCTTTTTAGGCACCTTGTGTAGACTTTTTTTTTCTTTTCTTTTCTTTTCTTTTTCTTAAGGTCTAAGAGGAGAATGAAAAAGTTGGTCTAAAGCTCAACATTCAGAAAACGAAGATCATGGCATCCGGTCCCATCACTTCATGGGAAATAGATGGGGAAACAGTGGAAACAGTGTCAGACTTTATTTCGTTGGGCTCCAAAATCACTGCAGATGGTGACTGCAGCCATGAAATTAAAAGACGTTTACTCCTTGGAAGAAAAGTTATGACCAACCTAGATAGCATATTAAAAAGCAGAGACATTACTTTGCCAACACAGGTCTGTCTAGCCAAGGCTATGGTTTTTCCAGCAGTCATGTATGGATGTGAGAGTTGGACTGTGAAGAAAGCTAAGCGCTGAAGAATTGATGCTTTTGAACTGTGGTGTTGGAGAAGACTCTTGAGAGTCCCTTGGACTGCAAGGAAATCCAACTAGTACATTCTAAAGGAGATCAGTCCTGGGTGTTCTTTGGAAGGACTGATGCTAAAGCTGCAACTCTAATACTTTGGCCACCTCATGCGAAGAATTGACTCATTGGAAAAGACCCTGATGCTGGGAGGGATTGGGGGCAGGAGGAGAAGGGGACAACAGAGGATGAGATGGCTGGATGGCTTCACCAACTCGATGGACATGAGTTTGAGTAAACTCTGGGAGTTGGTGATGGACAGGGAGGCCTGGGTGCTGTGGTACATGGGGTCACAAAGAGTCGGACACAACTGAGCGACTGAACTGAAATGAAGAAGCATATGTATGTCAGGGGGTGATGTATAATGATATATGCACACACTGAGGAAAAGAGATAAGGAACTTTCTTTATATAGAAGAATTAAAGCTATATATGACTTCCCTGGTGGCTCAGATGGTAAAGCATCTGTCTATGATGTGGGAGACCCGGGTTTGATCCCTGGGTTGGGAAGATCCCTTGGAGAAGGAAATGGCAATCCACTCCAGTACTATTGCCTGGAAAATCCCATGGACAGAGGAGCCTGGTAGGCTATAGTCCATGGGGTCGCAAAGAGTCGGACACGACTCAGCAACTTCATGTTCACAAAGCTATATATATGTGTGTATCTGTGTGTGTGTATACACAAAAGACAGTTACATCTGCCATAAAACTGCTTTTTATTATTGTTATGTTGATATGTAATTTTGGGATCAGATGTCACTTTATGTATTTCTGAATCAGTGACTAGATCATTGATCCATTCACATATTTATTGATGAGTGAATGGACCATCTCTACCTACTGGCTAACCAGTCTACATATGTCTAGATACTTACATGTGCACATAAAATCAAAGCCGGATTTTATGGCCATGGCATGACTGAAATTCTAGAGGGGCTAGGGGCAGGGGTGCAAATTATGTGGCTGTGGCAAGAGCTGGTCTCTTCATAGTAGAGCACTTACCACAATTTTTGCAGTCTATTATTTTTTCAGTTTAAATTTTTCAGTTCAGTCTAAATTTTTCAGTTTCTACACCAAGGCAGGACAAATAGATCTATGACTTTTGCTTTACACTGTCTACAAAACAAGCTTGTTCAATGTTCATAGGATAGTGCTATTAAGCTTCCAACAACTATATTCCCCTCCATTTATCAGGACTTTAGGACATTCCTTCAAGTCATTCACATGGAGGAGGAGCTCCTGGGTTGATAATTACAGAAAAACCTGAACGGTCTTTTTGGCTAACCCAATACATTAATGCTAGGCTTCATACATCCAAAAGTAATGTCTTCCCTCCAAGTTGTCGCTTTTTCAGCAGTGCAATTAAAATAGAAATTTCTAGAATTCCACATTAAGAACTGCCTTCAAGACAAGTTCACAAATTGCACAGTAAAATAAATGCTGTATCTTCACATTCATTTCTATTTTGACCAATGATTAATATCCAGCTTAATAACCTGGCTTATTCACCCTACGCTTGGCCCTAAATAACTTCTGTCTGTTTTCAAAAATCAAATCTACTATAAAAAGGATGAGAATTAGACACCACTGAGGATTTTGAAAGAAGTATGTAGACGTCTCTAAAGAAGATTCCAAAAAATGGATTCTCAAACTACTGTGCATATTATTGGACCACGACTCTGAAAATGAGTACATTTATTTATACAATGATATAAATTCCTTGTGAGTGAGCAACTAAATGGAATCATTCATATTTATATATACCTCATAAATAAAACATGCATATACATTATGCATGTATCAGATGCCTTATACATAATACTCAATAAATACACTTTTTCAATAATTGTTCCTAAGTGCAGAATCAATGTTACTGATTTCTCTTTTTGCCTCAGGCTCCAGCATAGCTTGACATAGCATTGTTATGTCTTTATTTAAAATTTATTTCATCATGATTTGTCTACATTGATTTTGGTTATTTAAAATATTGCATTAAAATACTATTTATCTTGATTACTAAGTTTTTGTCACCCTCTTAAATTTTGGGCCTGAGAAAAGTCCCTCAATTGCTTCACCATAATCTCTGCCCTGCTTTGGCTAAGCCATTGGCTGAGGAAGATGACAGAACCTCCCATGCCAAGCTGGGTCTATGTCAGCCACCACCAGAAAACCAGCAGATACAAGAACTAGACAAATGCTTGATGCCATATAGCACTGAATTATGAAGTGGCTTCTCTTGCAGCAAGAGTTAATTGATATAGTAATGACAATTATAGGTCTATAGAGATTAAATTTAGGGGGCTAGTTGACTCTGGGAGTTATGATTATATTATTCAAAGTTTGCTGCTTATCTGGAAAAATAAATGAGACAGTATAGAGCAGATTACGGGGCCTCCTGGTGGCTCAAGAATCTGCCTGCAATGCAGGAGACCCAGGTTTGATCTCTATGTCAGGAAGATCCTCTGGAGAAGGGGATGGCAACCCCCTCCAGTATTCTTTCCTGGAGAATTCCACTGACAGAGGAGCCTGGTGCGCTACAGTTCATAGGGTTGCAGAGTTGGACATGACTGAGTAATTAACACTTTCACTTTTCACTTTCATAGTAGATTGTATTACTGATGTCTAATAGTCAATGTTCTTCTTTATAAAAGGATTATACTTCTTTAGCCCATTGATAACAGACTTGGCCAAATGACTTGTTTCGGCCAGTGAAAAGTGAGCCAAAATGAAGTAGCTGGAATTTTAAAAACCATAGAGTAACCCTCCTGTCACTATTTCCTTCCTGATTTCAGAAGACCAGAATAACTCCAAAAGAGCTGCTCCTTCAGCCTGGTCCCAGATGATAAAGACACAGAGGGAGAGCAGAGCTGAAACTCATGCACCAAAATGCAGGGCCCAGGGACCACAACAAAGACCCAGTGCAGCCAAAATAAATAAATAAATAACAATATAGCAACAACAAAGATAATGCCTTGTAATGAACTTAAAAAAAATGGAGAAGACCTAAATTTTAAAACAGCTTTAAAACACTAATGAGGTTTTAAAAAAAAAATTGAAAGAGTAGAACAACAAAATATGTCCCTGGATAGGAAGATTCCACATCATTAAATAGCAGCCCTCTCTAAGTTATTTTATAAACATGATGCGAGTCCCCAAACAAATATCATCAGATCGTCCTTTTCAAGTGGAAAGGAGTTGAAGGTTGGGGTTAGAAACAGACAGTCTGATTCTAACATAACTGGATAAACAAGAATAACCAGAGAAAACCTAAAATAAAATAAAAACACACAATGACAGTGTGCATGCTAAGTTGCTTCAGTAGTGTCCAAGTCTTTGCAACCCTATGGATCCAGGGGAGGCACCAGGCCCCCTGTCTGTGGGATTCTCCCATCAAGAATACTGGAGTGGTATGACATGCCCTCCTCCAGGAGATCTTCCCAACCGAAAGATCAAACCTGCACCTCTTTTATGCCTCCTGCATTGGCAGGCCAGTTCTTTATCACTAGTGCCACCTGGGAAGCTCTCTTTAATAAATATCAAAATATATTATAACATCTCAGTAATTAAAATTGTGTAATATATCAAAGACAAATAAAAAAAGAAACAAGTCCAGAAGTAGGCCCAAATACATAAGGGTATTTGAGCTTGTGATAAATGAGGCATCTCAAGTTAGTGAAGAAAAAAGTAACAACCAGACAAATATCTTAAAAGATTAAGTTGGATCTACCATATACCTGGATAAATTCCAAATGTATCAAAGATTTAAATGTAAAAAATGAACACATAAAAACTACTAGGAAAAAGTAGCTGAGTTATTTATAATCTTGTAATGAGCAAGGCCTTCTGGATAAAAAATCCAGAGCTATTAAAAGAAAGACAAACTTGTATACAGTGGAAAAAGGAAAGAAAAGTTCTGAGAAACTGTGAGAAAGCATACATTAAGCACAGTCAATGACAAATGACAAACCAAAAAAAAAAAAAAAAAACCATGGTTCATATCACATGGTTTATACCCCTAATCAACACAGAACTCCTATAAATCAATGAAGAAAAGACCAACAACACAACTGAAAAACAGGCAAAAAAAATTAATACTGTTTATAGAAAAAATATTACTTCATAGAAAAAGTAATAGTTAAACATACGAAAAGCTGCTCAACTTTCTTTGTAATATGAGAAATATAAATTTAAACTATACCAAAGTATCAGCTATAAGGCAAAAATCCAAAAATTTGGTAACTCAAGCTATTGGCAAAGGTGTAGGGAACAGACACTTTTAATACATTCTTGGTTGGAGGATAAATTAGTGAGATAACTGAAGAGAACAACTGGGCTATTTCTGTCAAATTCCAAATACATATACACATTGACTTAGAATTCTACATCTGAGAATTTACATCTCTAATATAATTACAATTTTTGTGAAATGACTCATGTTCAAGCTATTTACTGTAAAATAAGTTTACAATGTCTAAATATTGGAAACAGATTAAATGTCCAGTAATGGGTGACTAGTAAACTAAGGTACATTCACATGACAGAATATTACACAGCTATAAAAAAGAATTATGATGATGAAAAGTTCTCTATAATTCTGTCATAGAAAGATCTCCATTAAGTTTAAAGAGCAAGGTTTAGAATAGTGTGTATAGAGTAACACAGAAGAAAGAATATATATTTGCTTATAAATGCAAATATGAAGTCTGGAAGGATCTGTAAGAAACAGATAAGAATGAGTACAACTTGGTTAGGGTACAAGAGGAAGAAGCTGGACATCCTCTACTGGAGGACAGAAGGGGAACCTCGGAAAGTATATATTTCATATTTTTAAATTTTTGAAATCTGTGAATGTATTTCATATTCAGAAATTTAAGACAGCATCAAAAACTCCAAACTAGTTTTCCATAGGTAATTTAAAGCTAAAGGTCAGTCAGTGGTTTAATCATATCATCTTCAATAAAACTGACCTAAGGGACTCTTGTGCTATAATCAGTAGTCCATGGAGAGCCATCACTCTTTACTACTAGTCTGATTTGAGGAATATTATCTCATTTCTCCATTTAAAATATCCCCTTCCATCCAAGAAATAAAGCAGCTTATTAAACCACTTCAACTCAACAGTTTCACTAACAGCATTTCTGTTAATATTCTTCTAAGTATTCCTAAAAAGCTAAAAACTTCAATTGAACAGGTTGCTCATTATAACATAAAACACAATTTATATATTGATTGAAATAGCTTGATGAGGACCTTAGTGACCCTTTGCTTTGAACGAGGAACTTCAGTATGCTAAAGGAAAAGGCCCACTCAAAATGATAATGCAGTGTTCAGAACAGTACTATTAGTTGAATTATTCAGTAATAAGGCATATTTGCTTCATTATACTTGGGCTGCCTGTCGTTTTCCAAAACAGCTGTAATAGGATACTATCATTAAGTTATAGAGCAGCCTTGGAGACAAAATACTGAAGACCTGAGGTTTTCTGCAAGAACTGTATCTACACAGACAAAATTAAAGAGGGGGCTGAGGGATAAATAAACGAGGATTGGGCAGTCTGACAGAAAAAACATCACTCTAGGGACCAGCATTCTACTTATACTTTCTCATAAACTAACCCATCATGTAATGTGCCTGGGCATCAGTTTCCTGATTTGTAAAATGTGGATAATAATAGCCTATCTGCTGTGATAGAGACTCTGCTGTATGCTCTTTAAACCCATTTCCTCTTCCTCTTGGGCACAGGGCTAAAGAACATTTCCCAGGTATCCCAGGGACTTAAGTAGGTTTGGATGACTGGGTACTGACCAATGGAATGTAGGTAGCAGTAACACTTTGCTACCGGGTCTAATCCCCAAAACTTCCTTTGGGATACTCTACTGAACTCTCTCTTCTTTGTTTGCTGGCTAGACTCAAAGGATCCAGTGGGGTAATCTGAAGTCATAGAAAATGGGAGTCTCTAGAACTGCACTGTCCAATATGGCAGCACTTGAAATGCGGCTACTCCAAACTGAGATATACTGTAAGTATAAAATACATGCTGGATTTTGAAGATTTAGTATAAAAATGTTTAAATAGCTTTTAATAATTTTATAATGATTACATGTCAAAATAATATTTTGGACAAACTGGGTTAAATTATTAAAATTTATTTTACTTGTTTCTTAGATCTGGCTACCAGAAAATTTAAAATCACATACATGATCCACATTTGTGGCTCATATTTATTTATTTTGGACAATGCTGCTCCAGATGTAAGGAGCCTTGATCCCTGAACGACTGCAAAGCAGCAGAAGTGCTCCACTACCGTGCTGTGCTATCACCAGCTCAGAATGCTCCTGCAAGGAGAAGCTGCAGGGCTCAACGCTTGTGCCTTTGGGAGTCTACCCTATGTCCCCTGTGTGCATACCCGCTCCAGCTCAGCTAAAGGAAAAAGAGATGCGGTCACACCAAGGGTAAAAGGGATGGGGGAAGAGTATCTTAGACAGGATGTGGCTATGACCATCATACATTCAGACTCTGGAAACATCTGGCAAAACAGGTAGAGAAAATGATAAAAGTTGGGGATAAAGAGACTTTTCCACACAGGTAGTGATCAGCACTAAAGTACAGAACTCCTCAGTTCTATTTGCCCATCCAAACCTTCACCATTCTAACTAGTACTGGCACCCCACAATGACACCACCATACCAATACTAGGTAGATATGTTACAGGAATGAAATTTTAACCACTGGCAGAGCACCTGGGCATCCCAGATGGTGAGCATGCTCTCCTTCCTATCAGAGGCTTGAGGGAAGTATGCCCAGTGTCACACAGTATGTTCACTGTTGCAAGTACAGGAAATAACAACTGGTTGAGTATGATACTTTCCTCCTTTCCTTCAGATAGACTGCAAAATTCATTTTCATATAATAACAACAAAAAATCTTAACCAGTAAATGTTCTGTAGCAATCTGCCAAATGATCAGGTCATGGGATGGGTCTGGGTGCCTATTTCTCCACAAAGCTCATTCAAGTCTTTTGTAAGCAAGATCATTGCTAAGAATAATCTGTCTCTTTTTCCTGTTGATAATTCCATGGATCAAGCAGATAAAATATGTTAGTAACTTTTTCTCTCCTTCTTCTTCTTGTCTCTTTTTTCTTGAACATAAAGATCTTTTTATAAGTGGACCAAACACAAAGGTATTAGAGAGCAGCCCAATCAGAACCTCAGGTATTTTGGACATGTCAATTACAGTTAATCTTTTATAGATAATAGCCTCATATAGATGCAGGGTGGACCTGTGGCTCAGAGGGTAAAGAATCCACCTGTAAGGCAGGAGATCTGGGTTCAGTCTCTGAGTCGGGAAGCTCCCCAGGAGAAGTGAAGGGCTACTACCCACTCCAGTATTCTTGCCTGGAGAATTCCATGGACAGAGGAACCTGGCGGGCTATAGTCCATGGAGTCTCAAAGAGTCAGACATGACCGAGCAACTAACATTTTCATATATAGATATATTGCTTCAGTTCATACAAATTCTTACTGAATAGATTTAATTCTATTTTATCATGTACATGTAAACTTTCAATAAGTTCTACTTTTAATAATAGGTATTTCATATCAATGAGGACCACTCAACTGGAATTATAAGATTTTTCAAATTAAAAACCATGTAATAAAGGTTTTGTCTAGTCTCTTTTGAGTGACTAATGCTTAAAAAATTTAAACATTTGAAATCTATAATACTCAATGCATTTTAGTTTGATAATAAATAAGTGATAATATTAAATAATGAAAAATAATAGTAAACAAATAGTAGTATCTCAAACTTCATGAACTATATTAACAGTGATATATTTAATATTACTACTATTGTATCAAAAAGTATTGTCTAATTTTATTGTAAGCATCAATATTAATGCTTTGCATTATCTACCACATTCATCTTCTGAACAGGTCACTTTATAATGTAGACAGATCTGACTGCGTAAGATCAAAATCAAACATCATCTAAAAGCTGAAGCAAGGGGTAGCTTCTTAATTGTATACAGAATGACAGTCCTAAATGAGTGAGTAAGAATGAAAATTCCTTCTCTCTTTCTCTCTCCTTTTGTTGAACTAATATTTTCTTAAGTGTTTTAAACTTTCATATTGTGAAATACAGCTTGCATATATAAAAAATTTATAATTAATAAATTTAAATTTTAACCAATAATCGTGAAGTGAATACTTTTATAACTATCATTGTGCTGAAAAAATTGAATATTGCTAACAGCCAAGATGCTCCTCATATATCCTGTCTAGAGGTGATTTATTACTTTATGTCAATCACCTCTTGCTTCTTTTTTTTTTATCATTTTACCTAATTAGTATGGGCACCTAAATAGTTTAGTTTTTCCTGTTTCTGATTTCTATATAAATGTAATCATACAGTGTATATTCTCTCATCTTGATTTTTCATATAACATTAAGTCTAAAAGATTTTTTCCTATCCTGTGTGTTTTCTATCATGAGAAAGTTTCTAAAAATAGAATATATAATTTACATATAAAGAATAATAATAAAATGAACACTCATGTGCCCATCATCTAGCTTTAGAAATCTCCCTCATTTACAAACAGGGTTTGCCTAACAGTTTCCAAAATGTTTTGACAAGAAAAAGAAACGGGAGGAAGATATGTAGAATTATTTAACTACCAACTATTATTGACTTGGTAGTTCAGAGCCTCTAAACATCTTTGCCAGTAATATAATCAAAGCAGCCTGACCTTCTGACCCCAGGGTCTTGGGGCTGCCCTGGCCTAGATGGTGACTGAAGCTAATTTATTCCCATGGCCAAATGGCAGATGCTATATATACTGTATGGAAAGAAACAGAGATGTTTGTAAATCCCAGCTGGGGCCTGAGCTGCTGTAAGCTTCTTTTCTCTGAACTCTATCTTCAGTATGCAAAAGGCTCTACACACAAAGCAACTCATTTTGTTGCTCTGACTTCAGTCCTGTTGGTGCATTCTGATAGCTCATCCCTGGGTTCTGAAGACACCTTCCTTTCCCAGCGGTGCTGTGGAGTGATAGCGCTAGTCTGTGGCGTTTCCAGTGATAGTTACTTCCTTTAGGTAACATCTAGCTTGTGGCAGAGCTGAACAGCAGCTCCAATTTCTTCCTGCATTGCCCATGTTGTTGTTGTGTTAGTCACTCAATTGTGTCTGACTCTGCAACCCCATGGACTGTAGCCTGCCAGGATCCTCTATCCATGGAATTCTCTAAGCAAGAATCTTGGAGTGAGTAGCCCTTCCCTTCTTCAGGGGATCTTCCTGACCCAGGTAAGAACTCAGGTCTCCTGCATTTCAGGAAGATTCTTTACCAACTGAGCTACCAGGAAAGCTAAGCAAAGGAAGAGTATTAGTAAAAACCCAGACACAGACAAAAAAAGTAATCATTGAAGATATACTGATTATAAGGTAAATGGTTGAAAAAAAATCTCTGGAAGAAGAAAATGGGATACATATTATAAAATAGTTGTTATCTTTTTGGAAATAGGTGAATTAATTTATCCTGAGTTCTTCTGCCCTAAGAGATTCTGACCCTCCCCTGCCCACACTGCTGCATCACAGTCTAGGTCTGCTAGAACCTGCAAAGGTCTCTCTTCCTGACTACACTGGCTTCTTAAGGGGAAGGACCACTGAGCGTCATTCATCCTCAAGTTCACAGTGGCTGACATATGTGGTTGTTGTTCAGTCGCTCTGTCATGTCCAACTCTCTGTGACGCGATGGACTGCAGCACACCAGGCTTCCCTGTCCTTCACTGTCTCCTGGAGTTTGCTCAAACGCATGTCCATGGTTGGATAGCATCACCAACTCAAAGGACATGAGGCGGACATATGGGAGAGCATCAATAAATAACTGGTAAGTTAAAAAACAAATATTTGCTATCTGAAGCATCAGCTAAAATCTAAGATAAAAGTTTAAAAATAAGTTCCTTTATGGAATTTTCCTTATATAAAGAAGTCAAGCCTTACTATGCTGATATACATGTTAACTTGATTATTGAGTAGCTCTAAGGATTCAAACAAATATTCTTTTTTAAAAAAAAAGTATCTATAAAATGTAGACTATTTGTATGACTGGGAAAATGGTTCCAGCACCTAAGCAAGTGGTGATTAGTTGTTATATATTCAGGGCTGATATTCAGGCAGCATGTATAAGTAAGGCCATGCCTGTCGCTTAGAGCTGACATCAGTTCTGATTGGCCAGTGTTCATTTCATGCTACATGTTAAAAATATGAATATTATGCATCATATAGAAAGAAGGCTACTTACTATAAAATGACAATCACATAACAATGGAGGAGGGATAGCAGTAGAAACACTGCTACTGTAAAAAATGGAAATGTAGAAGGACATCTGAAAGTTGTTAGTGAATTCTACTCATAATTAATAAAATCAACATATTAATAAATAGTTATACAGTTTTTTTTTCATAAATCCCTTAGATAGAAACTCCCTAAAAGAGAACAGTCTTTAAAACAAAGCTGGGGTACTTTCCTAGTGGTCCAATGATTAAGAATCCACCTGCCAGTGCAGGTGCCAGCACACGTTAGTTGCTTCAGATTGAGCCTATGCGCCACAACTCCTGAAGCCCGCACTCTCCAGAGCCCGTGTTGCACGAGGGAAGACACTGTAATGAGAAGCCTGTGGGCCACAACTAGAGCGTAGCCCTCACTCTCTGTAGGTAGGGAAAGGCCACATGCAGCAACAAAGACCCAAAGCAACTAAAAGTAAATAAATAAACAAAATTTAAAAAACAAAGCTAGGGTCGCTATATGAATATCAGAAAAAGTAAATTTCAGAGCAAAGAATATTACTAAAGATAAAGAGTCATTTCATAATGATAATGGGATAAGTTCACCCAGGGGATAAAACGATCCTAAATGTCAATGGATCTAATGAGACCATTTCAAAATTCATAAAGCAAAAACTGAAAGGAATAATTCACATTTATAACTGGATATTTCAATATCCCTCTCTCAATAATGGATAGAATAAACAGACAAAAAACCAATACTGATACATACATAGAGAAGAGTTAAACAACATTAGCAACCAACTTGACCTAACTGATTTTATAAATCTTTCTCAACTAAGAGTAGAATACAATTCTTTTCAAGTGTCTGTGGAATGTTTACCAAAATAGATCATAATTATAAAACAAGTCTCAATAAAATTTAAAAGACTCAAGTCATAAAAATTATACTCTTTGGCTACAATGAAATTAAATTAGAATACTTGAAAACAATAACAAAAGGACCTCTGAAAAATCCCCCAAATATTTGGGAAATAAGTAATATACTTCTAAATAATTGAGGAATTAAAGAAGAAATCAGAAAATAAATTAGAAAGTATTTTTAAATAAAAATAAATATACAATCTATAAAAATTCTTATGCTGCAGCTAAAGTAGTACTGAGGAGAAAATTTATAGCATTAAACACCTATACAAGAAATGTATCAAATCAATGATCTCACATTGCATCATAGGAAGTCAGAAAAAGAAGAGTACTGAGATAGTACATGTAGAGAAACCCTAAAACTATAATATACATTTGGCCATTGACTAACTACCAAGGGTGAATTTTTTCAAAGATATCCCAAACACTGCTTAATATCAGCTCTCAGCCATTGAGGATGTACACTCTCTGTCACCAGGTCTGACAAACATCACAGGCAGCACTCAGCAGAAACAGTAAGTCCTTTTAGAAAGACAAAGGAACTAAGAATTCATACATACTGAATGTAAGTAACCTTGATGATCATGCTTTTAATGATATGGCTCTCATATTTTGGGAAAATATTTCACTCTTGCTATTACTGTTGGGGATTTAAGGCTAAAGTTTCATTAAAATGAGTTACTGTTCAAAAATCACTTAGGATAAGCCACACAAAACTGATATTTATACAGGCCCAAAGTTATCAAATATTGGCAAATGCATATTGTTCAAGCTAATAATTCCTGAGACTGAAATAGACACAAATGTTAGAAGAGCAATAAGATTTCATTTTTGCAAGGTTATTAAATAGACATAATGCACAAAAAGCAGGATAATACTCTTTCCAACTATTATTTTTTAGTTTAAGTCTCAGACTACACTCCTTGTCTCTAGAAAATCTTTACCCACCAAGGTCATGATTTAATATCCAATATATCCAATAGGTCATCCCCCAAATCCAAAACCACACAGACATTCTTCAAGGGATACCCAAAAGTTTTTATGTGATCATATACATATACCTAAATGTTCCTTGATAATGAAAACATGGTTTTTGCTTCTCAGAAATTTATCCAGGTTTATGCAACATTTGTGATCTCAATTTAAGATTCTGATGCACAAAATAGAACCACCTAATCATAGTTTAAATTGTAACTTCTTATTCATTTTATATAGAACCTCCTTAAAAGTGATCAGCTGTTGAAGTATGTGTTAAATTATTCCAATTACAGAACCCTCCTTGCACATATGTTTCAGAAATATGTCTGTCATATGATATGAGGTATATGTATAAATCTGAATAAATTCTGGATTATCCTGCTTGGGCGGAAGTTCCAAAGCGTCCCTTCCAGCATTTTCATACTTATTTTATATGCCAGATATTTGGAAGCCAAAATTAAACTTGATACTTTATACTGTAGGTCAACACTGGAGTAAGAAGAGCAAATACTGCAGCATTTTACATTAGTTGCCCTGATACAGGGAACAAACAGAAGGCTGAGATTATTTGGATGACAGAAGTGTTGATTTTCATCTTAAAGATAAAAACCTAGACCCTCTTAAGGGTTTTAAAATATATTAAAACTATTAACAACACTTTCTCCCATTGATTCTCACAAATATAAAACCCTGATCTTTTGGATCTAGAATAAGGGAAATAAAACAGGAAAGAGGCAAGTAAATTTTAAAGAGGCATTTCATCATGTGCCATGCAAACTGAACTTTTTCTAACTCCATCAGTCTCCATTAGGTCCTAGAATTTTCATGTACTTGAGTGAGAAAATGAAGACTTCTATTTGCAAAATATCAAGGAAGCGAGTAAAATTAAGTACCCATCAATACAGACACGCTGTGTGCAGAAGAGACATTTGAGATCTCTTGTCCAGCTCTGGAATTGAATAGTTTTATGACCTCTGTCCAACTTACAGAGAATTCCATGTAAACAACAGCCTACCTGAAGTGCACTGCAAGAAGAGAGCCAAAGTACTGTGGGTCCTACCCAGGCTGCGGAAGTTTCATGTCCCTCGGCCGAGCCCTCCGCTTCTGTCAGTTACTCCATCACTGACCAACAGGTTGAAAGCAGGGCACTGGAAGCCCAGATCTTGTAACTCAAGTAGATCTGGTCTTTAATCAGCTGTCACTGGCTAACCAGCTTTACACACCGAGACGATAAAGCACAATACGTAACTTTCTTTCCATACCTGAACACTTAGAGGCTTTTGGGCCTACTGCTTAGAGGCGTGTTGTGAACTGTTAACTATACTACACTTTCAAATCCTCAGTCCCTCAGCTCCCAGACTGCTAACTGGAATTGCAGTCCACATGTGCCCCTCACAATTAGCAGGGTTATTTTAGGCACTGACCTAAGTTCTCAGGGAATGTAAGCTGATGGCGAGCGGGAGTCTAATGTGACAGTTGCTTGGTTACAATAGAAAGCTCATTCGAGAAGCTTATAATCTGTGTGCAGTTCTTCCTCGACACCCCACTACATGGATTTTTACTTTAGCTGGGGAGAAACACTGAAATTATTCACCTATCTTTTAATATCCACAGAAAGCTTAGACCCATCATGAAGAACAATAATTCAACAGAGGGATTGGACAGCTATACAAAACAACTTTAAATCTGACAGGCAGTATTTAGTCACATGGTGTGTCATTTCATAAGAAGTCCTAGCAAAAATAAACTACCCAAAATCTAATCAAGATTACCAATTCCCTTCCAGGCTCTCTTACAGAAAGCTATAAACATAAAATACTCTAAAATTTTTTCATAATTATTAAAGTTATTTCCCCTCTACAAACTAATACATAGCTACTAGGTTCTACTATTTCTAATAAAGTACTCCACCTACTGGTTAATATGACCGTTTTGCAGACTCTATCTCACGGGAGATATAAAGCAGAAAAACAGTAGAAGGAAACTGTGCTGTCTCCTTACCAGTGAATCCTCCATGCAGCACTGAATATTTTGTCTTCCAGAGGCAATATGAGATAAATTCATAAACGTTTCAACTTCCTCATCAACACCCTTCTCATGGTTTCCACAAAAGTCAGAACTCAAAGAGAGAACTTGAATTCCCAGGAAGGCATGGATATAAATTAGACACAGGAAGAATTTCCTGAGCTGGAGATTTGCTGAGAACTACTTGTAGAAAGAATTAGTCAAACCTCATTCTGCATGCTCGGCTGTATCCAACACTTTTGTGACCCCACGGACTGTAGCTGGCCAGGCTCCTCCATGGAATTTCTGAGGCAAGAATACTGAAGTGTGTTGCCATTTCCTCATCCAGGGGATCTTCCTAACCCAGGAATCAAATCTGTATCTCTTGTGTCTCCTGCATTAGCAGGCAGATTCTTTATCACTGGGCTACCTGGGAAGCCAAGTCAAACCTCATTCTAAGAGAAGGTTAAATAAAAGGGTTGATAAATCTGTTAGGAATGGTTAGTCATGGGCTCCCTAAAGAGACAGCAACAAAATGGGTTAAGTCTAAAAGTCTCATCTCTTTCCTTGGTGACTGCTCTCTCAAACTTCGTGAAAGTCAGCTCAACGGTCATCTCCTCTGGAAGCCATGTGATTCCCCTCAGCTGGCTTAATGCCCCCTCCTCAGTGCTTTTTCAGTGGTCTGGTTACCTCGTTCCTAGTTCCCCAAACAGGGAACTCAAGTCAGCAGTTCCTGTATCACATTCATCTTTGCAGAGCAGGCTTAAATCAGCACTGGGCTCTTAGATATCAGTGAATGTTTGCTGAATGAGTGAATTGGATGGGGTGTTTTAGAATCACTGAAGCATTCATGGCCTGCTTCTGGGTTCAACAAGCCACTCACTCTATTCCTACTCTCCTGACATATTGTTAGTTTAGGGTGACCAGCAGCTCTGAGGTGGCATGATAGATGTCACACAGACTGTTATAAAACTGAATGACTGATGAAGGAGCAAACAAATGAATAACTACACAGCAAATCTTTAGTATTAGTAAAAGTGTTCTTAGAGCCCATTCCTGGGTTCCAGTCTTAAGCCAGGCCTGCTCTAGTCAGTTGCTGCTGCTGCTGCCGCCAAGTCGCTTCAGTCGTGTCCGACTCTGTGCGACCCCATAGACGGCAGCCTACCAGGCTCCCCCATCCCTGGGATTTTCCAGGCAAGAACACTGGAGTGGGTTGCCATTTCCTTCTCCAATGCATGAAAAGTGAAAGTGAAGTCGCTCAGTCATGTCCGATTCTTCGTGACCCCATGGAATGCAGCCCACCAGGCTCCTCCGCCCATGGGATTTTTCAGGCAAGAGCACTGGAGTGGGGTGCCATTGCCTTCTCCCTAGTCTGTTACTGCCAGCGATAAATAAGAATCTGCTTTCCCAAAGCCAAAGGCTTTTTCACACAGCTTCCTCTCTGAATGCAATTACCTTTTTCTCCAGCACCCCAGCTCCCACTTCCCACAATCTGAGGTTCTTCCATTTATGATGATGATGAAGAAAGGGAAGCACAGCAGTCAAAGCCAGTTCATAGCATGGATGAATCACAAGCTATAATGGCTACACTTTAATCTTCAAATTCTTCGAATATCTTTCAAGAATGAGGTAAAAAAGCATATTTTCTATTAGGACTCATGAAAAGTATTTGGACCACTGAATATATCTTAAGAGTTATTTTTTTCATCATGGATTTTTATCTACAACTTGATAGCATAACCTGTGCAATTTTTTTTGAGAGAGAGAGAGAGAAGCCCAGTTCTATGGTCAGTTATATCCTGGCAGCAAAAAAAGGAACATGCACTTCACAGAGTCCTATTTTTAATTCTCATTTAAATAGCTGTCAGCTCTTGCCAGCACAAAATAAGAAAGATGACAAAATCAAGACAAGATTTTCTGACCAGAACCAAGTATTAACACTGGATAAAAGCTATACTTGTTTGAGAATTTACATACTTCTCAGCAAGCTTAAAAAGCATCCAAACATAACTTTCTATCATTCTGGCACACACTAGTAGATAGATAGACAGATTAACAGATCATCCAACAGAGACATTTGACAAATCTATAAAAGAGATTTTTCTAAAATTCAGATAAGGGAAATGCCTTTCTCTACTGGCTATCAGTGACAAATATATTCATTCATTTAAATATACATTTTTTTTCAATAACCATTATATAGTAAGTTCTGTGCTCAGCCCTCAGAATTTTAAAAATGAAAGTACCATGGCCCTGATCCTCAAGGAATTTAGAACTTAGAAGAACGGATAAGTAAATAATCACGATGCCGTCTGCGACTGAGGTGGTGTCTGCAGAGGGTGCCATGAGAACAGGAAGGTGAAAATGGGCACCCTGGTCAGAATAAGACAGAGAAGCCAGTAAAAAGAGGCAAGGTAAACCAGAGTCTCAAGAACAAGCAAGAGAGAGGCACAGATTCTTGGGGAAGCATTCAAAGAGAGAGAGTATCTGATGAGAATACCTGGAAGCAGGAGATACAAGGTACTTCTGCTGAGGCAACTGAAAGCATGTGAGTATGAGAAGAGCCTAGCATACAAGGGTGGGAGTAGGCAAAGAGGCAAGAGATGGAAACAGAAGATAAGATCATTTGTCACACCCCAGGCCCGCCCAGAGGAAGGGATATCGAGGATAACAGCTTGCAGTACACCTTAATCCTAAGGGGCTTCTGTGGGCCTTTCACAGTGGAGGACTTCAATTAAAATAATTCAATTAACTCATTATTTAGTTTCCCATTTGAGTCACAAATCCAGGCAGATAAAATCAATTGTTGTTACATAAGAACTGCATGATGGATATTTGATATTACTCTTTACATAGTATTTATAACCTAGATATGAGCGTAGCTATAAAAATAAGCTTCATTTCTAAAGGCATACATGACACACTTTAAAGCAATGATTCAGAATCACAAAGTCACTGGAGTTGGAAATCTGGTTCAATTTCCTCTCATGGTAGAGGAGGAACTACTATAACCATGGTCCAGAGAAGCTGTCATTTGCTCCAGTCATATGCTAGAAAGGGGCAGTCTTTATTTGAGGGCAGAGGTCTATGAGAATCCCACAGCACACAGTGCCTGCCTTCATTATTTGCTGAAGGGGGGTGGAGGGGTATGAGGGAATAGGTATAATGTTACAATTTTATTTTATGGGTTATAGAGAGCTATCACTAGATTGTAAGCACTGCAGCAAAGCTTAGGTCAGATCTGTATTTTAGAAGGAGCATTCCTTGTTTCAATTGGAGAGTAAGAATAGAGGTCTTTTCAGTAACTCAGACAAAGAATTGGGATAATTGGATGAAAAAGGCAGAGGGGATGGAAAAGAATTAACATATTATGGAAACAATAGGGAAATATAATGGACAATATTTGGCAACCAGTTGGACATGGCAGGTATAGAAGCAGAGATGTTGAGCAAGGGTAACTCCTTGTTTCCTGGCACGGGTAACTGAGTAACCCAAGAGCAGGTATCTAATGGGATACACACAAAGTGTTTATGCAGAAAGGAGATGTCACCTAGCCTTGAGAGGAGCAGAATGGGCCTGAGTGACAGATGACACAGCCAGATCACCTCCACATCCCACAGGACACTAAATGACATTCTTGGTATCTGAGGTGGTGTGTCCTAGCTTTGTTGTTCCCAGAGGCATGGACATAAATCATAGTTATTGATTAAATAACTAAAATCATAAGCCATTCCCTGATAATAAACCATTATACTTTGACAGTGTCTTAAACTTCCATTTTCATCATTGCTTGATTTCTAGTTCTGGTTATGGCAGACTAGCCTGTGCAGACCAACCTTTCCCACTGAGAATAACCAGATAAGGTGAACAAAAAAAGTATCTGTTTGAAGGCATAAGAGAATTCCCAAGGCAGCAGGGACTTGAGAACCTAAGATCTTACAGAGAATAAAAATTCAGAGAGAGAGGATATGTGGCACCATTTTCCCCTTGAAGGCCTTTGCGGAGTTTTAAGCAGAACTAAGAGGTTGAGAAGCTGGGCTGTTTTCAGTTTTCAGTGCTGGAGGGACAAAAACTGGAGCTCATAGTGCAGCAAGGAGGAGGAGCCATGGTTTAAAAAAATTAAATAAAAATAAACCAAAACAAAAAATCAGGCTTTCAGAGAGAACCTCTAAAGAACCACTCCAGAGGAGTACAGGTAAGCCAGAAATAGGCCAGTCCTCAAAAGGAATCCAGAAAAATGTAAAAAAACAGAATATATCATGACAAAGTTGGATTTATTCCAGGAAATCAATATTGTTTGAATGTTTGAATTTAATGTTTGAAAATGAAAGTTTGAAAAATAATAGGAAGATCTTTATTCAGAAAAAATATTGCTAAAAAGGCAACAATCATGGATAAATCACATAGACACATTTTTGGCAAAGGAAGTTAGATACAAAAGAATATATCTAGCATGATTATACTTATTTTAAGCTTAAAGGCAGGCAAAACTAAACTGTCATTTAGAAATGCTTACCCAGCAGCAAAACTGTAAAGCAACAAAATGACTATCCTAAAGTCAGAATGCTGGATACTTCTGAAGGAACAAAGGGGCTGAGATCAGAGAGAGTATGTGAGATGATTCTATGTTCCTAAAAAAGTTCTAGTTTTTTTAAGTTAGGTAATAATAAGTCAGATGTTTGCTTTAAAGTTTCTCAAATCAAATATATATATATGTGTGTGTGTGCGTGCACGTGTATATATATGTGAGAGAGAAAGCAATTTTTAAAAGGAAATATCTACTGATAGTAAGATGGGAATGGCTAAAGAAACATACCATGTTCTTGCATAAGAAGATTCAAGATTGTGAAGACGCCAATTCTTCTAAAACTCATCTCTAAAGCAATATAAGACTAATAAGAAAATAACAGAAAATCCCATACCAAACAAACCAATTTTAATTGGAAAAATATGCTAGAAAGGCAGGGAATTTTTGAAAATATCATTCTTTTCAAAACTTTTCTTTTAGTTTGAAGTAGAGACAAGGAGTCCATGAAGGCTGTATATTTTCACCCTGCTTATTTAACTTATATACAGAGTATATCATGAGAAATGCCGAGCTGGATAAATCTCATGCTGAAATCAAGACTGCCAGAAGAAACATCAACAACCTCAGATATGCAGATGATATCACGCTAATGGCAGAAAGCAAAGAGGAACTAATGAGCTTCCTGATGAGAGTGAAAGAGGAGAGTGAAAAAGCTGGCTTAAAACTCAACTTTCAAAAAGCTAAGATAATAGCATCCAGTCCTATCACTTCATGGCAAATAGATGGGGAAAAAATGGAAACAGTGGCAGATTTTATTTTCTTGGACTCCAAAATCAATGTGGATGTTGACTGCAGCCATGAAATTAAAAGATGTTGCTCCTTGGAGAAATACAAAGGACCATAAGAGACTACTATCAGCAATTATATGCCAATAAAATGGACAACGTGGAAGAAATGGACAAATTCTTAGAAAAGTACAACTTTCCAAAACTGAACCAGGAAGAAATAGAAAATCTTAACGGACCCATCACAAGCACGGAAATTGAAACGGTAATCAGAAATCTTCCAGCAAACAAAAGCCCAGGTCCAGACGGCTTCACAGCTGAATTCTACCAAAAATTTCAAGAAGAGCTAACACCTATCCTACTCAAACTCTTTCAGAAAATTGCAGAGGAAGGTAAACTTCAAACGCATTCTATGAGGTCACCATCACCCTAATCCCAAAACCTGACAAAGATGCTACAAAAAAAGAAAACTACAGGCCAATATCACTGATGAACATAGATGCAAAAATCCTCAACAAAATTCTAGCAATCAGAATCCAACAACACATTAAAAAGATCATACACCATGACCAAGTGGGCTTTATCCCAGGGATGCAAGGATTCTTCAATATCCACAAATCAATCAATGTAATTCACCACATTAACAAATTGAAAAATAAAAGCCATACGATTATCTCAATAGATGCAGAGAAGGCCTTTGACAAAATTCAACATCCATTTATAATAAAAACTTTCCGGAAAGCAGGAATAGAAGGAACATACCTCAACATACTAAAAGCTATATATGACAAACCCACAGCAAACATTATCCTCAATGGTGAAAAATTGAAAGCATTTCCCCTAAAGTCAGGAACAAGACAGGGGTGCCCACTTTCACTGCTACTATTCAACATAGTTCTGGAAGTTTTGGCCACAGCAATCAGAGCAGAAAAAGAAATAAAAGGAATCCAAATTGGAAAAGAAGAAGTAAAACTCTCACTGTTTGCAGATGACATGATCCTCTACATAGAAAACCCTAAAGACTCCACCAGAAAATTACTAGAGCTCATCAATGAATATAGTAAAGTTGCAGGATATAAAATCAACACACAGAAATCCCTTGCATTCCTATACACTAATAATGAGAAAGTAGAAAAAGAAATTCAGGAAACAATTCCATTCACCACTGCAACGAAAAGAATAAAATACTTAGGAATATATCTACCTAAAGAAACTAAAGACCTATATATAGAAAACTATAAAACACTGATGAAAGAAATCAAAGAGGACACTAATAGATGGAGAAATATACCGTGTTCATGGTTCGGAAGAATCAATATAGTGAAAATGAGTACACTACCCAAAGCAATCTACAGATTCAGTGCAATCCCTACCAAGCTATCAGCGGTATTTTTCATAGAACTAGAACAAATAATTTCAAGATTTGTATGGAAATACAAAAAAAACTCAAATAGCCAAAGCAATCTTGAGAAAGAAGAATGGAACTGGAGGAATCAACTTGCCTGACTTCAGGCTCTACTACAAAGCCACAGTCATCAAGACAGTATGGTACTGGAACAAAGACAGAAATATAGATCAATGGAACAAAATAGAAAGCCCAGAGATAAATCCACACACATATGGACACCTTATCTTTGACAAAGGAGGCAAGAATATACAATGGAGTAAAAACAATCTCTTTAACAAGTGGTGCGGGAAAACTGGTCAACCACTTGTAAAAGAATGAAACCAGATCACTTTCTAACACCACACACAAAAATAAACTCAAAATGGATTAAAGATCTAAACGTAAGACCAGAAACTATAAAACTCCTAGAGGAGAACATAGGCAAAACACTCTCCGACATAAATCACAGCAGGATCCTCTATGATCCACCTCCCAGAATTCTGGAAATAAAAGCAAAAATAAACAAATGGGATCTAATTAAAATTAAAAGCTTCTGCATAACAAAGGAAAATATAAGCAAGGTGAAAAGACAGCCTTCTGAATGGGAGAAAATAATAGCAAACGAAGCAACTGACAAACAACTAATCTCAAAATATACAAGCAACTCCTGAAGCTCAATTCCAGAAAAATAAATGACCCAATCAAAAAACGGGCCAAAGAAGTAAATAGACATTTCTCCAAAGAAGACATATGGATGGCTAATAAACACATGAAAAGATGCTCAACATCACTCATTATTAGAGAAATGCAAATCAAAACCATAATGACGTACCACTTCACACCAGTCAGAATGTCTGCGATCCAAAAGTCTACAAGCAATAAATGCTGGAGAGGGTGTGGAGAAAAGGGAACCCTCTTGCACTGTTGGTGGGAATGCAAACTAATATAGCCACTATGGAGAACAGTGTGGAAATTCCTTAAAAAATTGCAAATAGAACTGCCTTATGACCCACCAATCCCACTGCTGGGCATACACACCAAGGAAACCAGAATAGAAAGAGACACATGTACCCCAATGTTCATCGCAGCACTGTTTATAATAGCCAGGACATGGAAACAACCTAGATGTCCATCAGCAGATGAATGGATAAGAAAGCAGTGGTACATATACACAATGGAGTATTACGCAGCCATTAAAAAGAATACATTTGAATCAGTTCTAATGAGATGGATGAAACTGGAGCCTATTATACAGAGTGAAGTAAGCCAGAAAGAAAAACACCAATACAGTACACTAACACATATATATGGAATTTAGAAAGATGGTAATGATGACCCTGTATGCGTGACAGCAAAAGAGACACAGATGTGTAGAGCGGACTTTTGGACTCTGTGGGAGAGGGAGAGGGTGGGATGATTTGGGAGAATGGCATTGAAACATGTATACTGTCATGTAAGAAAAGAATCACCAGTCTATGTTTGATGCAGGATACAGGATGCTTGGGGCTGGTGCACGGGGATGATCCAGAGGGATGGTATGGGGTGGGAGGTGGGAGGGGGCTTCATGTTTGGGAACTCATGTACACCCATGGTGGATTCGTGTTGATGTATGGCAAAACCAATACAGTATTGTAAAGTAAAATAAAGTAAAAATAAAAATTAAAAATAAAAAGATAAAAGATGTTGCTCCTTGGAAGCAAAGCTATAACAAACCTTTTTAATATGCTTATTAAAAAGCAGAGAAATCACTTTGCAAACAAAGGCCCATGTAGTCAAAGCTATGACTTTTCTAGTAGTTGGTTGTACAGATTTGAGAGTTGGACCATAAAGAAGGCAGAATGCTAAAGAATTGATGTTATCAAACTGTGGTGCTGGAGAAGACTCTTGAGAGTCCCTTGGTCAGCAAGGAGATCAAACTTGTCAATCCTAAAAGAAATCAACCCTGAATATTTATTGGAAGGACTGATGCTAAAGCTGAAGCTCTAATACTTTGGCCACCTGACACGAAGAGCTGACTTGTTGGAAAAGACCCTCATGCTGGGAAAGACTGAGGGCAGGAGGAGAAAGAGGTGGTAGAAGATGTATGGTTAAATGGCATCACTGATTCAGTGGACATGAGTTTGAGCAAACTCCAGGAGATAGTGAAGGACAGAGAGGCCTGGCATGCTGTAGTCCATGGAATCGCAAAGAGTCAGACACAACATAGCAACTGGACAAAAACAGCCAGATAACTAACGAAACATAGTATAAAACTGTATTATATGAAGCGATGTAGTACTTCATATGTGAATAGATAAATGGAAATATAAAGCTAGAAACAGAAATGTGATGAAGTTGGTACAAGTGGGAAAAAGATCATTTATTCAACAAATGCTATTGGGACCCTGAGGTAAACTTGAATCTTTGGTTTAAAAAAACTTTCATTATAGGGACAACCCAACAAAGTTTACAGAAGAGGTATTAGTACAAAAGGAATACAACTGTGTTTTAAATATATGAAAAGATATTAAACCTCACACATAATAAGAGAATTATGCCAATGCTATCTCAAAATGCATGTTGTGGGTGAGGGGCCTGATGCAACTCTTTCAGTTTTGAGGCATTTCCTTTCTCTAATTAGCAGCTTGCTAATAGGTATATAACTCCTTGCTAGAAACTAGCAAGGGGGCACTCTTTCTGTCCCCTTCTGATGTCTATTTCAGAAGCTTTCTCTATTTTATGCTTTAATAAAACTTTATTATATACACACACACACAAAGAATTGAAAGTTAAAACTACACTGAAATACCATTTTCATTTATCAGATGAGCACTATCAAAGAATTAACATGTGTTGAAAGAGACACACTCACATCCTGCTGGTGAGAATATAATCTTGTATAAGACTTATAGAAAATTATTTGGTAATATCTATCACAACTATCAATATTAATTATATATACTTTGACCAGCAAATTACAATTATAAAGATTCTTTTCCTGAAGATACACTCACATAATGGAAGACAACATTATGAAGTTATTCCTTTCTGTATTCGAAATAACATAAAAATCCATTAATAGTGGACTGATTGAATAAATTATGTTTATACATATAGCGCAAAACTATGCAGGTTGTTATTCTAGTTTGAAATGTTCTCCAAGGTACATGCTGTTCTCATATGTGCAAAACATTATGTAAAGGTTGCAACATTTGCATGAAAAATAAAATGAATAATTATTCATACATCCATAATATTACTTGAACATATTTTCTGTGCCAAGCACTTTTCTAGGCCCTTGGAAAATATTAGAGGACAAACCAGAAAAAGACAGACAATAAGAAAAAACATATAGCATAAGTGCTTTGGAGGAAAAGAAAAACAAAACGGGGAATAAAGAGCACAAAGCTAGCAGTGGGGATGCTGCTTTATATAGCGTGGTCAGGAAAGAATTTCTGATCAAGTGATATTTGAACAGAGACACCAAGGAAATGAGGGGGAGACAGGAAGGCATCTGGGGGAAGCATATCTCAGGAAGTCAGAGAGCAAGTGCAGAGGTTCAGGAGTATTAAGTATGCTTAGTATATTTAGGGAACAGCTAATGAGAACAGAATGAAGGGACGAGTGCAGGAGATGTAGCCAGGAAGGTTGCTGGGGGGTGGGAGGAGGGACACATACTGCCACTGTGAGGACTTCAGGCTCTTATTCTGAGATGGAAAACCACTGGACGGGTGTAGCAGGATGGTGTGCTGGGAAGCAGACTCTACAATGAAATTAGCATCCTTGAAGCTTTTCAGGGCAGGCGATGCTAGCAGTAAAGAACCCACCTGCCAATGCAGGAGACATAAGAGATGTGGGTTCGACCCCTGGGCCAGGAAGATCCCCTGGAGGAGGACATGGCAACCCACTTCAGTATTCTTGCCTGAAGAAGCCCATCAACAGAGGAACCTGGTGGGCTACAGTCCAAGGGGTCGCAAACAGTTGGACACGACTGATGCAACTTGGCATGCTCACATGCTCTTAGGATGAACTCCTGAGGAAGGGGAAGAAAGTAGGCAGAGCTGGCGAAAGGTGGGTTGTAAAGCAGTCTCAACTAATGCATCAGTCCACCCACACAGAACTCTGAAACTGAAAATACCCTTCAAATTGTCCGAAGTTGTAATGTGGAGCCAGGCCTTTATAACCCCATATTGCTTACATACAGCATGAAAATGGACGCTGCAGTAGTGAGTTTATCAAAGGGTGGGAGAAGAGGAATTGGAAACAGTAACTGGAGACAACTTTTCAAGTGTTACTGCTGTAAGGGGAGCAGAGAAGCAAGGTGGTAGCTGAAAGGGAATGTACAAGTCAAGGAAGAATTCTTCCTCTTTCAGGCTGGGCTATGTTACTGCTTGTTTGTGTACTGAAGGGACTAATGCAGCTTATATTTGTTTTGGAAGAATCTATATCAAATTGATAGCAATGATTGCCTCTGAAGAAGAGAACTGTGAGGCTGGATAATAAGGGTAGGAGGGAGGCATTAGTGTTTACAATTTTGTAATTTGCATGCATTATCTAATCACAACTCAATCAGTAAACAAAGTAGAACAAATAAAATAGATATTCATAATATTGACACAAAAAGTGATCCTAAAATATTATGTGAAGTAAGCTAACTAATAGTAGCCAGTAAGTTTTTAAAATTATATATAGGAATATAAATTTGGACTAAAATCCTAGAAAAACATACCAAGTTGTCCACAGAGGTTATCTCAAAAAATATAATAGGAGAATTCTCATTTATCTGTTTGATTTTTCACAACAATCTTGTATATCAGGAAAATTTTTTTTCATATTTTAAAAGTATCTTTCAGTTTCAGTTCAGTCGCTCAGTAGTGTCCGACTCTGCGAACCCATGAATCGCAGCACACCAGGCCTCCCTGTCTATCACCAACTCCCGGAGTTCACTCAGATTCATGTCCATCGAGTCAGTGATGCCATCCAGCCATCTCATCCTCTGCCATCCCCTTCTCCTCCTGCCCCCAGTCCCTCCCAGCATCAGACTCTTTTCCAATGAGTCAACTCTTCACATGAGGTGGCCAAAGTATTGGAGTTTCAGCTTTAGCATCAGTCCTTCCAAAGAACACCCAGGACTGATCTCCTTTAGAATGGACTGGTTGGATCTTCTTGCAGTCCAAGGGACTCTCAAGAGTCTTCTCCAATACCACAGTTCAAAAGCGTCAATTCTTTGGCACTCAGCTTTCTTCACAGTCCAACTCTCACATCCATACATTACCACTGGAAAAACCATAGCCTTGACTAGACAGACCTTAGTCGGCAAAGTAATGTCTCTGCTTTTGCACATGCTATCTAGGTAGGTCATAACTTTCCTTCCAAGGAGTAAGCGTCTTTTAATTTTACGACTGCAGTCACCATCTGCAGTGATTTTGGAGCCCCAAAAAATAAAGTCTGACACTGTTTCCACTGTTTCCCTATCTATTTCCCATGAAGTGATGCTACCCCATATCCAAGGTCAGGGGCGGCAGCCTAGAGTGCCAGGCTGTGACGGTGCAGAAGCGGCCAAGAGGAGCTACCCCATGCCCGAGGTCAGGGGCAGCGGCCAAGAGGAACAACCCCAAGTCCAAGGAGCGGTGGCTGCGTGGGCACAGGAGGGCCGAGAAGAGCTACTCCACATTCAAGGTCAGGAGGGGCAGCTGTGAAGAGATACCCCTCATCCAAGGTAAGGAGCAGTGGCTATGCTTTGCTGGAGCAGCCCTGAAGAGATACCCCACGTCCAAGGTAAGAGAAATCCAAATAAGATGGTAGGTGTTGTGAGAGACATCAGAGGGCAGACACACAAACCATAATCACAGAAAAGTGTCTTTACCATATATGAATTTGTAAATACGAATTAATCTTCTGTGTGCTGAAGTAACAAGGAATAGATACCTCCTGGGTCACTGGATTCTTCAGGCATGAGAAGACAGGATAGGGGCTGAGGGGGAATACAAAGAATCAAACCTGGGTTGATTGACTAAAAGTGTAGTGAACTCCAGCTTCTAAGAGCACATCTCACACTGCTTTACCTACCAAACCATGCCTATCACGGTGATACCTAAATTCAAACAAATAATAAATGAAAATAGATTTCTTTAATATTTGGGCTCTACATGGGTTTATAAATCACAAAACCATTTCTTCCTTCCTTTCTGACTGCTATGTGTGTCAGTTTACACAAATATCTACAAATCATGGAAAGAAATCCAGCATGAAAAAGCATGACTTCCTATGAATGGGCACCTTGACCCTGAATGGAGTACAAATGTTTAAAAAGAGAGCCCTTTGGATTCTTCATATTGTGTTATTATTTCAATTACAAGACTTCAGGGCTTAATACAGATCATTCATTAATACAAGAGCCCACACAGGAGAATTTCGTATTCAGGTCAGTTGTGAATTTTTTTCTCTTAAAATATGACTCCAGCATTCTCTGAGTTGGGGCTATGTTCAGCTGCTTCTTTCTTTTAAATATCTGACACAGCAGCCAATATTTCTCTCTCAACCAACAGCTGTCTATCATTTGTTTGAATTTGTTGAAATGTGAATATACATTTAGTCAGAACATGCTCCTCAAGGGAAGAATATTAAGAGACCTAAACCTCAACTTCAAGGTCCAATGCTCTCATATTTACAAAAAGATTGTTTTTTTTCCCTCTCACAGCTCAAGACACCCTGCAAATCCCAGACTGGCCTCACAAGGACTAAACAATCACAGTGCCAGCATGAAGAAGGTAAAGAACTCGACAAACCCCTGAACACAGGAGTTGTGAGAAAACATAAACATATGGGCCCGCTCACCGATACGGTACAAAAAATGTTCAGGATATAATATTAAGTCAAAAAAACAACATATAAAATTGTGACGGAGTCGAAGTCCAATTTTTGTACACATGTAAGTAAAAACTGGGAAAGGGAAATACATCAAGAACAATTTTTGTAAGGATCTCTAGTGGGCCACAGGTGATTTTTATTTTCTCCTCATTTATATAAGAATATGTGCTATTGTTATAATCAAGGGGAAATAATAGAAGTGATTTTTAAAAGCAATCATATGCAATGCCAAAAATCAATCAAGGTGGGAAGGGGTATTTCCCTGATATAAGCTACATGTTCCTTTCTAAACTGAATGGCATTTCTTTCTCAGAAAGTATTTTCTTCATGTTCCTGGCAGTGCTTTAGCAAGTCAAATTCTCTAAGAAATAAGAGTGGGCAGCCCTATCTCCTCCTTCCTCCCACTGTATTTTCCTCAAAACTTTAACTTGAGACTAGCTCCTCCCTCCTGGATACTAATTGTATTCTGAACCAAAGACAACATAGCAGAAATCAGGAGTTCATGGTGAATGATGAATTCCATTACACCAAGAAGCCTTGCTCATGCCACTCTTTCATTCTCTATCTTAATCCCACTATTCGCTCTTCCTCCACTTGTGTAGCCATCTCCCATCTGAAGGAGTCATAACCAGCTTTCTTCATACCCATCTGAAGAAGTCATAATTAGCTTTCTTCATACACAGTCATCACAGTGGAGTTTGTGTGTCCTGGTTTCTCCCCATAAGACCACCCTGATATAAACCTTCTTTTTCTGACCTGCACCTTGGGCAGACATATACTTCAGGCTAAATCTAGTTTCCACATGCTAATTATCTCTTTCTGATATCAAACTACATTTTTGCGTTTTCTGATGGCAGAGGTCTCCTCTGATGTGTCTTCTGTCTCGTTTGGCTTTCCCTCTGAGGATATTCAGTTCATCTTTAATCCTCGTCATCATGGTGTATTAGCTTAACTGCTGCTGCTTCACATCTTGACTCCATTTGCAGCCTGGAATTTTCCTCCTCACAATTCACATACTTAACTCTTTAGTCATCTGTTTAGCAGAAGAACCCTCAGCTCCCTAACATCTATCCCTTTGTTTCACAGATCTGAGTGTGATGTCTTCTTGTAACATTTGATAAAAATCACGTAGGAACCTGGCTTTCAGGTGCATGTGTGTGTGTGTGTGTGTGTGTGTGAGAGTGTGTGTGTGTGTGTGTGTGATATGTTTCTTGGCATAAACATTCACTGATGTTGGCTCTTAATCATTAAATATGAAAGCCCCAAACTCCATACATGGCAATGCTCAGTAAATGTTTTTGCTCTTAGTGTTTCTTTCTGGCATTTAGGACTGGATGCCCACTAGATCTGTCCTGTCCAGCTATGTGAAAGATTCACTGTGGATGCTAAACCCCAGCCAGGCAATGCCTATTGACTGACAAATCTAAGACTCTCATCATAATAGCTACATCTGTATGACACTTATTATGGCCAGGCATCATTCTAAGCATTTCACAGATACTATTTAATTTATGTTCATTACAATCCTATGAAATAAATGCTATTATTATGATCACCCTTTTAGAGAAAAGGAAAATGGGGCACAGTGAACTTCCTTTTGTAGCTGTGTAAGAGGTGGGGCTGGAATTTGTACCCAGACAGTTAGGCTCCAGGAATCAATTCCCTTAACCACCACTCTAAATTGTCTTTCATATGTAGCAAGATCGCTATAAATAAAAATGCTTCGTTACTGAAAAGATCTGACTAAATTGAGTTTGGGAACCAAAGTAGTAAATATGCCACAAGGCATTTTTGCAAGTCTGTGATACACACTTGTCTTGAACTGTGGCACTAAGTTTGTCAGGACAGACACGCACACACATATGGCAGCCAAGTTGCCTTGGAGCTGAGCTTCAACCAGCCAGTCTAAGCCACTCCTTGGGAGAGTTGGGAACCCAACCCTCAACTTCCTTTTTCATCTGCTTCTACTTATGGAATTTTTTTCTCTATTATTTTTAACTCTGTGATTCAGAATGATCCTCAATTTGGGCTCCAACATCTAATAGCTTTAATCTTCATCTACACAATTAAAATATAGCTAGATTCAATTCTAGGTATGAGAAAGAAGGCTAAAATCCTGTAGGAGACTTAGACTTCTATTCAAGTATCTTAATACAAAGCATCTTTGAGGTAATTTACACAAAGGAAGCTCAACTGAAACCTTTTCCAGCCCCCATTTTGCTGTTTGCTCTAGTCTGAACAGAGTCTGAGTTGGCACTGGGGCTCTTTAAAAAGGAGGCCCCATGATTTTTCCCTAGGCCACTCAACCCAATCTAAGGAGCTGCTTCTACAGACCCACCCACCTTCCCTCCCCTTCTGTGGATAACCCTTTAAAAAACTAATCACTGCAAGAATGTTAAGTGCTTGAGGTCAGAATTTTTGTCAGTTTTGTCATTGCTATGCCAAGGATGAATGTCTGACATATGGTAGACTCTCAATAAGTATTTGTTGAATTGATAAACACATTGTAAGATGCCAGAATATAAATATAGGTATGTTTAAGAATATATTGAACTTTTGTTTCAGCATAGAAATAGCACAATTTAAAGGCACAAACTAGATAATAATTACAAAACTGTTGCTGTTCAGTCACTAAGTCATATCCAACACTTGGCAACCCTATGGAATGCACCACTTCAGGCTTCCCTGTCCTTCTCTATCTCCTGGAGTTTGTTTAAATTCATATCCATTGAGTCAATGATGCCATCCAACCATCTCATCCTCTGTCATCCCCTTCTCCTCCTGCCTTCAATCTTTCCCAGTATCAGGGTCTTTTCCAATGAGTTAGCTCTTCCCATCAGGTCGCCAAAATATTGGAGCTTCAGATTCAGCACCAGTCCTTCCACTGAATACTCAGGGTTGATTTCCTTTAGGATTGACTGATTTGATCTCCTTGCTGCAGGGCTTCCTTTGTGGCTCAGCTGGAAAAGAATCCACCTGCAATGAGGGAGACCTGCATTTGGAAGATCCCCTGGAGAAGGGAAAGGCTACCCACTCCAGTATTCTGGCCTGGAAAATTCCATAGACTGTATAGTGGATGGGGTCGCAAAGAGTTGGACATGACAGAGCAACTTTCACTTTGTCCAAGGAACTCTCAAGAGTCTTCTTCAGCACCACAGTTCTAAAGCATCAATTCTTCAGTGCTCAGCCTTCTGTATGATCCAACTCTCACATCCGTACATGACTACTGGAAAAATCAGAGCTTTGACTAGATGGATCTTTGTTGGCAAAGTTATGTCTCTGATTTTAATATGCTGTCTAGGTTTGTCATAGCTTTTCTTCCAAGGAACAAGCATCTTTCAATTTCATGGCTGCAGTCACTGTCCTCAGTGATTTCAGAGACCAAGAAAATAAAATCTGTCACTGTTTCCACTATTTCCCCATTTATTTGCCATGAAGTAATGGGACTGAATGCCATGATCTCGTTTTTTTGAAAGCTGAGTTTTAAGAAAGCTTTTGCACTCTCCTCTTTCATCCTCATAAAGAGGGTCTTTAGTTCCTCTTCACATTCTGCCATTAGAGTGTTATCCTCTGCGTTTCTGCAGTTGTTGATATTTCTCCCGGCAATCTTGATGCCAGCCTGTGATTCATCCACCCTAGCATTCTGCATGATGTACTCTGCATAGAAGTTAAATAAGCATGGTGACATACTCCTTTCTCAATTTTGAACCAGACCATTGGTCCATGTCCAGGTCTAATTGTTGCTTCTTGATTTGCATACAGGTTTTTCAGAAAACAGGTAAAGTGGTCTGGTATTCTCATCTCATTAAGAATTTTCCACGTTTGTTGTGATCCACATAATCAAAGGCTTTAGCATAGTCAATGAAACAGAAGTAGATGTCTTCCTGGAATTCTCTTGCTTTTTCTATTATCCAAAAGATGTTGGTAATTTGGTCTCTGGTTCCTCTGCCTTTTCTAATCAGCCTGTACATCTGGAAGTTCTCGATTTGTGTATTACTGAAGCCTAGCTTGAAGGATTTTAAGAATTACCTTGCTAGCATGTGAAATGAGCACAATCATACAGTAGTTTGAACATTCTTTGGAACTGCCTTTCTTTGGTATTGGAATGAAAATGAAACTTTTCCAGTTCTGTGGTCACTGTTGAGTATGTAAATTTGCTGATATATTGAGTGCAGCACTTTTACAGCATCACTTCTTAGGATTTTAAGCAGCTCAGCTGGAATTCCATCACCCCCACTAACTTTGTTAGTTGTAATGCTTCCTGATACCCACTTGACTTCACACTCCAGGATATCTGGCTCTAGGTGTGTAACCACACCATCGTGATTATCCAAGTCATTAAGACCTTTTTTGTATTCTTGCCACCTCTTCTTAATCTCTTCTATTTCTGTTAGGTCCTTGCGGTTTCTGTCCTTTATTGTGCCCATCTTTGCATGAAATATTCCCTTGGTATCTCCAATTTTCTTGAACTGATCTCTAGTCTTTACCATTTTTTTTTCCTTTTTTTCTATTGTTTTCCTCTATTTCTTTGCACTGTTCACTTAAGAAGGCTTTCTTTTTTTTTTAATGTTTTATTTTTTATTTTTTTTTAATTTTAAAATCTTTAATTCTTACATGCGTTCCCAAACATGAACCCCCCTCCCACCTCCCTCCCCATAACATCTCTCTGGGTCATCCCCATGCACCAGCTCCAAGCATGCTGTATCCTGCATCAGACATAGACTGGCGATTCAATTCTTACATGATAGTATACATGTTAAAATGTCATTCTCCCAAATCATCCCACCCTCTCCCTCTCCCTCTGAGTCCAAAAGTCCATTATACACATCTGTGTCTCTTTCCCTGTCTTGCATACAGGGTCGTCATTGCCATCTTCCTAAATTCCATATATATGTGTTAGTATACTATATTGGTGTTTTTCTTTCTGGCTTACTTCACTCTGTATAATCGGCTCCAGTTTCATCCATCTCATCAGAACTGATTCAAATGAATTCTTTTTAACGGCTGAGTAATACTCCATTGTGTATATGTACCACAGCTTTCTTATCCATTCATCTGCTGATGGACATCTAGGTTGTTTCCATGTCTCTCCATGCTATTCTCTGGAACTCTATAGTCAGTTTTCTATATCTTTCTCTTTTTCCTTTGCCTTTCACATTTCTTCTTTTCTCATCTATTTGTAAGGCCTTCTCAGACAACCACTTTGCCTTCTTGCATTTCTTTTTCTTGGGGATGGTTTTGGTAACCACCTCCTGTACAATGTTATGAGCCTCCAGCCATAGATTTTTAGGCATTTTGTCTACCAGATCTAATCCTTTGAATCTATTTGTCACCTCCACTATATAATCATAAGGGATATGATTTAGGTCATATCTGAATGCTCTGGTGGTTTTCCCTACTTTCTTCAATTTAAGCCTAAATTTTACAATAAGGAGCTGATGATCTGAGCCACAGTCAGCACCTGGTCTTGTTTTTGCTGACTGTATAGAGCTCCATCTTTGGCTGCAAAAAAATATAATCAATCTGATTTTGGTATCAATCATCTGGTGATGTCCATGTGTAGAGTTGTCTCTTGTGTTGTTGGAAGAGGATGTTTGCTATGACCAGTGTGTTATCTTGGCAAATTCTGTTAGCTTTTGCCCTGCTTTATTTTGTACTCCAAGATCAAACTTGACTGTTACCTCAGGTATCTCTTGGCTTCTTACTTTTGCATTCCAATCCCCTATAATGAAAAGGACATCTTTTTCTGGTGTTAGTTCTAGAAGTTCTTGTAGGTCTTCATAGAACTGTTCAGCTTCTTTGGCATCAGCAGTTGGGCACAGATTTGGATTACTGTGATGTTGAATGTTTGCCTTGGAAATGAACTGAGATCATTCTGTTGTTTTTGAGGCTGCATCCAAGTACTGAATTTTGGACTCTTTTGTTGACTATGCAGGCTACTCCATTTCTTCTAACAGATTCTTTCCCACAGTAGTAGATAAAATGGTCATCTGAATTAAATTTGCCCATTTCCATCCATTTTAGTTCACTGATTCCTAAAATGCCAATGTTCACTCTTGCCATCTCCGGCTTGACTGCGTCCCATTTACCTTGATTCATGGCCCTAACATTCCAGGTTCCTATGCAATATTGTTCTTGACAGCATCAGACTTTACTTCCACCACCAGATGCATCCGCAGCTAAGCATGGTTTTCACTTTGGCCTGGCCTCTTCATTCTTTCTGAAGCTATTTCTCCCCTCTTCTCCAGTAGCATTTAGACACCTACCTGGTTTCAAATAGGAAAAGGAGTACGTCAAGGCTGTATATTGTCACCCTGCTTATTTAACTTATATGCAGAGTACATCATGAGAAACGCTGGACTGGAAGAAACACGAGCTGGAATCAAGATTGCCAGGAAAAATATCAATAACCTCAGATATGCAGATGACACCACCCTTATGGCTTAAAGTGAAGAGGAACTAAAAAGCCTCTTGATGAAAGTGAAGGTAGAGAGTGAAAAAGTTAGCTTAAAGCTCAACATTCAGAAAACAAAGATCATGGCATCCGGTCCCATCACTTCATGGGAAATAGATGGGGAAACAGTGGAAACAGTGTCAGACTTTATTTTTTTGGGCTCCAAAATCACTGCAGATGGTGACTGCAGCCATGAAATTAAAAGACGCTTACTCCTTGGAAGGAAAGTTATGACCAACCTAGATAGCATATTCAAAAGCAGAGACATTACTTTGCCAACTAAGGTCCATCTAGTCAAGGCTATGGTTTTTCCAGTGGTCATGTATGGATGTGAGAGTTGGACTGTGAAGAAAGCTGAGCGCCAAAGAATTGATGCTTTTGAATTGTGGTGTTAGAGAAGGCTCTTGAGAGTCCCTTGGACTGCAAGGAGATCCAACCAGTCCATTCTGAAGGAGATCAGCCCTGGGATTTCTTTGGAAAGAATGATGCTAAAGCTGAAACTCCAGTACTTTGGGCACCTCATGTGAAGAGTTGACTCATTGGAAAAGACTGATGCTGGGAGGGATTGGGGGCAGGAGGAGAAGGGAACGACAGAGGATGAGATGGCTAGATGGCATGACTGACTCAATGGACGTGAGTCTGAGTCAACTCTGGCAACTGGTGATGGACAGGGAGGCCTGGTGTGCTGCGATTCATGGGGTCGCAAAGAGTCAGACACGACTGAGCAACTGAACTGAACTACCTAAGGCGCTCATTTTCCAGTGTCATATCTTTCTGCCTTTACATACTGTTCATGGGGTTCTTGAGGCAATAATACAGGAGTGGTTTGCACTCCCTCCTCCAATGGACCACATTTTGTCAGAACTCTCCACCATTACCCATCCATCTTGAGTGACCCTACATGGCATGCCTCACAGCTTCATTGTGTTACACAAGGCAGTGATCCATGTGATCATTTTGCTTAGCTTTCTGTGATTGTGGTTTTCATTTTGGCAGCTATGGGATTGTAGCTCTTGATTCTGTCTGCCCTCTGATGGGTGAGGATAAGAGGTTTTAATTGCAATATTATATAGTTTAACATGGTGTTAAAACATTTTTATGGCTAGTTGAAAGAGCTGAAAATGATTTCTGTTTGTAGACTTGGCTCACCGATTAAGATGCAAGGGTTAAGGTGAGCAACTGGTTGTATGCTAGTACTGCAAACAGAAGTTGGCTTTGCTTGAATCTCCACACTGAGGAGGTTCATCAACATGCTCCTTTTGAAGCTTTGCTCCTCACAGAATAGTAATATGTACCTGTCATCAGTCCTGGAGAAGGCAGTGGCACCCCACTCCAGTACTCTTGTCTGGAAAATCCCATGGACGGAGGAGCCTGGTAGGCTGCAGTCCATGGGGTTGCTGAGGGTCAGACACGACTGAGCGACTTCACTTTCACTTTTCACTTTCATGCATTGGAGAAGGAAATGGCAACCCACTCCAGTGTTCTTGCCTGGAGAATCCCAGGGACGGGGGAGCCTGGTGGGTTGCCGTCTATGGGGTCTCACAGAGTCGGACATGACTGAAGTGACTTAGCAGCATCAGTCCTTCAAGACACCTTGCCCAAATGGCACCTTCAAAATGCAAACCAACATCAAAAACATTCAAGGGAAATGATTAATTGTGGGGGGCCGGTGGCAAGGGTTGCATCTGAATCAGGTATAGTCAGTGTGATAGCAAAATGGTGTAGTAAATTAAGAGAGTAGGTCTGGAGATGGTCTGAAAGTCAGTCTTAGCATTGCTATTAACAACTTTGATTCCCTGGGAGAGAAACTTAACCTTTGTGCCTCAGTTCCCTCATTCGTTAAGACAGGACAAGACACAAGTCATAGGATGCGGATTAAATGTGATAGTACATGCACAGTACCTTATTATGCCTATAGCAGGTCTGAATAAAAGTTCACTATGATTATTATACATTTATGAACCATTAAACGTGAAGTATTAAAAAATACTACACTGAGATTTCTTTTCCTTTGTATAATGCTCATCAGGCTGTAGCTCTGGCTTTATTTTCAGAGAGAAAATTTAAACAAATACACTTCCTGTGTCTCAAATAAAAGTGTAATATTGAGCACGAATGCTCTAGAGCTGTGGAAGTGAACCAATGCACAAATTCTTCCCAAATGAATGGAACGTTAGTTTCCACCTGAAAAACAATCAATATACTTCTTATCTTTCAAATCAAAGAGGAATAAACAAATATACAGAAATGTTTGACAGACATGTGGAATCAGAACAAATTTTGGAAAATGAGGGAAGTGCAAACACCAAACTGAATTTTTAAGCTAAATGAAAGATCAAGTAGACTGGAAATATACCCCATGTAGAGAACTTCAATCCTCATCTCCCTCAGGGAGAAGCAATAGTTTCCTGCAAGCTGCAATCCCTTTTTCTTTTCTGTTTGTGAACTACAAGCCAGCCCCATCTGGAATTTAGTTTGGTACGAATAAGTTTGTCTGTCCATTTGTTTACCTTGAAGTCTTTTTTTTTTCCTCTCCTCTGAGAATTCTAAGGATAACATTCATAGTCACTCTTTTTTTTAAAAGAAAAACCAGAGGACTCGTTTGTATATTAAAAGCTGAACCATGTGAAATTACCTATGTTTAACTACCTTTTACCTACAAAAAGATAAATTTCATATGGTTCCACTTCATTTGTTGTAAATTGGATGGATGTGGTCTTGGGAGAACTGGGAAGTAAGGAAGTGGATGGATAAGAAGAAGGGCTGTTTCCCAGTGAATTTTTACTTCATTTCTTCAAAGTTGTCGTATCACAAAGCCAAACACTTGCTGAGGAATTGGAACCACTTCACAGGGAAGGAATTAAATTCTTTCAGTATTGATGAAAAGACAATGTGTTGCTAACAGCAGCAGACCTATGACCCAACTGTACGAGAAGGTGACAAGGAAGTAAACCACTAGCCAAGCAAAGGAAACAATGGCTTTCGGCCCCCTGCGCTGGGATGAAAGCTGCATATGCAGCAGCTGAACAAGTTATCTTGAGAAACACGACCAGGCAGTTTTCTACCATGTAAAGCACTAGATTTTCAGTCCCCTCCCCTATAATCCATGCCCCTTCAATGAACCTTGTTCAGGCATGTTTATTAAACAATGGCCAAATGCCTGAATTATGAACCTACAGGTTAAGCAGCAAGCAGCCCACTCCATTAATTAGGCATTTCAATCTCTTCTTCCCCAACTTCCTTGCTTTCTCTCTTTCTGCTTTGGAATTTTCATTAAGTATGACATTTGACTTATTCTGAGAGCAAACACTGTATTTTCTGGCTTTCTTAATTTGAAAGCCAGATGATCTCTTTACTGGCCCCAGGGAAGAGGGAAAACAACTTTTTGTCAACAATTGCACTTGGCTTTTCATTTCCTAGTTTACAAACTCACAATTCCATTATTATCTATTGTGCGTGTGCCCTGGAGATGGTGTGAGCAGCCTATAAAACAGGCTTCCAGTGAATCACTGCCTCTGAGGACCACCCCTCACTGTCTCTGTCTCCACCCCTGGGCCCCTCCCACTGCCCACCAAAGCTAAACTGTCATCTATGTTTTATTGAAAATAGTATTTTTAAATGTGTGATAAAGAAAGCAGTAGGTCAATCTTACAGAAAATATATACAGAACACGGAAACTTTTTTTCATATTGCAATTCCAACATTCTACAGGAATTTATATTTAGGCAAATATGGGTGTTTGAGAGTGCTTTTGGACTCAACATTAATCATTCTGAGAGAGGAAGAATCCAACCAGTTTAAACTAGATTTTTCTCTCTTTGTAACCCATGTGGCATTCCAAACATTTCTAAGCATTAGAGTTACATCATTTTCTCTCTTTTTTTCATTTAATACAAACAAGCCATTATATTCCATTTCACAACCTTTAAGTTCCCAGTATCAAATTACCCAGCTGTTGTTTCAATCTCTCTCAGTTGCTAAGAGATGGAGATGGTGGCAGACCAGACCAATTTTCTTCAACACAGAATTGTAAGTTGACATAAGAGGGAACTAAATGCAGCCAAAGCACAAACAGCCCAACAGTTGGCAGCCAGGCTGTGTGTCTTTTCACAGCTGCAGGAGGCAGTTGGTGCAGAGAACTTCATTGCCATCTCCCTGCCAACATCACTGCCATGTTTTCATGAGTTCTGCACAATGCCTCTCAGCAAAGAGAGGTATTTTCATTCGCATTACAGAGATCAGTCTCTTGTTACATTGGTGCTCTTAGAATTAAGTACCATGATCTTTTCTGGGTCAAGCCCTTTAATAATACTGATAACAATAACAACAATACAGAAAAGCTATAGGAACATTTATAGTCTCCCACTATTCTGCCTAAAGCACTTATTCCCCCAGCTGCCAGGAGTGTTGGCTGCTTACTGCTCCCATCTGAGACCTTCTCTGGGGCTTGCCCTCAGCTGCCCCACCCAAGGTCACATCCTTCCCTGGGAGCACTCCACGTCCAATGTCTGCTCAGTGGGAGGAGGTAGAAAGCCTGGCAAAGAAGGAGTGGGCCCAACTCTATGGAGTTCCCCATAGGAATGACTAAGGCCTCTACTGCAGCACAGTGGTTCAACTCCTCCCTCTGCTAGGATGATGTCGCTCGCGTCTCTCCGATGGTTCATTCCAATAAGCCTCCAACATACAAATCTCAGAGCCTCAGAATGTGCTTCCTTGAGAAAGCAACCTACAAGGACAATTATCAATACATTCTCAAACCTCTGATTTCTTTGAAAGAACAAGCCACTTAGCTTCTACATATTGAAGTCTCAAAGAAATCCCAAAAGGACTGTTTTTCTTGGTTTATTCACAATAATCATGCCAACACAAAAGTCAATAGCTCAGAATGCATGATACACGTGCTTACATAGTGGCACAAGGCAGTGTTTTTAATCTTGTCCAAACTCCAGTCAGGGGGCAACATCAATAGAATGATGGTAAAGAGGTAGATGAAACAGATAAGAAACTATAAAGACAGTTTATATCCTGGATGGGGGTGCAGGTTTCAGTTAAAGTTAACTGTGCAATGAAGATGTCAGCTGCAGCCCTGGTTCAGTTTGGTTCAGTCGCTCAGTTGTGTCCGACTCTGACCCCATGAATCGCAGCATGCCAGGCCTCTCTGTCCATCACCAACTCCTGGAGTTCACTCAGACTCACGTCCATCGAGTCAGTGATGCCATCTAGCCATCTCACCTCTGTCGTCCCCTTCTCCTCCTGCCCCCAACCCCTCCCACCATCAGAGTCTTTTCCAGTGAGTCAACTCTTCGCAGCCCTGGCAGGGAGAACACAATTCTATCTACTCCAACAGGGAGAAAGAATGTTGAAAGAATTTACAATAAAACTTGAATAAAGGTAGACTATACCTTAGGAAAAAGTGAGGCACTGGGTTGGGAAACTAAATCCCAGCTGATGGTCATAGACTTGGATTGCACCCCTGGCAGTGAAGATTTAATCATCTAAACTATGTATGAGAGGGTTCATAATATATGGGTTCCAAAAACAGCCCCAAGGTTTGCATTCTGGAACACAATGTGTTACTTCACTATACCTGCCTGTAACTGGATTAAAGGACTGCTCATGGATCAAATAACTTCGTGTGACTAGGAAATATGAAATGTAGAAATAAGTAGAGAGATGATAACATAAGGCATGGTACTTTGTGCTAGATTTAGTACTAAGTTTTGTAATTATAGAGATTATGTGTATTTATTATTTAAAGTTTTAAAATCTTTTAAGGAGTCTGAAATATAATATTGCTTTGAAGTTTTAATTTGAAATGTTTCACACTGTGATTTTATAAAATTTTGATTAATTTTTTAATATAAAACAATCTAGTTTATTATGGTTATGAGTTTGGCTTATTACATTTTTTAACTTGTCTAAGTGCACAGAGAGATTGGTTTAGTTAGGCTTCTAAGTCTACGGTAGTATTCATCTAAGGTGTTTGAAATTATTAGATAGGTTAAAATGTTTTAGGAAACTTAACCGAATTTGTGAATGATGTTAATTTGTTAAACTTGAGATAACTGAACATTAACCAAAAAAGTTATCTTATTTTTGCACTATATTTACTAGGTATATTAATAAAGAGATAGATAAGATAAAATTAAGGCATAAGAAAAAAAACTCAACCTTTAAAATTTTCAACTTTAATAATGCAATCTCTAAGTGTTTCTTTCTACCTCAATTATCAGGAATTATTTAAGCCTCCCCTACTACTGTCTGTTCAGACTTAGGTATTTTGTTGGCGTCTGCATACCCTACAATTTCAGAGCTGGCAATTTTCCTCTCAGTTGCTTTAAATGGCTCCCTAATTATGTTTCTTGAGCAATGAAGCTGATGAATTCAGTAGGAAAGAACTGTGCCTTCTTTGTTCAGTTGCTGATGTGAGTCCCACAAACATCAATGATACAGTTTATACAGAATAAGTCATGAGTCAGAATAGAAGAAAATCATGTAACTTTATCCAAAAGTAAAATACTGTATAATAAATCCAAAATTATAATGAAAAGTCCTTAGATCTGGTTTGATCGATGGTCAGTCTTTCACAGCGCGGTGGGGGGTAGTATGGGTGGGAGTTATGTCTCTCAAACTGTGCTTCTCCACTGTTCAAGTGCACAGAGGTCACCTTGGGATCTTGTCAAGCTGCAGGTTCAGTAAGTCTGGGTGGGAGGAGAGACTGCAGGCCTAGCAGGTTCCCAGGTGTTGCATAAGCTTCCAGTCCAGGGACCACACTTTGGGTCACAAAGCTCTAAACATCAGTACTCTAGCTGATGTTTTGTAGTTTCTTTAGCAGTGAAGATTCTGTCAGGAGTAACAGGAAGGGAGTGGTCGTGCGTAAGTACTAATCCTGGCCTAACGTGGTATCAATATATTTGCAGGAATTGATGTTTCACCATTTAAAGATTTTTTCTTGAAAGAGCAGCTGAGGTTAAAGCAAATCAGTAATTTTCCCAACATCTACATCTATTTTCTTAGAAAGTAAAAAGATAAATATTAAGCTTAAAAGAGTCCATCACGATAATGAGGTCACTGAAGGCATAATCCTTCATTTCAGAAACATATAATGTCATCTGTATTTCATAACTTACAGACATGTTTGAGCAGCGTTTCTTTGGCTGACAGACTGAGACTATATGCTTTAGGAATGTGTTTCTGTTGAACAGTGAGGCAAGAAAAACTGTAGATAACTGGCATCTGTAGGAACACTAGGTGGTGCTACAATACAAGTAAACTATGAATAGACAGCCAATCCTTCCCCCGCCAGGATTCAATCCTTAGTGATTTAATTAATCATCATATCTTGCTTGTTTTCTCACAGATCAAGTTCAAAATTGATCTTCAGTTTATTACACAGATTACTGGCCATGTTTCAGAAGTTTTCTATTTTTAGGAAACACTATAGGAATCTACAGATAGTTTGATATGTCACAGACCGTAACAGTTATTTAAAATGTATGAACATTCGTAGGCGTATATTTTTTCATTGTTCTTAAATTACATGAGAGAATGTTAATGGTCACAAAGTCTGTGATACACTGGCATACAAAGTTGTGAAAAATCTCTTCCCTTAGAGACTTTTAAGAGCAATACAAAATGCTCTATTGATTTCCTGTATTAGTTTTACAGGCCTGCTTCAAAGCAAGTCTGAAGAACTTTACCAAACAATGCCTACAAATTATTTCCTGGCACTAGGTCTCGTGGCACGAGCTCTCGTACAGGAAAGTACTTCCCCAGTGTTGCATCAGTTCTCACGGTAAACCCCATGAGTCAGGAAGGAGTGACAAAGCAGAGGAAGGATCAGCAAATTTTCTAGTAGAATGCTCAACTAATACCTCTTCCCGCAGCAGCACCACAGAGTTTAGGACAAACTGTTTTACACATTCCACTAAGCAGAGATTAATTTGGACTAAATCTACCTATCATTCACGTCTTAATCACAAGTCATTTTAAACAACTGCTCTATCTCAGATCAGTATCATAGAAATAAAGATGCAGCTGACAATGGTTTAGGACTGTTAGGGCAGAGGGAAGGCCCAGTCAGAAAGCAGGACACTGGGAATTAGTGAGTCTCTGGAGGTCGTTGTGGGGCTTTGGGGGCTTTGATCAGAGGAAAATAACATGAGGGTGTGGAGTACCATGAATAGAGAACAAAGCAACCAAGATGGGAGGAGGGAGGGCAACAGAACACACCAGAAACACAAGCCCTGTTGGGCAGTTTTGCCTTTAGTCATGGCAGCACAGGTGTGTGACCCCGAGAAGACCCTGATCTGAGCAATAGAGATGACATCCTACAGCAACTTGCAATTACAGGGTGCTTAAGCGCAGAGATATAAACTTGAATCAGCAAAGTCCCTAGCTTCAGGGAACTCTCAGTCTAGTGTTTCTGTGCTACACTGATGAGGTAGGCTGACCTTCAGTCCATGAAAGTGCGAGACGTTGTCTGACAAAGGCTCTGACGTATTCATTTCCTGGATACAGAAAGCATGGCAGACAGGAATGAAAACTGAGTCTAACCCCTCAAAAGGCACTGAGTAAGGAATATTTTTGTCATGAAACTAGCTCTTCTGAGTTGTTGTTCATTATTCAGTCGCTCAGTCACGTCCGACTCTTTGTGACCCCATGGACTGCAGCAAGCCAGGCTTCCGCGTCCTTCCCCGTCTCCTGGAGTTTGCTCAAACTCATGTCCATTGAGTCAATGATGCCATCCAAACATTTCATCCACTGTTGACCCCTTTTCCTCCTGCCTTCAGTCCTTCCCAGCATCAGGGTCTTTTCCAATGAGTTGGCACTTTGCATCAGCTGGCCAAAGTATTGGAGCTTCAGCTTCAGCACCAGTCCTTCCAATGAATATTCAGAGTTGATTTCCTTAAGGATTGACCGGTTTGATCTCCCTCTGTCCAAAGGACTCTCAAGAGTCTTCTCCAGCACCACAATTCTAAAGCACCAGTTCTTCAGTGCTCAGCCTTCTTTATGGTCCAACTCTCACATCCATATTTGACTACTGGAAAAACCACAGCTTTGACTCTATGGACCTCTGTGGGCAAAGTGATGTCTCTACTTTTTAATAAGATGTCTAGGTTTGTCATAGCTTTTCTTCCATGGAGCAAGCATCTTTTAATTTCACGGCTACAGTCACCATCCACAGTGATTTTTGGAGCCCAAGAAAATAAAATTTGTCACTGTTTCCACTTTTTCCCCATCTATTTGCCATGAAGTGATGGGACCGGATGCCATGATCTTAGTTTTGTGAATGCTGAGTTTTAAGCCAGCTTTTTCACTCTCCTCTTTCACCTTCATCAAGAGGCTCTTTAGTTCCTTTTCGCTTTCTGCCATTAGAGTGGTATCATCTGCATAGCTGAGGTTGCTCTTCTGAGTATGTCATTTCATTTCCTCTTCAGCGACATCATCTGTAAATATTAATGAGGTGCCTACTTTTTCAAGGTACCAGGGTTCCTCTCATATTACTAACTGAATAGAAAAATCACATATCTTCCTAGGTTCTCAGTGTTATTGCTGGGGCTCCTGTCTCATTGCTTTAAGACAAGGACTCCTATTGTTAAACAGAAATGTGACACCATTATTTCATTCCTAAAAATTAATTTCTAAACATTATAAAACATCCATATTTCCTCAATAGTCATATATATATATGACTATTGAGGAAATATATATATACACATATCTTTTGCTGCTGCTGCTGCTGCTGCTAAGTCGCTTCAGTCATGTACGACTCTGTGCGACCCCATGGACTGCAGCCTACCAGGCTCCTCCATCCATGGGATTTTCCAGGCAAGAGTACTGGAGTGGGTTGCCATTGCCTTCTCTGATATCTTTTGCTATATACATTGAATTCTGAATCAGGATCCAAGCAAATTCCATCAGATTGGTTAATATGGCTCTTAAATCTCCATTAATCTATAGTTTTTTCTCTGTGTCTCCCTCTCTTTCATGGAAATTCTGTTGAAGAAGTAGGGTTGTCTGTCCTGTAGAGTTTCACATTTCACAGTCTGGGCTTTTCTAATTGCAACCCCATCAGTTCAGTTCAGTTACTCAGTCATGTCCGACTCTTTGCAACCCCATGAATTGCAGCACGCCAGGCCTCCCTGTCCATCACCAACTGCCGGAGTTCACTCAAACTCACGTCCATCGAGTCGGTGATGCCATCCAGCCATCTCATCCTCTGTCGTCCCCTTCTCCTCCTGCCCCCAATCCCTCCCAGCATCAGACTCTTTTCCAATGAGTCAACGCTTCACATGAGGTGGCCAGAGTACTGGAGTTTCAGCTTTAGCATCATTCTTTCCAAAGAACACCCAGGACTGATCTCCTTTAGAATGGACTGGTTGGATCTCCTTGCAGTCCAAGGGACTCTCAAGAGCCTTCTCCAACACCACAGTTCAAAAGCATCAATTCTTTGGTGCTCAGCTTTCTTCACAGTCCAACTCTCACATCCATACATGACTACTGGAAAAACCATAGCCTTGATTAGACGGACCTTTGTTGGCAAAGTAATGTCTCTGCTTTTGAATATGCTGTCTAGGTTGGTCATAACTTTTCTTCCAAGGAGTAACCATCTTTTAATTTCATGGCTGTAATCACTATCTGCAGTGATTTTGGAGCCCCCCAAATTAAAGTCTGCAACTGTTTCCACTCTTTCCCCATCTATTTCCCATGAAGTGATGGGACCAGATGCCATGATCTTCATTTTCTGAATGTTGAGCTTTAAGCCAACTTTTTCACTCTCCTCTTTCACTTTCATCAAGGGTTGCAATATATTACACAGGCCACTCTCTCCTATGTTTCCCAGAAATTGATAGTCGGATCTAAAATCTTGATCACGTTCAGGTTTCTTTTTTGTTTTCCTTTTGGCAACACTAGCTTATGGATGGTATTGTACAATTTTGTAAAGAATTGCATGTGGTTGTCTTACTTTTTGTGATTTTTATCAGCCAGTGAAAATTGCTGCCAGCAGTTCTTATACGGACCTTTCTCCAGATAGTCTGACCACCTAACACATATTCTCCAGCAGATTTCTTAGCAACTTAAGGAAACAACATACCCTGATTTCTTGCAAGTCTGAGGTCTTTATACTCAACGCTCTGTTTCACTGAATCCTTAGCTCACATTTTCTTTCCCAGAGTATCCTAAACATGTTACTCCACTGTTTTCTGACAGGAAAATAAAATTAAATAATCATCTGACAAAAATCTAGTGACAATCTCACATTCCTTCCCTAATTAATGACTTCATTCTTTAGCCTGGATGACCACAGGATTTTTTTTCCCTCCTTTTCATAGTCCAGTGATTTTTCACTAATCTGAAAAACTGTCTTTTTTAAGTGGATTTTTTGCTGCTTTGGAATCCTTTAAGAAAATGAAAGCAAGCTTGATATATTTTTAACTGTTAATACAGCTTTAGGGTAGTAAAAGAATTGCCATCTTGAACAAGTTAACTTTCTTTATATATGCTAACATATATTTGCCAAGGGTTTTCATTCACACTAACTTGCTATCAAGGAGGCAGATTTAACAAAATATGACTTTGATCACTGGGGAATTATCTGTAGCAAAATGGTTGGAATCCCTACCTTGTAAAGTCAATTATTGTGATTTGCTAAAATGATGACCAAGACAGCCTTATAAAGTTGGAAAAGGAAGGTTTCAGGAAAGTGAACATAAGGGGAACTTTTAAATTTTTCTGTTTTGTCATAACTTGAGTCCTATTATATAATTAAGGTTTACGGCCTCTGAACAGAGATGAAAATGTCAATGGGAACAATTCAGAAAATCAAGTTTATGATGCAGACAAAACACATGTGGTCCAGGGATGGGGCCCAGTCTGTGCAGCTTCACCAGGGCCTGAACTTTATCAGGATGTCAGCCCGAGCAGCACACAGGGAAGAATTTCCAGTGTCGTCAGCACACAAATATCTTTCTGTTTGGTTTCACTCTCAACTAGCTCTGTGTTGAAGTCCTGAAGTTGATTCTAGATGAATAAGAAGCTTGCGATTTCTAGGTTTTGCCTGCCCTGGCCTAGAGTTGAGTATGAGAGGGAAGGGGTATTCTCATCATATCTGCTATACAGAGAAGCTTCTAACTTTGAGCTGCCTCTACTCTATGCCCGGGCCATTTGAGGGCTAAAATGTGAAGCAGATAAAACAAAGTTTGGAATCCTCATGACTTCCCCTGATATTACTAAAAATGCTCATTGTCAGGGAAGCTTCTGGCCCATCCCGCCCCCCAATCAAAACCTACATCTTCTATATTAAATTTCCTCAAGTCCTACTCAGTAGATGATAAGACCCTATTCTGTACATTAAATTCAGTGTTTCTTCAACCCTGTCTTCACCAAGAAATCTCTTTTGTTAGCTATCTCACTATAGCCAACTCTTTCTCACCATAAACCCCACATTCTGAAAGACTATACCTATTAGAGAAGTTAAATTATTTAGAAATTTTTATTTTTCAATTTTTCCATTTATTCAATGACAATTAGAACTGCTTCTCAGAGCTTCCTGACCAATATGAGATAAGAGATATTAGTTACCTCATACGCTTGATAGAACTTCTGAGAAAGCAGTAAAAAAAAAAAAAAAAAAAGAAAGAAAGAAAGAAAAAAATCAGTCTCTGAAACTATATTATGGGTAAATGTATAACATCTATTAGACTTTTTGAAGTTTCCAAAGTACTTTGAAGATTATCATTTATTTAGATATCTTTGGTTAAATATCATTGATTACTTTTCATTTTAAAATTATTTCTCCTAATATGTATTACTCCCTGCTCTTGTATAAGAAAATATTTTTAATTAAAATGCATATAATTATTAATGCTAAACAAGTAGCAAGTCCATTTAGGAGATACATTTGAGGCCCATGGACAAGATTCTGGTTACAACCAGCCCTCTTTTTTTTTTTTTTTTTTCTCATGACACCTTAAGGTGCCTATTTTAAAATAGCTATCTTGATCCAGCCATTTGACATCTGTTACTAAATCATAATGTAATCTTGGTTGATTTAGATTCCTTGTTTCAATTCGAAAGCATAATTTATTTTATAAGGATTGCTATCAGCCACTTATTTTCATTATTTGATAATGAAACAAAAAAACTCTTGAAAGCTTGTTTCTGAAAATAGCTATATTTGGTGACTTACTTACATAATATTATAGCTTTGTACTCTGTATTTTGGTTTTCATAAAAAGCATTTTGACCTCTGCTTTCTGTTTTTTCTAAAGTCAAAACTGAACTACATTTCTGTGAAAACAACATTTCTACTTTTTTCTTCATTTTTGAAATATGAATACTAAATTAAATACTATGTCATTCAAAGACTGCTCATCATTAAAATGAAACCATGATAAATGCTACTTTTCATTTAAGGCATTTTAATAATATCTAGACCAATTTCTATGGATCCTATTGGCCTTAGCACTATTATTTTCCCTGCTTTATAATCAAATAGCCTCATGTATTTATCACATATGGTCAACCACTTGTAAAAGAATGAAACCAGATCACTTTCTAACACCGTACACAAAAATAAACTCAAAATGGATTAAAGATCTAAATGTAAGATCAGAAACTATAAAACTCCTAGAGGAGAACATAGGCAAAACACTCTCAGACATAAATCACAGCAGGATCCTCTATGATCCACCTCCCAGAATTCTGGAAATAAAAGCAAAAATAAACAAATGGGATCTAATTAAAATTAAAAGCTTCTGCACAACAAAGGAAAATATAAGCAAGGTGAAAAGACAGCCTTCTGAATGGGAGAAAATAATAGCAAATGAAGCAACTGACAAACAACTAATCTCAAAAATACACAAGCAACTTATGCAGCTCAATTCCAGAAAAATAAACGACCCAATCAAAAAATGGGCCAAAGAACTAAATAGACATTTCTCCAAAGAAGACATACAGATGGCTAACAAACACATGAAAAGATGCTCAACATCACTCATTATTAGAGAAATGCAAATCAAAACCACAATGAGGTACCACTTCACACCAGTCAGAATGGCTGCGATCCAAAAATCTGCAAGCAATAAATGCTGGAGAGGGTGTGGAGAAAAGGGAACCCTCCTACACTGTTGGTGGGAATGCAAACTAGTACAGCCACTATGGAGAACAGTGTGGAGATTCCTTAAAAAATTGCAAATAGAACTACCTTATGACCCAGCAATCCCATTGCTGGGCATACACACTGAGGAAACCAGAATTGAAAGAGACACATGTACCCCAATGTTCATCGCAGCACTGTTTATAATAGCCAGGACATGGAAACAACCTAGATGTCCATCAGCAGATGAATGGATAAGAAAGCAGTGGTACATATACACAATGGAGTATTACTCAGCCGTTAAAAAGAATTCATTTGAATCAGTTCTGATGAGATGGATGAAACTGGAGCCAATTATACAGAGTGAAGTAAGCCAGAAAGAAAAACACCAATACAGTATAGTAACACATATATATGGAATTTAGGAAGATGGCAATGACGACCCTGTAGGCAAGACAGGAAAAAAAGACACAGATGTGTATAACGGACTTTTGGACTCAGAGGGAGAGGGAGAGGGTGGGATGATTTGGAAGAATGGGAATTCTAACATGTATACTGTCATGTAAGAATTCAATCGCCAGTCCATGTCTGGCGTAGGGTGCAGCATGCTTGGGGCTGGTGCATGGGGATGACCCAGAGAGATGTTGTGGGGAGGGAGGTGGGAGGGGGGTTCATGTTTGGGAACACATGTAAGAATTAAAGATTTTAAAATTTAAAAAATAAAAAAAAATTTAAAAAAAATACAATAAAATAAAATTAAATTAAAATGTTAATCATTAACCTCTTTAAAATTTTGAAATGCATGTATTCTGTCCTTTTCTACATATGCTGATCTGCCACTTAAAAATATAACAAGACAAAATAAACAATCCCCCTGCAAAAATTCAGTCCTTAAAAATTGATTAGGTAAAGACAACAGCAAAATACCTTCCTCTATCCCTTCTTCTCATCAGTGTGACCACATCCAGATTGTCCTGCTTTGACCAACCACTTTCCCCCACCAACCCATTTTATAAAGGCAGATGAACAGTAATTCAATCACTTGTTTGGAATTTATACTTCATGTACTTCCAAAGTAGGACTGGGGCAAGTTACAAATGTCATGTAATATAAAAACAGGACATGTAATATAAAACTGGTTTAATATAAAAATAAGCCAGTCACTCTAAAGGTGATCAAAGGGACAGGGACTATATGGCTCACCACTGTTTTCTCCCAGTGTCAGTGTCACAAAGGAAGATTTTGGAGTGAACCAATTTTACTTCAATAAGAAGGGGAGGAAAAGGAAGTTTATTTACAAGCAAGTACTTCTTGGGACGTTGAGTAAACCAGGTCTGATGACAACTAGGCAAACACATTGAGACCCTCTTCCAATGGATAATTCTCATAATCACATCATTCAGCTGCTACATGTTCAAGAAAAATACACCACCCAATAGCTGTATATTCAAGAAAAACATACAACCACGTTTTTAAATGAATAAACTAAAGAAAAATATTTCATATAAGAAAGCATTTATTTAGGGCAAATAACTCCATCCATTCCAAATCTATGATTACATGCCTTTTAAATTATATATCAAAAAAGAAATGTGAAATAAAAACTCCTTAAACATCTAAACATGCGTGTTACCTGCATCTTTTCATCTCATATAAAAGTCAAGTTTCACTATAATTTATCTTCCTACTGGTCTGCTCCAGCAAACCAGTGGTCCCTACATTGTGGCATCTCATTTTCTACTGCTTTATATCAGCAAGTACAAGATCAAATATGGCCCTGAGTATAAAACTCTATGATATAGGAGTCAGAGCTGGCCACATAAGAAGTTGTGCCCTGACCAGAAACCTTGAGACTCTAGTTTCTGTAGGACAAGCATTCTCAGTGAGTTGAAATCCAGCACATGACTCACTGGAGGGCATTTATCCTTTCTAAATTTAAGATCTCTTACCTATCTTAGAAGACCCAGATGAAATAGAAGGCAGGCCATCAACCTTAATTTCTCTAAGTTATGTTTTACTAGCATTCAAAAAGTGCCAGTGAAGAGAGAGATCCCAAAGAAGGCAACTAGGCATTAAACACTCAAGAAAATAACTTTGAAGGCATATTCCAACTGCAATAAGGTCATGACCATCTGGTTAGTTTTGCAGGCTGATGGAAACATTATGCATAATTTGAAGCTGTCCATCCTTATCATTTCTTATGTAAAGTCATAGGGAAAATTAAGAAATTAAGTTCAAGTTTCAGAGATGAGCTAAAGACAGAGACTGATTGCTTCCCCAGACTCTAAGAACCTTCATTTCTAAGGAATGTTGCCTAACTCCGATGCCATTCATGAGAAACAGATTCAATTTGTAGTTTGGCTTAAGAGTCACTTTGAAAAGCTCTATTATCACTTCGGGAATTTGAAATAGCTAATAATGAGCACATGGTAGTCTGACTTTATGACGGCTTAGTCAGTCTACACAAAGCACTTACTTCAATATAGGCTTCTAGATAAATACTAGTCATCAGACTGGATTGCAACACTGCCTTAAACTGTATCTGAGAGACAGTGTAAATCCTGCCACTGCCTGACTTGCCGTTTAGAGTGGTGGGATGTAGACGAAGGATGCTGGCTGGAGCGTCAGAGAGCAGGGCATCACCTAGATTCCGCCCCTTGTTAGCTATGTAAATCTGAGAACTCGCTTAACTTCCGTGGACCTCTGCTTTCTCATCTGTAGAATGAGGAGTGGGATTGGATGATCACTCAGGTTTTATCACATCGTAAAGTTAAAATAAATAAATCCCCACTGCTCAGAATGTCCTTATATAGAAAGTCTGCCTTTGTATTTATGTATTTATGCCTACAACAACAACAACAACTGTTTCTGAAGCCGGAGTTCCCTTTGCCATGATAAAGTCTTCCAAATCATATTTTATCCACCACTATCACCAACACAGGTCCCTAATTTATGTTTTAAACTGGACTGCACAGGATAAAGGGTCTCTGACTACCACCGTTACAACTAAGAGGTGTTTTAATCATAAGAATATCATTCATGACAGTAGCACTTTCCTTTTATTTGTTTAAACTAATCACGAACATTATTTTATCTCTAATTATTTGGTAAGGTAAATGGTAAATATTATTAATTCTATCTTGAATAGAAAAATTTAATGAGACTTAAGAGCGGTTGGTTCAGTGACTTGCCCAGTTGATGTGAACGCCTCTCTCACAATCAACCAAGGGAATATTTATTGATGGAGTCTCTGCAGGGCAGCTCTACAATATGGACCAATTTCAAATATTTTTTACACACATTAAAAAGATATATGCTCAAAGTTTTTATAATAGGGAAAAAATAGAAGTTATCTATATGTACATCATTAGCAGAATATGCAAATAAATGAAGGCATATTCAGGCAATGGCTTACTACACAAAGGAACTGCATTTGTAAAGTTTTATTTAATGTTTATTAACTTAAGTTTAAATATCCATATTTGGCTAGAGGCTACTGATTTCAGACAGCACAGCAGACACTGATATTTATTTTATGACTATGTATTGCCTCATAATCAGAAAAAATATAAAATATTTCATTTAAACATCAGCAGCAACAATAAATCAACTGACCTGTGCTTAGGAGACAACCAGAAGATACATGAATAAATTAGTTCACAACAGGTTTATCTAAGGAGCCGCTTTTCCTGCAGTGTGAGATCCCATTCCACATTTTATTAATGTATGCATGGTTTCCATACCTGCACATGATTGTGCTAATTTGGCAAGTTTCCTAGACACTGGTTCACATAAATTGCTTTATGACAAGAAAGCTATATCCTTTGTGTAAGCTCTGCAGAATACACCCGAAAGAGAGAGTGATAAATGGACAAAACCAAAAAATAGAGGCTGGAGCATTGAAAGCAAGGCCAGATTTTTGAAAGGATGATAAATTATTCAACTCATTGAATAGATTTATAGTGATTAGGAAACTCAATCTTTCTACTTACAGATTTTGATTATATAAAAATGTATACTAATAAAGTAGCAAAACACCTCACTTTTTCAAATGGCAGCCAGTATAAAATTTAGTCTTAGGGAATTATGTAAACTAGCTAAAAGCAATTTGACTTTTAGACCTGCATGAAGCAAGAAGGATATTTGTTTGTTCACATGGATTTCCAAATTCCAATCTATTTGCCAATTAAAGCAACATTTTCCCTCCAGTCAATTATTTTTTTTTCCACTACCAGGTTATTAGCTAGACAAAATATAATAATGAACAACTTCCCCAATTTGTGTTTTTCTTAGTATTCCGCTATTCTAAATAAGCTATAATAAACATATTCACGTAGAAGGCTTTTTTCCCTATACGAAGCATTTTTAAAAGCCTTCTAAAGGGTTAAATTGGCCCAAATTTTAGCATAATTAACAATAAAACTATACCTAAGCTCATCAATAAATTGAATCTTCCACTTAGTCTACTCTTTTGAAGAAAAAAAGCTAACCCTGAAAGTATATTGAAAGAAGACAGGAATGTTCAGCATACATCTCTTTGTTGTTGTTCAGTTACGAAGTTGTGTCTGACTCTTTGTGACCCATGGACTATAGCATGCCAGGCTCCTCTGTCCTACACTATCTCTTAGAGTTTGCTCAAATTCATATCCTCAGTGATGTAATATAACTATATCATCCTCTACACCTTCTCCTGCCCTCAATCTTTTTGAGATCAAGGTCATTTCCAATGAGTTAGCTCTTCCCATCAGTTGGCCAAAGCTTCGGCTTCAGCAACGGTCCTTCCAATGAATATTCAGGATTGATTTAGTTTAGGATTGACTGGTTTGATCTCCTTGCTATCCAAAAGACTCTCAAGAGTCTTCTCCAGCACCAAAATTTGAAAGCATCAGCTCTTCACCACTCAGGATTCTTTATGGTCCAACTCTCACACCCATACATGACTGCTGCTGTTGCTGCTGCTGCTAAATCGCTTCAGTCGTGTCCGACTCTGTGCGACCCCATAGACGGCAGCCCACCAGGCTCCCCTGTCCCTGGGGTCCTCCAGGCAAGAATACTGGAGTGGGTTGCCATTTCCTTCTCTGATGCATGAAAGTGAAAAGTGAAAGTGAAGTCACTCAGTCGTGTCTGACTCCTAGTGACCCCATGGATTGCAGCCTACCAGGCTCCTCTGTCCATGGGATTTGCCAGGCAAGAGTACTGGAGTGGGTTGCCATTGCCTTCTCCCCCACACATGACTACTGGAAATCATAGCTTTGAAAATACGGATCATTGTTGGCAAAGTGATATCTCTATGTTTTAATAAGCTGTCTAGGTTTCTTATAGCTTTTATTCCAAAGACTAGGCACCTTTTAATTTCATGGCTGCAGTCACAATCTTCATTGATTTGGAAACTTCGAATCCAACAAAATAAAATCTGTTACTGCTTCCATTTTTCCCCCTTCATTTTGCCATAAAGTGATAGGACCAGATGGCATGATCTTAGCTTTTCAATGTTGAATTTCAAGCCAGCTTTTTCACTCTCCTCTTTCACCCTCATGGAGAGGCTCTTTAGTTCCTCTTTTTCTCCCATTAGAGTGGTATCATCTGCATATCTGAGTTTGTTGATATTTCTCACACCAATCTTGATTCCAGCTTCTGATTCATCCAGCCCAGCATTTTGAATGATGTACTCTGCATATAAGTTAAACGAGCAGAGTGACAATAAACAGCCTTGTCATACTCGTTTCTCAATTTTGAACCAGTCAGTTGTTCCATGTAAGGTTCTAACTGTTGCTTCTTGACCTGCATATAAGTTTCTCAGGAGACAGGTAAGGTGATCTGGTACTCCCATTTCTTTAGGAATTTTCCACAATTTGTTGTGATCCAAACAGTCAAAGGTTTTAACATAGTCAATGAAGCAGAAGTAGATGTTTTCCTGGAATTTCCCATGCTCTCTCCCCGATCTAACAAATGTTGGCAGTTTGATGACTGGCTCCTCTGCCTCTTCAAAACCCAGCTTGTACATCAGTTATCAGTTCATGTACTGCTAAAGCCTAACTTGAAGGATTTGAACATTACCTTGCTAGCATGTGAAATGAGTGTAACTGTATTGTACTTTGAACATTCTTTGGCACTGCCCTCCTTTGGGATTGGAATGAAAACTGACCTTTTCCAGTTCTGTAGCCACTGCTGAATTTTCCAAATCTGCTGGTATATTGAATGCAGCACTTTAACAACATCATCTTTAGGATTTTAAATAGTTCAGCTGGAATTCTTTCACCTTCACTAGCTTTGTTCCTAGTGATGCTTCCTAAGGCCCACTTAACTGCACACTCTAGGATGTTTGGCTCTAAGTGAATGACTACACCATTGTGGTTATCCCAGTCATTAAGACCTTTTTTGTACAGTTCTTCTGTGTATTCTTGCCACCTCTTTTTAACCTCTTCTGCTTTTGTTAGGTCCTTACCATTTCTGTCCTTTATCGTGCCCTTTCTTGCAGGAACTGTTCCCTTGATATTTCCAATTTTCTTGAAGAGATCCTCTATTTTTTTTTGCATTGTTCATTTAAGAAGGCCTTCTTATCTCTCCTTTTTATTCTCTGGATTTCTGCATTCATTTAGGATATCTTTCTCTTTCTCCCTTGCCTTTCACTTCTCTTCTTTCCTCAGCAATGTCTAAAGCCTCCTCAGACAACTACTTTGCTTTCTTGTACTTCTTTTTCTTTGGGATGTTCACTGCCTTCTGTACAACATTACAAACCTCCATCCATAGTTCTTCCAGCACACTATCTACCAGATCTAATCCCTTGAATCTATTCATCACCACCATTGTATAATGATAAGGGATTTAATTTAGGTCATACCTGAATGGCCTAGTGGTTTTCCCTACTTTCTTCAATTTAAGTCTGAATTTTGCAATAAGGAACTCATGATCTGAGCCACAGTCAGCTCCAAGTCTTGTTTTTGCCAACTGTATATATTGCTTCTCCATATCTGACTGCAAAGAAAATAATCAGTATGATTTCAGTATTGGCCATCTGATGATGTCCATGTATAGAGTTGTCTCTTGGGTTGTTGGAAAAGGGTGTCTGCTATGACCAATGTGTTCTCTTGACAAAACTGTTAGCCTTTGGCCTGCTTCATTTTGTACTCAAAGGCCAAACTTGCCTTTTACTTCAGGTATCTCTTGACTTCCTACTTTTGCATTTAAATACCCTATGATGAAAAGGACATCTTTTCTGGTATAGTTCTAGAAGGTCTTGTAGGTCTTCATAGAACTGGTCAACTTCAGCTTCTTCAGCATTAGTGGTTAGGGCATAAACTTGGATTATTGTAATATTGAGTGTTTGCCTTTGAAATGAATGGAGATCATTCTGTTTTTGTTTTTTGAGGTTGCACCCAAGTACTACATTTCAGACTCTTTTGCCTGTGAAGGCTACTCCATGTCTTCTAAGGGTAGATAGATATATAATGTAGTAGTAGTACATATAATGGTCATCTGAATTAAATTTGCCCAGTCCCGTCCATTTTAGTTCATTGATTCCTAAGATGCTGATGTTCACTCTTGCCATTTCCTGCTTGACCATATCCAATTTACCTTGATTCATGAACTGAACATTCCAGGTTTCTATATAATATTGTCCTTTACATCACTGGACTTTAGTTTCACCACTAGACACATCCACAACTGAGTGTCGTTTCTGCTTTGGCCCAGCCACTTCATTCTTTCTGGAGCTATTAGTAACTGCCCTCAGCTTTTCTCC